>NC_061112.1:106428226-106604753 GCF_002878395.1 Capsicum annuum | reverse complement strand
TTTGACGACTCTGTGCAGTTTTCAACCTTTCCCTAATCAACTTAACTTTTTCCATAGCCTCAAATACCAAATCAGGACCACTCACAGCTGCTTCACCCACCTCGAACCAACCTATGGGTGATCTACACTTCCTCCATATAAGGCTTCAAACAGAGCTATGCCAATACTAGAGTGGAAACTAATATTGCAAGAAAAATCTATCAACGTTAAGTAATTATCCCAACTTCCCTTAAAGTCAAGTCTACAAGCTCTCAACATATCCTCTAAGGTCTGGATGGTCCGCTCAGCCTGACCATCGATCTACGGATGAAAAGCAGAACTCAAAAGCACTTGGGTACCAAGACCCTTTTGAAAAGTTCTCCAAAATTGCGAAGTAAACTGAGTACCCCTATCCGAAATAATAGACAAGGGAACTCCATGCAGTCTGACTAGCTCTTGGATATACAATCTAGCATAATTCTCAGCAGTATATGAAGTATGAACAGGCAAGAAATGAGCAGACTTAGTCAACCTATCAACCACAATCCAAATGGAATCATGATGGTATCGGGAAGGAGGTAAACCAATCACAAAGTCCATGTTTATCTCTTCCCACTTCTAGGTGGGAATACTAAACTCTTGCATCACACCACTAGGTCTTTGGTGTTCAACCTTAACCTGTTGGCATATTGCACTCTTAGCTACAAACGTTGCTATATCTTTCTTCATGCCACTCCACTAATAGATTTCCCGTAAGTCTCGGTACATCTTGGTGGCACCAGGATAAGTAGAATATCACACTCCGTGCACTTCAGCCATAATCCTTTGTCTCAGATCATCAACATTCGGGACACACAATCTACCCTGCAATCTCAACACACCATCTCCCCCTTGGGAAAAAACCTTTACTTTTGGTTCCTCGACTGACTCCTTCAGTCTGACCAAACTAGCATCTAAGTATTGCTTTTCCTTCACTTCGGAAACCAAGGAGGATTTGGAACTACTCTAAACCCCTATACTACCTTCAGCAGAGTCAAATAACCTAACTCCTAATCTAGCCAAACGATGTACATCACGAGCCAACTCTTTCTTACCTTCTACCACATGCAAAACACTACCCATGGATACTCTACTTAGGGCATCCTCCACAACATTGGCCTTGCCCGGATGGTACAACACACTCATATCATAGTCCTTTAACAATTCTAACCATCGTCTCTACCTAAGATTCAATTCTCTCTGGGTAAACACATACTGTAGACTCTTATGATCAGTGAAAACATCAACATAGACACCATACAAATAGTGTCTCCAGATTTTCAAAGCAAACACAACAGCAGCCAACTCAAGGTCATGGGTGGGGTAATTTTTCTCATAGGGTTTCAACTGTCTAGAAGCATAAGCTATCACCTTACCATTCTGCATCAATACACAACCCAACCCAACTCTCGAAGCATCACAGTACAACACAAAACCATAAACACCATCAGGCAAATTCAAAATAGGGGCTGAAGTGAGTTGAGTCTTCAACTCCTGAAAACTCTTCTCACAAGATTTGGACCATAAGAACTTTAAATGGCAGTAATAGCCAGTTAAACCCAAGAAACTTTAAATATCAGTCGAAGAAATAGGTCTAGGCCAATTTCTAACAGCTTTGATCTTTTGGGTATCAAATCTAATACCCTCGAAAGAAATGATATGACCCAGAAATGCAACTGACCTTAGCGAAAACTCACACTTACTGAACTTTTCAAACACCTTCTGATATCTAAGGATTTGCAAGACAGTTCAGAGATGATCAGAATATTCATCCTCACTACGGAAGTACACCAGTATATCATCGATGAATACTATGACAAACATATCCAGATATGGTCTGAACACTTGATTCATGAGGTCTATGAAAGCTGCTGGGGCATTAGTTAACCCGAAAGACATAACAAAAAACTCAAAATGGCCATAAAAGTTTGAAAAGCGATTTTCGAGATGTCACACTCCCTAACTTTGAGTTGATGATAGCTAGAATGAAGGTCTATCTTTGAGAAATAACTTGCACCTTGCAATTGGTCAAACAAATCATCTATTCTCAGAAGGGGGTACTTATTTTTTATGGTGACTTTATTTAGTTAACGGTAATCAATGCACATACAAAAAGATCCATCTTTCTTTCTCACAAACAACACAGGAGCACCCCAAGGAGAAATACTGGGCCTTATGAAACCCTTATCTAGTAGATCTTTGAGTTGCTCTTTCTACTCCTTAAGTTCTGTAGGGGCCATACAGTAAGGAGGAATAGAAATGGGCTAAGTATTGGGAAGAAGATCAATCCCGAACTCTATCTCTCTCCTTAATCTTGTCTGTCTCAATCTGTTGGGCATGAGTCATCAGCCTAGAAAGATTCATCTCACTATTTAGCATAGCAAAACTACACTCCTTAACTACATAACTAGACACTCCAGTCACAAACTTACTCATACTAGCCTAATTATCAGCCACTAAGTCAGGAGCATACTTGGCCAACTGATTGAACTTTAGACAGTACTCCCTAACAGTCATAGAGCCCTGTTACAGGTTTATAAACTCTTCCAAATTTGCCTCCCTCGTCTCTAAAGGGAAAAACTTATCTAGGAATGCATCTGGAACTCTTGCCAAGTTGTAGGGATAGCTCCCTCACCTCTACCTTTCCTCCAAGAAACAACCCAGTCATAAGCAAGGTCTTTCAACCTATATGTAGCCAACTCCACACTATATTCCTCAGATACATGCATCACCTGAGTAATCTTCTGCACCTCCTCTAAAAATAATCGTGGATCCACATCAGACTTGGACCCATAGAATTCTGATGGATTCATCCGCATGAAGTCACGAATCCTGGCAGCAGCTGAATCACCTCCCTGCTGCTGTGGATCTGGGGCCGGGTTGGCCTGAAAATTTGTAGTAACAGCCTGGGCCAACGCCTGAAAGGCTGCTCGAAATTTAGCATGAGACACATTTTCATTTAATGGGTCAGCGGGTTAAGGTTGTTGACCATCATTATTTCTTCTCGCTCGACGTGGAGGCATATCTCTGAAAGAGGAAAGCACGAATCAATAGCAGAGAGAGATACTTTAAGCATGATAGACTTCTGAAAGAAAGAATCACACTTTTTTCAAAAATGTCTTATAGCCTCTTGCTCAAAGATGTGGTGCCCTACACACTGATGATCAGGAATCTACTTAACACGGCGTGTCAGACTCCCTAGGACACCTTAAAACCTTAGGCTCTAATACCAAGTTTGTAACACCCCAGAAAATGGGTCCCAGAGTGTCACATAGTGCTTGAGGCTATGAGTAGCCCAAAGCTAACCCTTTGATGCATTTTTATTCAGTTCAACACAAATTAACAGGATTTCCATAAATAACCCTCAAATATCAATAGAGTAATCATCATCCAAGAATAAAAGAATTTCAAAAAGATAACAAAATACGACTTATTAGTCAACTCCCAACACTTATACTAGTCTGACAAGCCTCTAAGAGAATCAATAAAACCAGCGAGCTATTGAGACATGCCCCAACTGACACATACTCAATTATCAAATGTAAACAATTTCGTGAAACCAATATCAGACGTTACATCCTCGGAACATAAGGACTCACCACAACAGAGAATGTAGAATAGCGTGCTCGAAGAATCATTTTCAAACCTGGAACTGAGCACCTGAACCTACGTTATGAGAAAATGTAGCCCACATCCGAAGATGTGGGTCAATACCATGGAAAGAAACTGAGTATATGGGGGTGTATGCAGTTGTATAAACATCATCATCATAAATATTTATAAGAAATATACAGGATGTATAAAACACTAACATAGCCCAAAGAAAATCATCATAATCATGAGAGGATGAAATAAGTACAATAACATATGTGAGTCATCATATAATTTATAAATCACTTTCAGTTCATCAAGAATATCAATTCTCATAATGTAAATATCATTTAAATCTTTTGAAAGAATAACTTTCACAATTCCACTTTCAAATCACTTCACTATTCACCATAGATACAAAGAAACACACACACACTGGGAGATCCTATAACCGACATAAACTATGAGAGCTACATGGAGTCCAACGTGCAACCCACGTTGGAGAGAGCTGTCCTATCCTTGCCATCAGAGTAGGACTATCGATATCAAATCCACACAAACTAGTGATCACTATATAAATCAGCCTGAGGCTCACTCCAATGGGGGCACGTAGTTCTAGGGAAGTAAGGTCTCTTTATACCTCCCACTAGGTGCTAAAAATTTCTCCTGAACTTAGCTCAGATTATTTCAAAGACAATACACAAAAAAATAATTTCAGTAATATATAAATATACATCGGGAGCCATCATGCTTCCCATCTATCAAAATCAACCACGTTGTGAATTTCTTTCACACTCGAGTTCAAAATAACTTCATTAAGACCAAAAGGTTAAATCATTCAAAATATCTCAAAACACATGTCAATATTGGCTCTACACACACTTAGGTGATTTCTACCATATTCTTCGCAAAGTGGATGGGTACGACCACTACTGACACTACCCTGGGTTTTGGAGCCATGTTCTCTATAACGACGGTTATTCCTGAACTTTAGTACTATTGCACTAGCTAAAGATGGAGCTGGGAAAGAAAATTTTGACAAAACTAAGAATTGTTACCACCCTATGACCTTGACTAAGCAAAACAAAAACTACCCTTTTTGGCTCTCTAATTCTCTCTTACTTTTTTCTTAAGCTTCTACTCCTTAATTCGTTGAGCATAGACCATAAGCCTTGGTAGGTCCATCTTCATAATTAACATCATATTTCTACACTCATTTACAATAATATCAGATACCCTAGACACGAACTTGCTCAACAACATGGGGAGCATACCTAGCTAACTGAGTAAACTTGAGGTAATAATCTTTCACATTCATGTTGCCTTGATTGACATTGATAACCTCTAACACTTGGCTTATTTCAACTCTAGGGGAAAGAATCTTTCTAGAAAAGCTATAGCAAACTCTTCCTATTCTATGGGCTCTACATCTATAACCCTGTCTACCTTTCACTGCTTAGATCACATATGGGCTACATCTTGTAGCTGATAGCCGGCTAACTCAGTACTCTAACTGGAAATCACTTTCGTGACATATGTGACTTTCTGAACCTGAACAAGGAACTCCTTTTGATCTTCTTCTTACCTAGATCCTGAGAAAAGGGGAGGATTCATTCCGATGAAGTCTTGAATCCTGACTGCAGCGGTATTGGCCACTGGGTTATCCTGAACAATAGTTGCTATTCATTTTGAGCTGCTACAGAATAAGCTTGAGTAGTGAATGCAGCTCTAAATTCTTCATAGGAGACATGCTCGTTAAAGGGATCTGCCTGAATGGGCTGAGGTACTAATTGATTTTCAATTCTTCTTTCGTTGGTCCTTTTGGGAGGCATGTTTTTTAAATAGAAAGAAGAATAAATTATACTGGGAGTTTAACCTGATCTTATGCTCACTCTCATGAAACGAATACTAAAAGAGCAAAAAATTTTCTTTAAACATCTCCTAGCCTCCTGTCAATAACTGTGGCACGCTACACACCCATGAATAAGACTCTACTTGATGGGGCTTTCATACTCCCTAGGACTCTACAAACCTTAGTCTCTAATTCTAAGTTTGTAATGCCCCGAGTTTGTACACCAAACATTACACGATGCCTACCACCCCAAAGGACCACAAGCTAACCCATGACTGATATCTGTTGTGAGCACTGAATAACAATACTGCAATAATTCATAAAATAAGCTGAAATGACTTAAGGTTCAAATCTGAAATAAGGATAAAGAATATCAACTGTGATAATAATCTGAAAACTAAATACTTTCTGAAAGTCTATTCTAAAAAGTGTCTAACTAAACAATCTGAAAGTGGATTTAATAGGACAAGCCCCCAACTAACTCCAACTACTAAAATACTAAAGAAACTGAAATACTAAAATAAAATAAAATCCTCGATAGAATAGGACTCACTCCTAAATCTACTGTTGCTATCTAAATTTGTATATACGCAGCCCAGAACTTGAGCTTCCAAACTTATGATATAAGATATCATAGCGCAAAGAAAGTGTATGCGTCAGTATATGGAATGTACAGGTATACTAGATGAGGTAAAACTGAATACAAGGGTTCATATGCATGAACAATAAGTAAATGTATAATATAGAGTAAGTGAATATGAGAGTACATGAATAAAAAAAATTCATGTAAATACTGGGTATGCAACACTGTACATAAAAAAATAGATGTTGTAACTGAGCTTTTTCTAAAGCTGAGTACTGAATTCTAATAACTAGGTAACGAATATCTGAGATTACTGATAACTAAGTTATTGAAACTTATTGATTCTGTCTGATAGTGCTCATTCTGTAAAATTAACAGAGTTCTTTATTGAGACTAAAACAGAGACTATGGGAGGTAATCATCTAACCGACATTCCTTTTTTTTTGAATAAATTTGAGGTCTAACCTATAACCCCAATTAGAAGGGTATCAGTACTATGCCACGGGTAAAGACAAGGTAAAAATTCAACCCTTACTGAAAGAAACACATTTTTTCAACCCTAGATTGGCAGGAAAACTCATAAGAGATATGTCAACCCTTATCTAGCAGGAAGTAATCTCTAACTACACTAGCTATGTAGTTCTATAACTCAGGGATTTCTACTAATGGAAAAACCCTAGACTAACAAGAATGCCCCCATCCCTGGGTTTGCTTGGTCCTTAATCCTACTCCCAACTGAATAGACACTAAAATGATTGCTAGACTATAATTTTTTTCACTGAACTATTACTGATCATGTTGACTGACTGAACATGATTGAATTTGCTAAATTTTGTAACTGACTAAGTACTATAGATCGTGACATTACTGAGACTGTTCTTTACTACAGTAACTCTAGGTAAATAGCTAGATTTTCGGGTATTGAATGCCCCAAGGACTTGGTAGCATTAAAAATAAAGTATGACAAGATCTTTAAAGGCATAGCAATAATTGCTTGTAACAATACATTTATTTAGACATTTTATCAAATACTCATAGGGCATAATCTTGTACATATACTATCATGTCATGATTTCAACATTTAATTCTCATGGACATTCTATCAAACAATTGGGGAGCACAGCTAAATGCACTTAATCATGGATAATATATATACATTGCAACTATAATGCCCAAACTTGAAAATTCATGTGTTAAAACATGGGAATTACACAATTCAATATACATGCTATTTCAATTTCATGGAAACTAATGGATTAAAACTCAATTAGTGTCATGATTGACCAACCCAAAGATTAACCTTATCTAGAAAATGATTCCTGAGTTTACAGATACTGATACTGATACTAATACTGATACTGGTTGACTGTATCTAATAGTACAGAATCTGTACTATCAAACTAAGTTTACTGTATCAAACAATCCTGATTCTATAACTGAAACTATGGGATGTATTCATCCAACCAACATGCCCCTTTCTAACTAGTCTGGGGTCCAACCTGTAACTATAGTTAGAAGGGTGCCAGTACCATGCCACTAGTAAAGACAACTGTTGTGGAGTCAGTCCTTACTAACGGGTGACCCCGGAGTACGTCAGTCCTATTTAATGGGTGATCCTTTAGATCAGTCCTTGTATAACGGGTAAAATATCATAACCTATGCTGGCTACATAGTTCTTGATCTTAGGGATTACTTCTATGGACCCAATACTAATGAACAGGTGAGGCCCCATCCCTAGGCTTACTCGGTGCGAAATCCTACTCCCAACTGAATGACTCTGAACTGAGTATACTAAACTAATTTCCTAGTTCATACTAGGATTAACTGAGTTGTTACTAATTGTTCTATTTAACATTACTGAACTACAATGCTGAGATTTTTGAGTTCTGATGTCTAACGGATCAATACTGAATTCTGTCAACTAGTTGAATTACTATGGAATTCTATTAGCTAACTGAGTTTACTAATTTTTGAACTAACTATTGAATTCTACTAAAGTCAAAACTGGATACTTGAATATTACTAAGATCTCAGCTGAACACTGAACTAAATTGAACTAAGCTTTTCTGGGCCACATGACTGAATGAGTTCTCTGGATCACGGATTGACTAAGGATATCGTGAAAACATGACATTGCTCTAGGAAACAACTACATTTTTTGGGTACAAGCACCCCTAGGACTCGATAGAAGGAAACTGACATGCTCGACATTCTTGAATACAAGACTAGAGTCCACAATTCATCATATCATAGTTGGGGAATCTTTCATACTACATATGGTTCTCATATTCTTGTACATAAATGGGAATACATATATCAACATGTTATTACACACAACAACATCCTAGAAGTCATTGTGTTCACAAAGTCAAAGCAAGTGTTTGTCATCTAAGTCAAAATTTAGCTATAATGCATGATTTCTATTCTCTTAGACAATTTATCAAACACCTTACATTCACATCTTCATGGCATAGGCATATTCATGAATTCAACAACCCAAATCACCCAAAGTTCATATATTTCAACTAACATGCCATCCTAATTTTATACAAACACATAAAGATTCTATCTTGGCATCATTCAATACATAAACATGATCAACAATCAAATCATAACATGTAAACCATGATATGTAGTTTTAAAATAGGGTTCTTGAACTTCATGGATGAAAGGAGTCCATGAATGAACACACACATACCTTAGTTCTTGATTCTAGGAAGACTGATGGAGAGATTCTTGGATTTAAGTCTTGAATTTGGATCCCCTATTGAAACCCTAGTCTTGTTCTTAAGAGGTTTTTATGCGAAAACAACAATATTTGGGTTAAATGAGGCTAAATCTCGTGTTTGGGAGCTTATATAGGGGTATGAAATTGACCAAAACACTCCCCAAGACACGGAATTTAAATGCGAAACTGGGCTAAAAGGCTATGGGTAGGGTGGCGTCTTACTCTTACCCAGATCTAAGTTAAGCGACGTCCTATTAGACGGGTGGTCTAAGCAAGGCCGTGCAGCCCTGTAGCCTTTTGCTACTACTTCGGGAAACCAAACATGCCCTTACGCTACTCTAAAAATTTGAAACTTTTTCGAGATGTACTCTTTACTTCCTTGATCACAACGCAACTTGAAAATCCAAAAATTGAGGTCGAAAAGGTCATCAAAATAAATCCACAAAGTTTGAAGGTTTGAAATAAGTCGACGTCTTGAATACTTAGCAAAATTCTCTAAGTGTTAGAGCTTATAAGGAGATTATAAATCTGAATATTAGACTCATGATTTTGCGGGATCTTACAATATCTCTCCCTTGGGAACATTTTTCCTCGAATGAGACTGACTGCGGAAGGAGAAAAGATCAACTAAAGTATGTACCAGACATACTCTACTGAAACATGAACTCATGAATAACGTAATTGATAACTGAACATATAATATTGAACATGCTTATTGATGCATAACTAATAAACTGAATTCATGCATATCTGATGCATGGATAACTGACTCATTGATGCATAAATAGATTTTTTGATGAACAGATTTTCTTATAATGAGAATGCATATCTGATGCATAACTATATAACTGAACTGATACATGGATGCATGATTGAATTATGGGGTATCTCCTCCTTGGGACACTATGTCCCTCTAGGAACGTTCACCTTACTGAAATACTAGGGCGATGCACAGGGCCTCTATGAATATAATTATAACTAATATACAGGCACTGAGACTGATGCATGATTCATGAGCTAAAATTACCTTGCAACTACTAGGATATTTTATCTTGAAATAAATAAATTCCTTGAGATTTCGAATAACATGGATAGATGAAAAGGTGAGAAGACAATCTACACGTATTTGACTTCTTGACTTCTAAACTGACTGGCTGGCATTTCTGCTGACTCATGCTGAAAAATAAGCTAAATTTGAGCAAAGAATCTAACAATCCATATCATAAAGATGGAGGACTTATAACTTACTTGAATCTACATCAGGGAATTTTTTGGATCCTGGCGGGTTTGGAGTGCATAAAGTCTATTCTGATGCTGACCACTATTGGTGCCCTACTGGCGCAATTATTTACCTCTCTGGGATAGCACTATATACTATCGCATCCTGTGGCCTGGCTTACCAAACCCATACATACATCACTATCGGCTCTACAAGAACCCAGGTGATTCTTTCCATATTTACCATAAAGTGGATAGGTAAGACTCCTGCTCTCACTACCCTGTGCCTCGGATCCTGGCATCTCATCCTTACTATCATTCCTGAACTTTGCCACTGGTGCACTAGCTAAAGATGGAGCCAAGACTAAAAACATATGACTAGACTGAGAAAGGTTACCACCCAGTGACCCTGGTTGGGAAAAACTATACTTACTATTTTAGCTTTCTTACTCCTGTTCTTTCTCATCTTAGTCTTCTACTCTTCTATTTTCTGGGATTGGGTCATATGTCTGGCTAAAGTCATGTCACTATTCAGCATGGTAAATCTGCACTCATTCACCATACTATTATTCACCCCTGAGATGAACTTACTCATCTTGGCCCTAATGTCTACAACCATATTAGGGGCATATCTGGCTAGTTGAGTAAAATTCAAAGAATACTTTGTCACCGTCATGTTTCCCTACCTGAGTTTGATAAATTCTAACACCTTAGCCTCTTTCAACTATATGGAAAAGAACCTATCAAGAGACACAAAGGAAAACTCCTCCCACTCTATTGAACCTGCATCATCTGACCTTTTTTCTAACCACTACTCGAACCATATGTGGTCTACATCCTGCAGGTGATATGTATCTGGCTCAGCACTCTAACTTGAAGTAACCCCCATGATTTTTTTAGACTTTAGAACCTGGTCTAAGAATTCCTACGAGTCATAATCTATCTTAGACCTTGTGAAAGATGAAGGATTTATGCGATGAAATCCTGGATCCTAGCTGCAGCTGAATTGGCCACTGGGTTGGCCAGAACGATAGATGGTCATTCATTCTGTATAGTAACTGATAGATCAAGAGTATTAAATGCGGCCCTGAACTCTACATGAGAAATATGTTTGTCCAAGGGATCTACTGGGATAGGCTGAGTGCTTTTTTTAGAAGACATGTTCTGAAAATGGAAGAGAAGAGGATTAGACTGAGAGATTAACTTTTGAGTATGCTTACTGGCATCAAATGACTATTGAAAGAAGGGATAAAGTTCCTATAACATCTCATATCCTCCTGCACATGAATATGGCACACAACTCACCTATGTGCGAGACTCTACTAGATGTGGCTTTCAGACTTCCTAGGACACTATAGAACCTTAGGCTCTGATACTAAGTTTTAAAGCCCCAATTTTCTGAACCAGAATACAACATGGTGCTCTTGACCCCGAGGGTCCTCAAGTAATGTGGAAACATAAACTGAAAGGCCATAAGGTTCAATACTGAACATAATCTAAGTGGGGTATGAAATACCCAAAACAACTAAAATAAATTGAAGTCTGGACACACTAGTCTAAAAAGCTTCTAATATGACTATCTGACTAGGGAGTTGATGGGATATGTCCCCAACTAACTCCACCCACTGGAATAATCTAAATAATAAGATAATAATACCCTCGCATGATGAGGACTCACCACTAACTCTGAATACTGTAATTTGGAACTCTACTGCTGATCTAGAGCTGGGACTCATACCTCTAAACCCATGGCGTAAGATAAAACATCATAGCACAAATGTGTCAGTACGATGGAATATACTGAGTATGCATGTGAGGTAGTCTATATGCATGGGGTTCATATGCATGAACTATAATGATTGACTGACTAATATGAACATGACAATACATGTATACATACGTAACTGTAACTAAAATAACATGATGGTACTGACTAATGAATCTAACTACAGATAATATGATAACATGAGTGACTATAACTAATCATGACTAATAATTGAGTTCTGTTAAGTGATAGACTAATAACATGAGTTGTAATGACTGATACAACTGATATAACTATGATGATCAATATAACCAATGTAAATGATACCGAGTGACTATTTTTGATGGTCTTAACCTGATGGAATCTGATTTCCATTCTGTAAGGTGTACTGAGTTTGAGATCAGTCATATATAGAGGGTGATCTCTGACTATACTGATAATAAAGATGATTTGACATAGTCTAAGATCAGTCCTACCTAGCGAATGATCTCTAAATCTGATGATACTGATACTACATTACTGGTAACTATGATGGAGTCGATCCTATCTAAAGGGCGACCCCAAAGATCAACCTTATCTAGCAGATGATTCTTGAGTTTACTGATACTAATACTGATAATGGTTTACTGTATCTAACAGTCTTGAATTTGTACTACATAACTGAGTTGACTGTATCTGACAGTCCTGATTCTGTAATTGAAACAGAGGGATGTATTCATCTAACCGAGATGCCCCTTTCTAACTAGTCTGCGGTCCAACCTGTAACCCCAGTTGGAAGGGTGTCAGTACCGCACCACTGGTAAAGAAAACTATTATGGAGTCAGTCCTCACTAACGGGTGACCCCTGAGTATGTCAGTCCTATCTAACGGGCGATCCTTTAGATCAGTCCTTGTCTAACGTGTGACATCTCATAACCTATACTAGCTACATAGTTCTATAGCTTAGGGATTGCTTCTAGGGGCCCAGTCCTAACTAACGGGTGAGGCCCCATCCCTAGGCTCACTCGATGCGGAATCCTACTCCCAACTGAATAACTCTAAACTTAGTATACTAAAATGATTTCCTAGTACATGCTAGGATTAACTGAGCTATTACTGATTGTTCAATTTAACAGAACTAAACTACAATGCTGAGATTTCTTAGTTCTGATGTCTGATAGATCAATACTGAATTCTATCAACTAGCTGAATTACTACTGAGTTCTATTAGCTAACTGAGTTTACTGATGTTTGAACTAACTACTGACTTCTACTGAAGTCTAAACTGGATATTTGAATTTTACTATGATCTGAATTGAACACTGAACTAAATTAAACTAAGCTTTCCTGAGCTACATAACTGACTGCGTTCTCTGGATCATGGCTTGACTGAGGATATCATGAAAACATGACATGGCTCTTGGCATACAACTATATTTTTCGGGTACAAGTACCCCCATGACTCGATAAAAGGAAACTAACATGACCATACATTTATGAATACATAACTAGAGCCCACAATTCATCATATCATAGTTGGGGAATATTTCATACTACACGTGGTTCTCATATTCTTGTACTTAAATGGGAATACATATATTAACATGTCATAACACATAATAATATTCTAGAAATCATTGTGTTCACAAAGTTAAAGCAAGTGGTTGTCATCTAAGTCGTAATTTAGCAATAATGCATGATTTCTAGTCTCTTAGACAATTTATCAAACACCTTCCATGCACATCTTCATGGCATAGGCAAATTCATGAATTCAACAACCCAAATCACATAAAGTTCATATTTTTCAACTAATATGCCATCCTAATTTCATACAAACATATAAAGATTCTATATTGGCATCATTCAACATATAAACATGATCAACAATCAAACCATAACATGAAAACCATGATATATAGTTTTAAAATAGGGTTCTTGAACTTTATGGATGAAAGGAGTCCGTGAATGAACACATGTACACCTTAGTTCTTGATTCTAGGAAGATTGACGGAGAAATCCATGAATTTGAGTCTTGAATTTGGATCCCCTATTGAAACCCTAGCCTTGTTCTTGAGAAGTTTTAGGGAGAAAACAACAATATTTGGGTTAAATGAGGCTAAATCCTAGGAGCTTATATAGGGGTAGGAAATTGACCAAAATAAGCCTTAAGACATGGAAATTGAAAGCTGAAAGCTGGGATAAGAGGCTATGGGTAGGGAGGCACCTTGCTATTACCCCCGCTCAAAGAAGGGCGGTGCCCTACTTAGACCGCTGGTATAAGCAAGGTTGCGTGGCCTTGTAGCCTTTTGCTACTGGTTTAGGCAACCAAATATGCCATTACGCTACTCTACAATTTCCAAAAATTTATTGACATGTACTCTTGACTTCCCCGATCACAATGCAACTTGAAAATCCAAAAATAGAGGCCGAGAAGGTCATCAAATAAATCCCCAAAGTTCAAAGGCTTGAAATAAGACCTAGTCTTGAACACTTAGCAAAATTTTCTATGTATTGCATCTTATAAGGAGCCTATAAAGCTGAATTTTAGACTCGTGATTTTGCAGGATCTTACATCATGACTCAATATATATGTCATATGTATTTGACAAAGATGTACCATGACTTTAAGGAAATCTACTAGTATAATAATATAAAGAGAGATATGGAAAATTTGTGGTTAAGTATATGGTCTGTCAGCAAGTCAAGGTTTTTGAGGTATGGTGGACTATCTCAAGTAATAGAATTATCCATGTGGAAGTGGGAAATGATAAATATGTAATTCATTATGGATATTCCACGATCTCACAATCAGTATGATTCGATTTGGGTCATTGTGGATTGGATGACTAAGTCAACTCACTTCTTGAATGTGATGACTAAATACTCAAGAAAGGATTATGCTAAGTTGTTCCCTTAGAAGATAGTTAAGTTGCATAAATATCCTATGTCCATCATTTCATATTGAGGTATTTAATTTTCTTATCACTTCTAGCATTTATTTCGGAAAGGTTTGGGTACTCAAGTGAACCCTAGTACCACTTTCCACCCTCAAATGGATGGACAAGCGAAGCATACTATTCATACTTTTGAGGATATGCTAAGGGCCTGTGTTTTTGATTTTAAAGATAGTAGGTTTGATCATTTACCTCTTATTGAGTTTGTTACAATAATAGGTATTATTCGAGTGTTTAAATGAATTCTATTAAGGCTCTTTTTAGTAGGAGGTGTAGGTCTCCTATTGGGTGGTTTGAAGTTGGTGAGACTAGGTTGTTTTGCCCTGAATTTGTCCACCAATCCATAGAGAAGGTGAATGTGATTAGAGAAAAGACTTAACAAAACTCAAAGTTTCCAAAAATCTTTTAAATATGTGAGGCGAAGGGAGTATGAATTTAAGGTAAGTGATTGGGTGTTCTTGAAGGTTTCTCCTATGAAATGAGTCAGGAGGTTTGGGAAGAGGGCAAATCTCAGTCTCCATTATGTTGGTCCTTACTAGATTGTAAGGATAATTTGTAATTTCTCTTATAAGTTGGATTTACGAAAGAGTTTGACTTCTATTCATCCTATTTTTGATGTCTCTATTCTAAAAAAGTATGTTGGTGATCCTTCATTGATATTACCTGTTGATGAGGTTGGTGTTACTGATTCTTTGTCTTATAAGGAAGACACGATTGAAATATTGGATAGGTAAGCCCATAGATTGAGGACAAAGGATATAGGTTCAGTGAAGGTTATTTGGAGAAACCAAAATTTGGAACAACTTACATAGGAAGCTGAGGAAGATATGAACGCCAAATACTCGTTCTTGCTTAAGTGTAAGATCCTGAAAATTTTCAATTATTTTGTTTTGATCCTCTCGCGTTCATAATCTCAATTTTTTTTTGAGTTATGTTTAGGGATGTTAAAAGGGTAATTTGGGAAAGTTTTAGAATATTTAGAAGGGATTCAAGGCTATTTATGAACTCCGAGGTATTGTTCCTTTAACATAGCAGCGTGCCTTGGAGGTTATTATCCGCGATAAAGACGTGGCATAGAGGCTACCCTCCGCAATATGGAAGTGTCACGTTCCTATATAAAAATCATCCAGCTTTGTATTTTTCACTTAGGCTGAGAAGATTTTTTTCATGTCCCAAAAACCAAGGGTCGTGACGGCACTTCTCGCGACGAACCTCGACAAGTAAGACAATCACCCAAACTAATACACAAAGGGGAAAACACAAAAATAACCTTGAGGTAAGGCTTATAGAACGAAGTTGAACCATATAAGTATAATAAATAAGGAAGGAATATAATATAAAAATATGTACATAACTCCCAAAACCTGATGTCAACAGTATAAAATTTTATCTAATACAACTCGAATCCAAATGAAATGTATAAAAAAACCAGTAATACAACTCTATCTCTAAAAAATATTATAGACATAGTCTAAGCATAGAGAAAGATAGTAGAATACATCCAAATGCTTGAAAATCTCCCACAACCTTGAAATCTCAAGAAATCACCCAAGCCAAGCAATGTGGGGAGTACCCGAAAGGATACCGTAGGAGTGAGTATAGTCCACTTATACTTACTAGGAATCATAGGCGGAATGAGGAAAGGAGAAAATAAAGCATACCAAATACACACAAGGTCACGTCACTTGAAATTAGAAAATGTCCTACAACGGTACCCTACAAATATTTCTCTAATACTTCTAATATATCACATATATAGCAATGAACACATAAAATACCATAAGTATACAATATACCACATACAAGGACAATAAAGGAAAATAATACATATAAGATCATTACGTACAAGTATAAGAAGATTGAATGATTAGACAGGTAATAAGTTAAAGCAGATATACAATCATACTACCTCCATAATGAACTAAACACAATAAGAATGATGATGATGTAGCATGAGGTTGTCTCTTAACCTCCGTATTACAGAGGAAACCCTTCAAACTTAGGACCAATGAGGGGTTCTTCAAACCATATAAAATCCATATATCCATATCTCATCCATGACACATCCCATTGGAAGGGTTTTATAAGATGTTACAATATCTTCTTCCCGGCACATCCCTCAAAAAGGGTATTAAAAAGTTATTGTCAGTGTTTCTCAAATGTTGCCATGGTGGTACCAATTTTATAAATGAGTATGCTATGATGATGCAATGCTCATAACTAATTACAAAGAGTATTTCCAAAACCAACCATATGATGTATTCCCATAACCAACCATAAGGATATATTTTCATAACCACGTTAGCCAATATTTACTTATTATTTCCACCATCCCTGAAATTCCACATGATTCTTTTGCCAATAAGGTATGAATATTTCACAATACACCAATGTTACAACATTAGGTATTTCAACAACATAATACAATTATTCACATTTAGTTTAAGCTATCCACATCACAAAGGACAAGACATGATCTCACATATCACATAACATCACAACCTAATAATTACATCATACATAGGCCCCGCACAAGCACAACATATTAAGATAGACAATTTCATGATCATCACCCATCTATTAATATACATTATTTATGCATGTTAACTACTCAACCTAGTCTATAAGCGTTAAGCCATAACCTACCTCGAATGTCAAAATCGGCCTGCTACACTTATAGCCCAAAGCCCTACTCCTCAAGAATGGACCCAAAATCATAAAACATAAAAATATAGAATATAGCATCAAAAGGAAGTCAACGACACCTATATTGCCTGGTCTTTAATTAGGGCCAAAATGAACCCCCAAAATAAGATTAAAAAAAAGGCAAAATTGTAACTTTATTTCAAAATGTGTTTCCCATGTTTATAGAAACCTTAATCTAAAAATCAGAGTCAAATCGAGTTACAAATCAAAATTAAAGAAAAGTCATTCTTTAAACTTTACCGGGTAAAAAGTTTGAAATCCATTTTAAAATCAAGATTTGAAGTTGCTTTGAGGATGAAATTAAGGAGAAATAAGTAATTATAAGATTAGAAACATATTTCTAGTGAAAAGGGGTGAACTTAAGGTTTAAATATTAATCCCTAAGATTTTTGGGGTTTAGAGAAATTAATCAAGAAATTCAACGAAGAAAAGGGTTAATTCTTTCCTTATATTTGTAAGAGAATCAAGAAATAGCTATTAATATAGCTTTCCAAGCACCCACAAGCTTCACTTTTAAGATATCACACTATTTTAGGGCTTTTTTTCAAGGTATGAGTGAAAAAGATTTAATTCGTAACCTAAAGGGTCTATTAGTCCTCTTTCAAGAGTTAATTCGCGACCTAAGGGATCTATTTTTACCCTTTTCAGGTTATTAGGTGCTGCAACCGCACACCCAAGTATGCAATCGCATACACTGGTAGCATGAGAAGTTGTAGAGATTTCCAACACCCTTACTGCGATCACCAATCCTCTCTGCACACACTAGTACGATTGCCACTCAAGTGGTGCGATCACAGATGCACCAGAAACTAGCTGAAAGTTTGAAATTCTTTCAAGTTTTTATCAAGGCCTCAAGATTTATTTAGAATCTGATATATCAAAATGAACTATGTAAACACACTAAATTCAATGCTCCAAACTGAATAACGTGATCCAATTTTTTAAAAGATGTCAAATTTAAAAAGTTGACTCCCGAAATCCAAAATTATAATTTTTCAAACCGAGGGTCGAAATAAGATTTAAAAAATGTAAAACCACTCGAAACATGTGACCATACTAAACTCAATGTTCCATATCTTCTAACATAGTCCTTTCATTCATCCATCACATGGATAAAAAAAATAACCACAGAAGTCCATATTTAGGCTCTATAAGCCACCAAAAACCACAATGTTGCATAAATAGCACCAAAATGCATTGGGAACCATGTAAATCAACCCCACACACCATAAATACTATACTACAACTATGGGAAGGGGAAAATGATCATATCACACAAAATGGTCAATTTTCAAAGGTCAGCATAATTCTTTTTATTCATAACTCAAAATCCAAGAAATCACTAGGGTTTCACAAGGAATTAACCATACAAGATTTGAACTTCAAATTATTTAGTATTTCAAGCATGTATCTTATTCCCAAACTTCAATTTAACATTTTTCTTGCATTTAATCATTATCCATGGGTTTTAAATTATGGGCTTGAACTTGGGTGGAGCAGTTTTTTTGGAATTACTTGAATTACTTTTCCCATGTTATGAATTGATAATTAATGCTTTAAATTAATATTGTTTGGACTGATGGGTGCATTGTTATGGGAATTGGAATGAGTAACATGGGTTTTCCCAAATTAATGACTTTTTGGATTGATTATGCCATTGACCTCAACCCACTTATAAATTTGGCTTTCGAACATGGATAATTGCATAACGTAACTTGTCTTTTAAAACTATTGCATTGCATTGGCGGTTAATTAGATCAAAAAGATTTGAAAGGCCTTTGGTGTCCATAGCTTGAATTTTTAAATGAAACTTGGGAGTCAACTGGACTGGATTAGCATAATTATATAAGCTTACAAGCATAATTTGTATGATAATACGAAATAATAAATGCATTATGAATGAATCTAGGATTAATGGTTGGGTTATGCGCAAAATGATTTTAATTTGGGCTTAAAGAGAATTATGTAGCTCACCGTGAAGGTGAAAGTCCCAGGGGGACTAACATTGGAAACCTTACTTGTTGGTGTAGCGGTCTATGTTATCATGTTCCTAGTTCACATATTATATTTTTGGGATGTGTAAAGCCTTGGTGTCTTTATCCCTCTCTTTGAATTCCTCGGTTCATTCATCTAACACAAAGTAGACACTTTCAGAAGGGTATATAGCCCGTGGGTGCCTTTAAGATGGAATGTGCTATATAGTTTAGATTAATATTTTAAATTTTCATGTTCATGACCATATCCCCTATTCCGACACCATACATATATAAATATTGTGTATGTGGTTTTGATTGATTGTGGACATTGGCATTATTTAAACCATTTTCCATGATTTACACCCCAGTGCTCGCCTCATTGACCGTCCCTGGATGCTGCATCATTTTAAGATGTAGGATTCAAGGGCTTTTCTACTATTCTGATGAGGCAATAGGTGACTTTGTATTTTCCTATAGATATACTATGAAGCACTGAACCTCCATCTTCTAGAAGACTGGTTATTTCATTATTTTCATTACTATCTTAACATTTCATTTTTGATTCTTTTTTGTCATAGTCAGGGTAATGTCCCGACTTAGTTTGTATTTTGGTTTAGAGTTTTTTATGGAAAGTGTTGGGATGTTTAAGTTATTTATTTAATTCCTAGGTGTTCTTTGTCCTATCTATACTGTTACTATCTATAAATGTCTTTCGTTGTTAATATTTATTATACTTTGAAGGTTAGGCTAAGGGGTGGGTCCTCAACTCAGGGTGGGCTTAAGATACCCATCACAACTAGGATCTTGTTTGGGGTGTGGCATGGGATAGCTACTTTGGGCAATATATTGATTTTTCAGAGGTTAATAATGCTCGTTTCCGAATGACCATGGTTTAAGTTCTTCTCAAGAGTTGTTTTATGTATGAAAATAAAGATAAGATGGAAGTGTGGATAAATTACTATGGCATACCAATTTGTTTAGGTAGAAACAGTTCGCCATAGTTACTAGATTAAAATTTTATCCTCTTTTTCATCCTATACCTTTTGAAACCTAAACAAACACACCCCACACACCAAAAGTCAAAGATAAGTCAACTGATGGTGATGACTTATTATCTCTTGTTAGTCCAAGCTTCAAAATATAAATTTAATGGAAAATTTGAAATGTAAAAGAACAAGCAATCATTGTGCTTGGTTTAATTTGTACATAATATTCTTTGGGTGAAAGTCGTTAACAACAACATAACACTTGGTTTAATAAAGTTCTCCAAGGATCTTGAGGTATTTAATAGCTATCCTTGGGGTTATGAAAGCTTCAAAATGACTATCAAATATTTGTTGACTCTATTAACGCCAAAGATAGTCAACTTATATGGCTTTCCATGGGCTTTCATGGTAAATATTTCTTTTTTTATGATTAATTTTCTTATTGAATAATGCTTTTGATTTATTTGCATAATTTTATAGGCTTGGAATTTTAAGTCATTCCGTATTTCAGACAATTAGCGAACTACCAAGAAAAAATTTCATATCCAAGAATCTTGAGATGGTTGTCGGTCAAGAGTGATAAAGAAAAAAAATTTCTTAATATTTTCAACCCCCAAAGGAAGCAGTAAGTCTAATTCTAATTAATTTTTTAATTTAATTAATAGTTTATTTATATGATTTAATCATCATTCTAATGCATGTATTGATTTACTTTAGATTGTGCATCCGTGGTTTGTTTTGACCAATCGAGAGTTAAAAATGCCATTTTTTCTTACTTTACAGTATGTGCAAACTTTATTGAACCCTAAGGTAATTGATATAATTAAAAAGGAATTGGTTGGAATAGCATCCATCAGAAGAAAAACACTTTAGGGGGACTTGTTGTTGTTGATGGTGATAGTGGTGATGGAGTTGTTGGTGGTAGTAGTGGTGATGGTGCTATTGTTGGGGCTAATAATGCTCCTCTTGAAGTTTTTGAAACAATAAACTAGTATGATTATGCTCATACATGTTTTACTGATTTTGGTGGTTGACATACCCCTTCTTTAAATTAGTATACTACATATTTCTCACATGGAAATGGTAGTCAATCCTTTGGAAATCTTATCCCTCCTATCTTATGTTATGTATGAAAATGTCAAGAATGCAAGGTGAAACATGATGGAGTGATTAATTCTATTAATGCATTAAATATTGTAATAAAGGAATTGACATCTAAGAGGGGTATCATTTCATTAAACAAGATTTAAAATCTGTTAAGGCTAAGAGAATAAATAAAGAGATTTCTAAGTCATTATCAAGGAAAATTGAAACTATTTGGTCTTGCAATTTTGAGCAACGTATAAGGGCCACAAGAGAGCAGCATGAGCTGTAAAAGGTGAATATTTATCATTTGTACCAACAAACAAAAACACTACATATCTGTTTTAATAGATCACATATCTATTAAAAATTATCAAAAATATATAGTCATCTATTGCAACAGATGACTAATCTATTGCATCAGATGAATCACTTATTTGAATAGATGTCTTATCTACAGAAGAAAATCAAATAGTTCATCCAACTATTTTAATTTGTCCCAACATGTGTCCTATTTATCGCAACATATGTGTCATCTATTGGGACAAATAAATCAAGACTTCTAACTGTTTAAATTTGTTTCAACAAATGAGTCATCTATTACAACAAATAGGTCATTTGTTTGTAATTATCATACATGTCTTCCTCCTATTTGAATGTGTTCAAACAGATGACCTATTTATTGTAACAGATAGGTCATCGGTTGTTATAAATTAAAATAGTAGGAACACCTATTTGATTTTCTCCAATAGATGAAACATCTGTTTCAACAGATAGGTCATTTATTAGGACAAATTATTTAATTTCCTCCAACATATGAGTCATCCGTTATTGATAGACCATCTGTTCCAATAGATGAGTTATGTTTTTCCATTTATTTTTTGGTATCTCTGAGATTAACATTAATAATTTTGTCTTTCTAGGTGGATATTACAGTAGAAATTACTAGTAAAAACATACTAGCATAGTTGATAATCCATCAACTTGTTCAAAAGAGGAAGAAAAATGGAATACTATCAATCTAGAAGAATGAAACTATTATCCATTTAAAGGGTTCAACATCTCAGACTAGGCTCCAACAACACTTATTCAAAATAGATTGCCGATGGTGTAAGACCCCACTTAGAATTTTAGATAATTGTTCAACACCTAGATTATTTTGAGCCTTCTAACTTTGTTGAATTATTTCATGACCTTCCCTACCACTGATTTTTAATTTTTAAGTTGTGTTGCCATCGGGCAAGTTAAGAGTACGTCTAGAGTAAGTTTTGGGATTTTTAGATGAGCTTAAGGTTGTGTTTGGGTTTCAAAAATAGTAGGCAAAGACTGTTAAGGGGCTCCACCCAGCTTAGCTAAGGCTCTGGGCAAGGCGCCGCCCAACTTAGCAAAGGCACTGGGCAAGGCGCCGCCCAGGCCATAGCACTTGTTCCAAATTTTCAGCTTTTTTTCTCCATCTCATTAAAGGAAAAGTTGGTATTTTCCACCCTTTTTCATCCTCAACACAAGATTATGTCCCCAAATCACCATTCTATTGATAATTTTTTAGAAATTTCTCAAGAACTCTCACTAGAGTTTCAACCCAAGAATTAATATAGCGTAAGATTTTATTGTAGGTTTTCGATAATTCTTTAAGATTCAGATTTTTTTACTCCAAAGGATATAAGAAGTACCCCATAATCTCACGAATAGAGTCCTGAAGTTAAGAGTTCATCCAAAGCTTTAAATTCAAGATATGTGGAGTTTGAACAAGAACACTCGTTTCATTCTTCTGCCCAAAAATTTTATATTTATTAAATTTTACATGATTTGCAAGTTGGGGTTGATACCCACATTCTTATTATTTTGTTTATGAGACTATCATGCTATTTAACGCTTAAATTTCAAGCGATTTAGATTTATATATGTTTGAAATCATAAGATTTATATTATGAGTTATATCCCACTATTGTGATTGAGACTGTTGAAAGCTATTAAGATGATTTTCGAGCATGAAGTTTAAATATGATATTTTGATGCATTAAATATTTATATTTTGAGTCCTAAATTTAAGTGATGAGTTTATAAGAAGATTGTGATATAAATGTTTTATTGAAAAGCCTTGATATGTTCTTTCAAAAGAAAAGATTAATGTTTTGATACCAAGTTAAGATGGGAATCCACAGTATTCGTGATTAAAAGCTAAGAGAAGCATATTTTGGTCTTCATTGTAGACCCTTGAATTGTTTTAAGATGGATTTCCTAAAAAGTTTTGTGCTTAAGCAAGGGAGTAGTATTTAACACCGAGTTGGGTATGATTCCAAGGTCTCATACCCAGAACTATGAGCTCTCATAGGATTTTGATATACCCCAAGTAGGTTAAGATAGTAATCACTAAAGTTATGGTTTTATTCTTATGGTAAGGGTAGAACAACTCTCCCCAACATGCGAAAGATGTCGGACTCCATGTAAGCTGACATGGTTTATGTCTGTTAGAAGAAACTCCCTAAATTCTAAAGCTCTAAGATTCCCATGTCCCCAAAGAAGTTTTTTTTTCTCTCAATAAAATAATATATATGTTTTTTGGAAACTATAGTCTTTAAAGTCCAAGAGTTCTAGGATTTGCAAAATTTTGAAAGTCTGTTGAGTTTCAAGGAAAAGAAGGCAAGAATTTAAGAATAAAGTGTGATGAAACATGTGATTTAATCATTCATGATTATGATGATTTTATTCAAACTTTGTGAGTCATTATTGTCAGCATACATGATTACTATAAAAGATTGATGATATTGATTATTTAATTGCATACATCCCCATATACTCAGTACATTCCCAAATTATTGATCCACGTATATGTATATGTGCTACATTGTCTTATAATGTTAGTTTAGGTGCTCAGTCCCAGCAGCGACAATATCTTCAAGTGCCTTAGTCTATACTCTACAGTTGGTGAGTCCTCATGCTTCGAGAACTTATATGTTGAGTTCAGATTTCTTAGTACTTATTTATTTCTTTCAGTCAAACATGAGTTAGTTGGGGACCTGTCCCAATGGCTGTCTAGTTCTTGCAGTAGTAGAGGCTTTGTCAAACTAGAGAGCCAGTTATGTTTCAGAGTTATTTTTAGTATTTGATATTTAAGTTATGCTTTCTCATTATTTAAGTTTAGATTTGACTTAATACAGTATTATTGTTAAGTTTTTATCTCAAAGTGAGCGTTATAAGTTGTAGCAGGCTCAAAGGGTTAGATTAGGGCTACTTGTAGCCTTAAGCACCCCCATAATAGGATTTAGGGGCGTTAAAAACTTGTATAAGATCCTAAGGTTTAAGGAGTCCTAGGGAGTCTGAAAAGACACATTACATAGAGCCTTGATTATCGATGTATAGCATGCCACATCTATGAGAAAGAGGCTACAAAATGTTGTAGGAAAAAGTCATCTCTTTATTTCAGATTCTATCGTGCTTATGGTTATCTCTCTCAGCTATTAATTTGTGCTCTCTTATTTTAGAAAATTCCTCCCCGAAGAGCGAATGCCTACAAAAACAATAATGAGAAACCCCAACCTATTAATCCCCTGAATAGGAATGTGTCTCATATTGAGTTCCAGTCAGCTTCGTAGGTGCTAGCCCAAGTAGTAACCATGAATGTTCAAGCTAATAATTGGGATACAATTCTACAACAGTAGGGAGGTGATTTAGCTGTAGCAAGGAGTCATGATTTTATAAGGATAAATCTGCCAGAGTTCTATAGATCTAAGATTGATGAGGACCTACAGTTATATTTAGAGAAGATAAGGAAGATCACGTAACTGATGTATATTTCTGTGGAGGAAAGTGTGGAGTTAACATCTTATAGACTGAAAGACATTACTTATGACTAGGTTGTTTCATGGAGGAAGAATAGGGGGAGGATGCTGCTTCTCTGACTTGGAAGATATTCCAGGATGCATTCCTCGATAAGTTGTTTAAGTTAGAAATGAGAAAGGCAAAGGTAGAGGAGTTTATGAACCTAAGAAAAGGCTCCATGACTGTTAAGGAGTATTGCCTTATGTTTAACCAGCTAGCTAATTATGCTCCTAACTTGATTGATGACACCCGAGCTAGTATAAGTAAGTTCGTCACTGGAGTGTCTGGTTTAGTGCTGAAAGAGTGCAGGACAACTATGCTGAATAGGGATATGGATCTTTCTAGGCTGATGTTACATACCCAGCAGATAGATGTAGATAAGATAAGGGAGAAATATAGAGTAAGCCGAAATAAGATGGCTAGATTCGAGCAGCATGACTATGGTCAGACTAGATCGCATAGAGGGAAACACCCTAAGTTTTTTAGTGGTTAGTCCATGCTAGTGCAATTATCAGCTAGTGCTTCCGCACCCATAAGAAGGCAGGAGTAGGGGAATAGGCCTTATATGCCTAGGTCACTGAATAGTGTGAACAATCGTGATCATCCCTAGTGTGCTAAATGTGGTAGAACCCACTAAGGTGAGTTCTTCTTTGAAAAGAGAGGTTGTTTAGGTTTTGGAAATTTAGGCCACAGACTAAGAGTGTGTCCACATACTAGGCAGGTGAACCGTAATGCTTGTCCCTAGACTTAGGCTACTAGTGCCCTGGCTCCGTTAGCTCGTCCAGCCCCGTCTCAGGGCACTTTATCCAGTACTACTGGTGGTCAGTGCCAGAATTAATTCTATGCCTTACCATCCAGCCAGAAATAGAAAGATTCACCAGATGTTGTTGCTGGTATGCTTGATGCATGAACAGATGCTAACATATTTGAGGCTTTTAATGAGAAATAATTCTGAATTCTTGAGAAACTTTTTGTATTTTTTGATTGTTTTACTTTGATATTACAGAGAAAATGATGATGCAACCTAAGGAAAATGGGAACAAAAAAAGTTGTATCTGGAACAAAAAAATTGAATCTGAAAAATAATGTGGCTGACAACAATTCTGATAAGTTACCATCCATGTGATAAGCTATCAGAATCGCCGTCAAGCTAGACAGAAACTAAGGCTCAACTAAATAAAGTGACGGCATTTTGTGATAAGCCGTCAAAGGTATGATAAGCTGTTAAGATAGTCATCATCATAAAGCAAAACATGATGAATTCAAGTAAAGGTGAGATGACATTTGTGATAGTCCATCACATGTCTGATAAGCCATCAAGATTTGTTGACAGCCTTAAGTAGGAAGTGCCAAAATTGAAGAAGACCTAACGACATCCGTGAAAGGTCGTCTGGATCCTGATAAGGCGTCATGAATGTCGTCGTGTATTCTAAGAAATAGCTGTGATCTGATTTTGTTTCCATAATTAGCTCTTGGTATTTAAAGCATTATTTTAGGGTTTTTTGAAGCATTTAGTACACGATATTCTGCATAAAAACTTCACGTTTGTGCGCTCTAGTATTTGATACAAGTTTACCATTAACTTTTCAGAGATTTTCATTATTATTTTGGGATTGTTATTGAGTTTTAATTCAAGAAATAGGTTTTACCATTCATCTTGTTTTTGGTATTTATATCTCACACTATGAATTCAACATATTGTTTTTCTCTTTATAGTATTATTAGCTAAACCCCTTAACCCAAGCTATGGGATCTAAGGGTATGGGTTTGTAACGTAACTAAGTGTTCAGGACTCTAACGGTAGTAGTAGCTTCTTGATAATTCCTATTTTACACATTATCTATTGGTTGCAAACAATAGGTCCTATTTGCCAGTGATTTGCTTGAAAAAAGAAATCAAACCTAGTAAGATGTGAATTGTCAACAGGGACTTGGAAGATACCAACCTGCTGATTAATAATTAATGTTGTAACAAGATTAATTAACCTGAGATAACAATCTATTACTACATATCAACTCCCTAAGTTTGAGAGAATTAGGTAGTTAAATTCTTAAGTAGGATAGAGACATTTAGACATAACTTCAACAAGAATAATCTATTGATCCTACCTACTACATGAATCTTAAGCCATTACTAGCGTCTATCAAATCCCAACACCCATAGTGAACATAAGTCTTGTTTTCCTTATAATATTGATAACAAACACTGAAACTGAAGTCTGAAACATTTACTTAATAATTCTCATAAACCCCCATTTATCGAAAACTATTAACTATCAGTTGATTAACTTGCATGCTACTTAGATTCATTCGATATTTCCTGTGGGATCGACCACAACCTAGTTGGACTATATATTGACAATAATCACTTACATTATTACATGAGAGGTGTACTTTAAGTGTTATAAAAAATAGAGTCGTTGCCGAGGAATACGGGTGTAAATTAAAGTTGTGTGCACAAATTAACTGTTATTTAAGTTTTCTAATTTTACATTTATTTGTGGTTTTTGTTTATTGTAGGATCCTTGTTGTTTATGCCAAAAACCAGAAGTTCCAGGGAACCGTTATTACCACTTAATCCAGAACCAAAAATGATTGGAAGAATGGAAGAACAACATGTCGCTGACAGATTAGAGGCCTTAGCTAGAGCTCAGGTGAATATCTAGAATGACGGGCAACCAGTATGTTATCCAAACCCTGAGGATGAAGACTTGGGTGACGAGGAGATGCTAAATCCTTGAAACCTAAAGAGAGGAGAGCAGATAGTTGCACCAGTGCAGTAGAATATTAATAGGAGCCATCCATTCAGAGGGAGAGAAGGGCACCAACATGTCCAGTATGATATAAACAAAGATGATGATGGAATGGATGAAGTAGGTTCAACGGGTGCGATCATTCCTCCACCATTGGCACCTGGGGAAAAATTTAGCATAACAAGTACTATGATTCAACTCCTTATTCTCAAGGCGTTGTTTAGTGGCCTACTCGATGATGATCTAAGCATGTACTTAGTCAACTTTGCAACCATCTGCAGACCTTTTGATCACCCAGGAGTTGGTCAAAATGCTATCTGATTAAGACTGTTCCCATTATGTTTGCTTGGAAAGGAAATAATATGGTTGAATGAGCTGACATCTGATTCCATTACCCACTGGATGCAATTGAAAGATGTGTTCCTAGAACAATTCTTTTCTCCTTCCAGGAGGGTCTAGTTGAGGGACAAGATCAACAACTTTAGATAGCTCCCAATAGAAGCTTTACATTAAACAAAGGAGAGATTCAAAAAGAAGTTGATACAGTGTTCGAACCATAAAATGACGGACATTAATTTGATAGAGACTTTATATAGGGCACTTAACTCTATAATAAAGACGATTGTAGATAATGCTGCTGGTGGTTCATGTGTAGATCTCACATTATCTGAAGCTGCTAAAATTCTTGATAGAATGACCAAACAGAGTCGAGCTTAGCATACTAAGGATTCCATGGTAGCAAGCCCAACTGTGTCTATTGGTATGACTGCAGAACAAAGCAGAAGATATGAGGAGTGAGATCAGGACATGGCCTACCTGAAGACACAGATGGATTTACTGACCAAGTACTTGCTATCAGGCAAGATTGAGAAGTTAAAGGCTATGGAAGCTCAAGACAGAGTTGATGCCAATTCGAAAGAAAAGGCAAACTATGTGAATAATTAGGACAATTTTTTAGGCAATAGCCAAAGGAACCAAGGTCGGAATTTTGTGACAAGCCAGGTTATAAAGATAGAGAGCAAGGTAACTGGAGAAGAAATAATGATAGGAGTGGTTTATATGTTCCTCATGCAATTGGGAAACTACTACAACTAGCTCTGGCAAGATGTCCATGGAGGACATGATGGGAAATTTTTTGAAGGGAGTTGAGGCTACCAACTCTGGGGTGACCACTATGAAGAATGATTTCTCTACCCTAAGTCAGTTGGTAAGCTCACACTCTACTTTTATTAAACAGTTAGAGCAGAACATGACCCAACTTTTTGCAACTCTAAATCAAAGAAAAAGAGGTACTTCACCTAGTGATATAGTTCAGAATCCATGGAATGATTGCTCATTTATGCCAATTACCATGAGATGTGGTAAGATATTACCTAACCTTTCTATCGAAAAACATGTAGTTGATGAGATGATTGATGGTTAACATGAAAAACACTGTCTAGTGGAGTCTGAGAAATTGGATAGTTTTGATGATGCTCCAGAATAAAAAAAATGTGAAAGAGAAGGAAAATAAAGTGGTGTTGAAAACAATCCCAAGACCACCACCTCCCTTTTCTCAGTGATTGAATAAAAAAGCTGATGACATAAAATTTAGCAAATTCTTGGCAATGCTGAAGCAATTGACAGTAGATGTGCCTTTGATAGAGGCACTCGAACAAATTCTAAGATATGCTAAGTTTACGAAGGATCTATTAACAAAGAAGACGGAAGTAAGCTACGAGCTGGTGGATAATCTCCACCATTGTAGTGCCATTTCTACACGGTCCTTAGTGTAGAAAAAGGCTGACCCACTATTGTATGATTGTGTCCCTAAACTTTGCTAAAGCTCTATGTGATTCCGGAGAGAGCATAAATCTAATGCCACTAGCCCTTTACAAAAAGCTAAGTTTAGGAGATCCAACCCCTACTAATATACAGTTGGTGATGGCATATAGGTTTGTAAAGTGGCCTGTGGGAATATTAAATAACATAATGGTGAAGGTGGCCGACTTTAAACTTTTGACTAATTTTTTAGTCCTTGACTTCGATGTGGATTTTGAAGTACCAATTATTTTGGGTAGACCATTCCTAGCAACTGGGACAGTGATAGTTGACAAGGAGCTGAATGAGCTGAAGTTCAAGCTTAATGACAAGGAAGAAAAATTTGAAATGCATTAACCAATGACACAATTAGAGAAGATAAGTATCTTCTCGATCGTGGATGTATTCTTTGAAGATGTTAAACAGGTATCAACAGGGTGCCTTGACGAAGTCTGAGTAGTCAAGACAACAGAGTCGTGCCACTATGTTAAATCAGGTGCTATTAGGAGGCAACCTAAAATTTTATATTTTATGCAAGTTTTTTTTACTTACCTAGATAGGAAGCATAATAAACTAATGAGGTATGCAAGATTCGAGGTGAGACTAATCTAGCTAGCTCAATGAAGCTGACCTGACGGGCTATCATAATTATGATAAGCCATCAAAAATGTCGTCAGAGATTCAAAAGGAAGGAAGTCCTCTACCTAAGGCTAACGACATTCATGATAGGCTATCCCAATTGTGATAAGCCTTAGCTTTTGTCACCAGAAATCTTAAGCGTGCAATAGAAATTTTGTGCCAAATAAAAGAATCCGACCAGGCCCACAGCCTGGTCTTTTCACCTTCTCACTTATTTTCCTGTCTCTTTCTTTAGTTTATTTCTTTCCATATGTGGTTTATTTACTTACTTTCTAAAAATATTTCCAAGTTAAGTCAAAGAAAATATCTTTCCTTGTGCTTATGATTTGGGGTTCAAAATCAAGAACTACTTATTTATCTTGCTTCTCTTTTCTCACTTGCATAACCATGTTCAAGTCTTCAAACTGGTATTCTCAATATAAAGATCTTATTTTCTTGGGTAAGTGTAGAGGATAATTTCTACCTTAGTTTCAGGATGTTAAGCTAAAACTTAGCAAAATATTAAGTGCAACCTTGAAACTAGGGTTTTTCTTGGCTACATTGTGTGTAAAAACCTAGGGTTTAGATCAAAAACACTACTCAATATGATTGTAAGAAGAAATTGGTTTTAAAATCAATTCAAAATTGAGTTGAGAGATGTGTTCTGAGTCGACAACATGGATGATAAGTTATCACAAATTGTCATGAATTATCATACATATCGTCATAAGCTAAGAAAATTGCACCGGTTCTATTTAAGGTTAACGACATTCCTGATAAGTTATCACAAATGTGATGACTTATCAGGTTATGTCATCAGAAGTTTGGAAAAGAGAGACTATTCTTCATAAGGCTGATGAAATGGCTAATAAGCTATCACAAATGTGACAACTCATCAACCCATGTCATCACACATCTGATCTAAAGCATCAATGCATCCCTTCAAAGGGGTGTGGAACGTTAATAATTGACATGCTTGTGTTATTCCTTCCTAGGTACTAACTAATTATTATTTTTTTCTATAGAGTCTATTATGGTATGCAAAGGAAAGAGCCCAAAGACCACAAAGAAGGTGAAAAATGAAAGTATACATCGACAGCCCTTCAATGAGGAATCTAATTAGAGGATGAGGTACCCTTGCTCAAAGAGTAATGAAAGAAGCAAAGTCCTAAAAAGCCTTCACCACCTCCACCAGTTGAGGTAGAGGAGAGTGAAGAAAGTGACACCTAGACTACAACATCATCTGATCACACAGATTTTGAGAAAGAGGCTTCTGAACATTCTAAGTCTGAGAAGCATAAGTTAGAACATGGTGACTCTGAGCAGGCTGAATTTGAGGGAACAACATCTGAATTCCCTTCTGATAAAAAACAAGATGAGGAAGAATCTTTGACTCGACGTACTTTGGTGGAATGCAAGAACCCAGAGGTTAGAGATAGTGCTATCTGGAAAATTCCTAAAGGGAATCTTCACTGATGGGCTTCATAGAACTAAAACAAAAAATGTTAAGAGGCCCATCTTTGAAGAAAAAAAGATCATCATTAGAGGATAGAGCTGATATCCTACAGTGGAGAAAAAATGGTAAGACTATTTCTTGGAATGTACTTCAGAAGTAGGAGTCTCATTTTGCCCCACATTAGTCCGGGAGTTCTATGTGAACTACCAGGCTAGATTAGAAAACATGTGCAAAGAAGGGGAGAGAACAACAAATCTGCCTTTATTAGATCAAGTTCGAGTTCGGGGTGTGCTAGTGGATGTTTCAGAAACTTCAATCAATAGGTTCCTTCATGGCCCAGGGTTTACTCCCCAAGCCACTTCTCTTATATTTTATGCTCGTTTGAAAAATTTTGCAAATCAAAAGAATTGGTTGGCCACTCTCATAGCGGAAGGGACACTTGAATGGATAACTAATTCAAACGGATTTTCAAGGCCTCTTTGACTCTAGAGGTGAGGTTCTGGTGGGGCATAGTGTGTATCTAGTTAATGCCCATGGATAGAGATAATATTATGGGTGATGACAGAGCAATATTAGTTGAAAGTCTTGTAGCCATCGTCAAGTTGAACTTTGGAAAAATCATCACTGAGGAAATAAAAATCTGGGTCTTAAGGGTCGACACAACATATCTTTTCCCTTGCCTAATTACGAGGCTGTGTATGACAGCTAATGTGCCTGAGATTTTAGGGATAGACAAGGTGGTGCCTGCCAGAAAGACTCACAACCCCATCATTTATGATGAAAATCAGCCATGGATAACACTAGACAGAGGGGTAGGGATTATAGCAGACCGACTAATTGCAGATGCCAAATTAGCACCTAATGTAGAGGTGCAAGATTCTGAGACTACACCATCAACATCCCTAGCACAGGTGGGTCTAGTATTTGAGAATGACTCAAATCTATCAGCTCCTATAGCACTAATAGGTCTTTCCTTCAACCTTCCAAATATCAGAAAAGTAGCAAGGCAAACATAGTGGTGTGAGGCTTAACTAAAACTTTTTGCTAAACAATTTGTTATTATCGTGGGCAAAATAATAAAGGTTTCACTTAAGCCTTACAGAACCTTTCTAGATCAAATTGATGAGTTAGAGAATTATTTCAATACACAAATAAGAGAGATGTCAGGTGCATACCTTGCACAATTCAAAGTAGTGCTCTATAAGGTGAAGGATGATATTGGGGTATTGCAACAAAACTAGTTTATGGTGCCGATAGATCTAACTATTGATGAGTTTAAGGCTGAAAACCCAATCCTTAATGTCACTGAGGAACCAACAAAGCAAAAAAAAAAAGGTGAGATAAAAGATAAGGATAAGAGAGAAGGGCCTGATAGCAATGAACAAAGAAGAGTGAAAAAAATGTGAAAAAGAAAGCAAAAAAAAAGGAGTTTAAGAAGATGAGGCTGGAGTCCCTAGAGGACAATGAGAAATAGGAAGAGCCCTTAAGAGCAAGGGCTGTAGGTGCCTCAACCAGTAGGCCTCTTACCACTGCTATGCTAGAATAGAGAGAAACTCCTGATGGAAATAACATAGATAATGATGTAGTAGCAAGGTCAGGGACCCATAATCCTAAGATTTGGTTTACTCCAGGTATACCTTAAACACTTAGTTCAATTTATTTTTGATTTTAAGTTGAGGATGTAGGGTGCGTTGTTGTTATAATAATTTTTGTGACTGATTAGGAGTAATAAAAGTACTTAAGGCAGTTATCATGATGTGTGATTTTTGAGTACCACTCCATTGGTCTGATTTTATAACTGTGTGAATTGCATCCATTGTGACCATGGTACATCTTGTTATGGCATTAGTTCTAGTGACATAAAAATTTTTGCTAAACAAATTGGATGAACTGAATGAGTAGTAAATTATGATATGCCTTTGCGCCATGTGTGTGAAAGGTTTTACTAAGTTCTTTTTGTATTTCGAAGCTAGAACTTGCCTGGTTTTTTCTTGCCTAGGTTGTAGGATAGGGGTTAGAAAAGGAACATAGGTTATTTTGATAATTTGTCCACTGTTAGCCTAAATGACCTTCCCTGAATGTATGATATCCTTTGATCCCTTCTTTGAGCCTAAATGTTTGTTTCTTTTATGACACTGATCACCTTCCCATTTACATCATGAGGAACCTCTTTTGGCCCTGGTCCTCCTCGCACACTGTACATCTTGACTTAGGCAAATGTCCTAAGTTCAGGGTGGCTATCATAGGGCTTTATGATTAAAAATTAGTATGAAGAAAGTTTTAATAAAAAGAAAAGAATTAAAAGATATATACGGTGGAAAAAGAATAAGAAAAGAAAAAGATTGTGAAAAGAAAGAATAAATTGTTGAAAAGACTGAACCCATCTTGAATATATGTGATAAAAAAAGAGGAAAATAGAAAATGGTTAAGAAGTGGGAACCTAAGAGGTTAGTGTAGTGTAAAGGAGGCTTAGTCACTTTAAATATCCTTAAGTATCATACCAGCCCCTAGCCTATATTTCAAGCTGAGAAAAAGACCTACAGTGATCCTTGCTGACTTGTCTAAAAACCTTAGTAATGAAAATAAGGTCAAGCCTATGACAGTTGGCATATAATGATTGGAACTTCATTATGAGAGTGAGTATCTTCTAATGGTCCCCATGGTGATATATGTGATTTCTATTCTGAGAGAGAACAGACTTCTTTGCTGTGAGGGCACACTTAGTATGTTACTGGTTGCTAACTTGTTTTGGTAGTATAATGTTGGTATATGCATGATTGTTGCTAATAAATTTATGTCATATCTTGATTCCTGTGTGTTGCATTATCGTTTTTCAACAGTATACACGACTGAGTGTGAATTGATTGGCCTTGGAGAAGCTAAATTTTTCTTGAGATGATATAGAAAATTGACTGCCGAATGTACTTTGTATTCTCTTAGTTGTGTTTTTTTTACTTGGGGACAAGAAATTATTTTAAGTTGCGGGTGTTGATGTGTGAGCAGATACTAACATATTTGAGGATTTTAACGAGAAATAATTATGAATTCTTGAGCAAATTTTGTAGTTTTTGATTATTTTACCTTGATATTACAGAGAAAATGATGATGCAAGGGAACCTAAGGCAAATGGAAACAAAAAGAGTTGAATCTGGAACAAAAGAGTTGAATCTAAAAAATAATATGGCTGACGAAAATTTTGATAAGTCGCCATCCATGTAATAAGCTATCAAAATTACTGTCAGGATAGACAGAAACTGAGGCTTAGCTGAATAAATGATATGAGTAAAATGGCCACCTTAGCTTTTCATGATATCTTTGAAGGCCAACACATAAAGGCTCAAGACTTGGTCACCCCGAGAGCACAACGATATCCAAGGAACGATTATTTTGGGCATGACTTAAAGTAATCTCGTGTGTGGAAGGTCGCTTGGCTACTTACATTAATGCTAACCCAAGAACCAAAAGCCTTAAAGTATGAACCATACTTGATTTGTGAGAGCATTGAAAAGGCGCCATTCATTCAAATTATAACATACATTGGTTGTCCCTTCATTAAGGTCATTTTATACATAACATATGGTTTATTTACACACCATGGCAACCCCTCTCATTAAGGGAAAAGTGGTATTTTGTTTTTATTTGTAATATATTATAAATAGGCTCTTTTAGTTTTATTTTCACTAGCGTTGGAAGAATGAAAGATTGAAACAAAAATCCTCTCTCTTTAGAGTAGAACACTTTAGGTATCTTAGTTTATGGCTTAGAAAAGCTAATATTGATCTTTTCTTGGAAATGGTGGATCTAGAGGTGAGTTAATTCCCTTGGCAGTCACCGTAAGAGTGTGGTTTTGATTATTACATTCATTAGTGGTTTTTGAGTTTAATACACTCTTGAGTTCTTAATCTTGTAATAATCTTGGTCTCACTATCTATCCTTACTTTGGTTGTTGTTCTCTTATGTAGTGGACTATTTTGAGTCATTTATTGAATCCGAAACTAGTGTTATTGTTGTTCCTATTGTTCATTACGTTTTATATCTGTTTTGGTGTTGAAATACACCCTTGTATCTTGTATTCTTGTTGTTGATAGGGAATCCGATTGTGGTCTCCATCTTGATCCTCGAATTCTTAAGATTAGTGGACTGATTTGGAGTATCTTTTGTGCCTTTCATTGTCGTTCTTGTATCATTTGGTATCAAAGACATCTTTGATTTTTTTCTAATAAGATCAATCTTGGGCTTGAGACTTGAAAACTACAAAAAAAAAACTAAAAATCTAAAAATTCCAGAAAAAGAACAATCTGTCCAATTTGGTTCTTGGCCAAAAATTGTGCTTTTTGTTGTGTCTTGGCTGAGATTTTTACTTGTACTTGTTGTTTCTAGTGTTATTTTTAACCTTCACTAACATTTTGAGTCTAAATCTAAGTTTGAGCCTACATTGTTGATGTTGTTGTGAACTTCAAAACTTTAAAGTGTTTTGGATGTTTTTGGTTATGATGGACTATTTTGGCCTTGCTTCTTTATCTTGTTGTTGTTTTAAGATTTTCCATGTGATATTGTTGTTATTTTGTGACCAAAGAACCTTTTTGACGAAGTTGTTGTTGATTGGTAAAACTTGAGAAAGTGTTGATTGAAGTGTGAGACCAACTTGAACCTTAAACTCCAAGATTCAAAAGTTTGTGTTCATGGTGTTCTTTACCAATCATCATCATCTTTTATTGAAAGAAAAGTGGGTGTTAGACCTAAAAAGGTTGGAGGAAAAAGGTGTAAATTCTCTTAGTCTTGAAAAAATAAACTACTCAACCACCAAAGACCATAACAACCACTTACCAAACAACTTCAACCACCAAAGAAGTTATTCACGTTTTGGTAGTTTGGACCAATTTTATGGATTAAATATAAGAATTTTTTATGTGTTTTGTTTATTTCTAGTGTTAGGTTCTTTTTCCCTAACACTAAGTTTGTCTAAATCTTTGATTTGAGCTTAATCCGAGTAGTTTTGAGATATTCACCATTGTTGAGTTGAATGTTGAAAAAAAAACAGAAAGGTGAATCTCAAAATTTTGGGTTGTTGTTGAGGATTGGTGGATTGAAAATGTGTTGTTGATGTTGTGGAATTCATGTGTGCTTGAAGAATTCAAAAATCATTCAATTTGGATGTTATTTGCTTACGGTGCACTGTTGAGTGTTCTTGATGTTCTTCATGTTCTTCATTTATTATTAAGGAAAGAACATTCAAAAAGGGTTGTTTGATCTAAAGGAGTGGAAGAACAAAGTGTGGTCTTGTTTGTCTTGAACATATACTAAGACAATTAAGGATACAAGAAAGCTATCAAACGTCTTGTTACCCAAAGGATGGGACAAGGACTTTCAAAAGGTCTATTTTAAAGGAATGGTGCAAGGAAAAGTTAAGATTGGGACCAATACAATTCAAAACCTTTTTTTTTCAATATTCAAAAAGGAATCCAAGTATTGATTCCCTCCCAAAGCTGATTTTCATCTTCAAAATAGAAATTTGACCAAACCAAATTTCAAATTACCACATCACCAAAACTGCCACATCATCACATTTTACTGTTCATGCAACATATTTAAGCTCTAATTTCAGATTTCTTATTATTATTTTATTGTTTCATTATTTTCATTACTTGATTCTAGAATTAATTAACAACTAGTAATAACATACTTAGTTGTAGATTAATTATTGAATCCATTTCTTTTGTGTCTTCATTATTTGTGTGCTTTTCTTATTTTTAACTCGTACTAACTCCTTGTTTCAAGTTTGCAAGTAAATTTTGTTTGTTGTGTCTTGAGTCAGTCAAACAAGAATCCATTTCGGCTGCTAAGTAGCATTGACATCCTACTTATTATCGGAGTATAAGAAACTTTCAATATTCGTTGCTGCAATTGTGAGAATCATAAAGGTTGTATACGAGTGTTGATGAAAAGCTTTTACTACTAATCTTATTTATTCATTGTGTAGGTACAAAGGTGATATAAGGGGAACATGTCTTCCATAGACGGGGATTATTGTGACTACAATATAGGATTCTATGATTGTAGTGAGGGTTTTTATGGCTACGAAGTTAAGAGAGATTGCAGAGGCTGTGAAAATAGCCATGATCAAAATTTGGGGTAGATTTGAAAGTTACTATTTTGAGGGAGAAAATGAGGTAGAGGAAGTGCCTAGTCCTTATGATAACTTTGGAGAAGAGGTAGGACCTCGTGATGGATCTTATGACGATGTTGGGGAATGTGAGGAGTATTATAGTTCTTACTCCGAACCTAGATTTTGTGTTAGGTATAACCCTTTCATTCACAAATCTTATGAGAGCTATGATGAGAGTATACATGAGGAGTGTGAAGATTCATATTCTCTACTTTGTTGTACTTCTTATCAAGGTTGGTATAGTGTGAATGGTTATACTAGCTCTAGTGGAGGTTGTCCAATGAGAAGAAGAGGGTATGCATCTCCAAAATCGAGGGGTACTCATGTGATTTACAATGTTGATCCGAGAAGGAGTGTACACTCCAGAAAGGTGACCATTTGGGGGATACCGAGCTACCTCATTGTGTTAAATGATAGGCACTATAGAAACTATATCTTTCCATCCATGCTTGACTACTTGGGGTTGTTTTGTGATCCTTTACTTGTTCCATTCTTCTTGGATAGGTTCAAGGCTATCGAGAGGGTAAAATTTATCTTTTCTCAATATGAATACCATGAGGAGGTGTGTCCGATATTATTCCCTTAGCCTATGATCATGTATACTTAGATGCCTATTGGTTTTCACAACATCAAGTTTCTAACGTGGAAAATTAGCCTAATGTTGTAAGAGACAAATGGGGAAATTTCCTCATGACTTACTTGCGGCCTAAGTCGCGAAGAGAAATCCCTTTCTACTCCAATCTAAATAATTATGAGAGACAAAAGATTGAGAGGAGTAAGGGAGTGCAAGGTGGTAATCCGAGAGTGGAAAAAGGAGAGGTTGTGAGGAGCAAAGTGAAGGGATTACCACAAAACTATGCTAACATTGGTTGTCCTTCTATTACTAAGGACATTTGTGTAGGTACTAACATGGAAAGTGAAGGCGAACAATGCCTAAAAACGTTGCTGCCCCAGCTTTTGGAGAACCTTCACACCATGACAAAGAAGAATCTACTCAAGGACTTCAAGGTAAAATGGTTAACTCTTATACTTTTATACATGTGAATGATAATTGTGTGGCAAGTAGCCCATTGAGTATGAGTTGTAGCTTGACTATATGTGAGTCTATTATTTCTTTTTCACTTGATGATGATGTACATGTTGTGAGTATGGATAAACTAGTTGATCCTATTGATGACTGAATCAAATCTTTTTGTAAGATCGATTTATGTCCACCTAGTGTTGAAACAATTATGTTGAATGAAAGTACATTATCTACTAAAATTTGTTTTGATCAACTTATGTGTGAAAATTTCCCACCACTTGAGGATGAGTATGATGTAATTAATGAACCTCAAGTGTGTTATGATGTTGAAAATATTGATCAAAGGAATAGGAGTGAACCCGAGAGCTATTCTTGGGATAATCTTGCACTTGAAATCTCTTTGAAACTTGATATTGATCTTTTATATAGTTATGAACGTGTTTATTTTGAATCTACCCATGATATAGATTATGTTCTCTTTAGGTATAATGTCTTGTTTGAAGATGATATAACCACTCCTAATGAACCTAGTGATGAAAATGATGGTATAGCTTGCCTTAGAAGTTATAGCTGATATGCTAACCCACTATGGTGTGGCAACATCTCTCCTAAGGATGGAAATCTCTTCTTAAAAGATGAAAGTAATCTGAAGGGTAAGGGATGTATGGTCTTGGAAACTACTTCTTCTACTTTGTGTGATTTTATTGTTGAGAGTACTCATGGTGATGATTGTGAAACTAGTAGTTAGTACACACAAGAGGGCATCTTAGTAGAAGTTAAATTGAGTGATACCTTTCTCTACTCGTTATTTTCTATGGATAATAAGTATGATATTATAGAGAGTATTCCATTTAGTTGGGTAGAGATCACAGGGAAGGGGAGTATTGTCTAGACCCGTGTCTATGGCCACTCTTCTCATTTGACCCCGATGCCAAATAGAGAATTTATAATGACGGTGCACCCAACTTGTTGCTTGATTTACATGAAAAAAAAGTATCACTTTTGGTGAATTCCATAGTCAAATCCTTTGTGCATTTTGCATTAATTATTTAATATTTAGTTCAAAGGATCCTTTGTTATATTCTAAATATGTGCAACCTTTGAATGTTGACGTGATTTGTCGTGCTAACCCTAACCCTCATGCCATGAGGAGTCTGTATTTCTGTGTCCTTTCTTTGGTTTTGCAAGTTTTGGATTCAAGTTCAAATCCTTTTCAAGAAGGGAAGGATGATACGAGTCAAATGGCCATCTTAGCTTTGATGGCATCTTTGAAGGCCAACACCTAAAGGCTCAAGACTTGGTCACCCCGAGAGCATAAGGATACACAAGGAAAGATTATTTTGAGCATGAATTAAAGCAATCTCATGTGTGGAAGGTTGCTTGGTTGCTTACATTGACGCTAACCAAAGAACTACAAGACTTGAAGTATGAGCCATACTCAATTTTTGAGAGCATTGAAAAGGCGTCGTTCATTCAAGTTATAACATACCTTGGCTGCCCTTCATTAAGGGTATTTTATACATTACATATGGTGTAATTACACACCATGGCAGCCCCTCTCATTAAAGGAAAAGTGGTCTTTTGTCCTTTTTTGTAATATATTATAAATAGGCTCCTTTAGTTTTATTTACACTAGCTTTGGAAGAATGAAAGATTGAAACAAAAATCCTCTCTCTTTAGAGTAGAACACTTTAGGTATCTTAGTTTATGGCTTGGAAAAACTAATATTGATCTTTTCTTGGAAATGGTGGATCTAGAGGTGAGTTAATTCCCTTGGCAGTCACCGTAAGAGTGGTTTTGATTATTACATTCATTAGGGGTTTTTGAGTTGAATACACTCTTTAGTTCTTAATCTTGTAATAATCTTGGTCTCACTATCTATCCTTACTTTGGTTGTTGTTATCTTATGTAGTGGACTATTTTGAGTCATTTATTGAATTCGAAACTAGTGTTATTGTTGTTCCTATTGTTCATTATGTTTTATATCTGTTTTGGTGTTGGAATACACCCTTGTATCTTGTATTCTTGTTGTTGATAGTGAATCCAATTGTGGTCTCCATCTTGGTCCTCAAATTCTTAAGATTAGTGGACTGATTTGGAGTGTTTTTTGCACCTTTCATTGTCGTTCTTGTATCAATAAAGTGATGACATTCTGCGATAAACTATCAAAGATGTGATAAGCCGTCAAGACTGTCGTCAGCCTAAAGTAGAACATAATGAATTCAAGTGAAAATGCGATGACATTTGTGATAGGCCATCACATGTCTGATAAGCCATCAAGATTTGTTGTCATCCTTAAGCAAGAAGTGCCAAAATTGAAGAAGACCTGACGATATCCGTGATAGGTCGTTAGGATCCTGATAAGGAATCATGAATGTCGTCGTCTATTTTGAGAAATAGGTATGATCTTGATTTTGTTTCCATAACTAGTGCTTGGTATTTAAGGCATTATTTTAGGGTTTTCTGAAGCATGTAGTACACGATATTCTGCACAAAAACTTCACGTTTGTGCTCTCTAGTTTTTGATACAAGTTTACCATTAACTTTTGAGAGATTATCACTATTACTTTGGGATTTTATTGAGTTTTAATTTAAGATACAAGTTTTACCATTCATATTGTTGTAGGTATTTATCTATCACATGATGAATTCAACACGCTATTTTTCTCTCTCTACAATGTGAGTAGCTAAACCCCTTAACCCGAGTTATAGGATCTATGGGTATGGGTTTGTAATGTAACTAGGTGTTTAGGATTCTAACGGTGGTAGTAGGTTCTTGGTAATTCCTATGTTTTACACTTTTTCTATTGGTTTCCAACAGTAGGTCCTGCTTACGAGTGATTTGATTTATCAAAGAATTCAAACCTAGTTAGAAGCGAATTATCAACAGGGACTTGGAAGCTACTAACCTTCGAATTAATAATTAATGTTGTAACAAGATTAATTGTCCTGAGATAACATCCTATTAGGTAGTGAAATGCTTAAGTAGGTCGACCGATATTTAGGCATAACTTCAACAAGGATAATCTATTGATCCTACCTACCACAAGAATCATGAACTGTTACTAGCGTCTGTCAAATCCCAACACCCATAGTGAACATAACTCTAGTTTTCCTTATAATATTGATAACAAACACCAAAACTGAAGTTTGAAATAGTTACTTCATATTTCTCATAAACCCCTATTTATCTGAAACAACTAACTATCAGTTGATTAACTTATATACTACTTAGATTTACACCATATTACCTATGGAGTCGACCCCAAACTAGTTGGGTTATATATTGACAACGATCACTTACATTCTCACATGAGAGGTGTACTTTGAGCGTTATCAATGCTCCGTGTCTTTCACTTTGATGTTCATGTATTGTTGGACCCTAGGTCAAGTTTTTTTTATGTGACACCGTTGGTTGCTGTGAATTTTGAGATAATCCCTGAAAAGAACCCTTAGCCTATTCTAGTCTCTACTCCGGTAGGTGAGTTAATTATTTCTAACCAGGTGTATAAAAAATACCCCATTACTGTCCTTCATGAAGCCCTACCTGATGATTTTGACAAAGCCAAGCATGGTGGATTTTGATCTTATTCTAGGTGTGGATTGGCTTAACTCTTATTGTGCATTTATAGACTATTGTACCCATGTGGTTATGTTTTAGTTTCATAATGAGCCAGTCTTCAAGTGGTCTGAGAGTTTAGTATCCCCCAAGATTCATTTTATCTCCTATCTCAAAGCCAGAAACCTGATTTCAAGGGTTGCATCTGTCACCTATTTAGAGTTAAAGACACTATGTCTGAGACTCCAACTATCCAGTCACTCAATATAGTTAATGAGTTCCCTGATATTTTTTTGGATGATCTCCCAAGGGTACCTCCCCATTAGAAAGATAGAATTTGAGATTGCTCTTCTTCCCGAAACACAGCGTATTTCTATTCCTCCTTAACGTATAGCACCTATATAACTTAAGGAGTTGAAAGAGAAACTTAAAGATCTTCTAGATAAAGGTTTCAAAAGGCCCAGTGTTTCTCCTTGGGGTGCACTTGTCTTGTTCCTGCAAAAGAAATATGGTTCTTTGTGTACGTACATTGACTACTATCATCTTAATAAAGTCACTATCAAAAACAAATACCTTTTTCCAAGAATAGATGACCTATTTGATCAATTCCAAGGTGCAAGTTGCTTCTCAAAGATAGACCTTAGATCCAGCTATCATTAGCTAAAAGTTAGGGAGTGTGATATTCCAAAGACAGATTTCTAAACATGTTATTTTGAGTTTCTTGCCATGTCTTTCGGGCTAGCTAATTCCCCAACAACTCTCATGGACCTCATGAATTGAGTGTTCAAGCAATATCTTTATATGTTTGTCATGGTATTTATAGAGGTTCTTTTTGTTTACTCCCGTAGTGAGAATGAACATGCAGATCATCTTAGAATTATCTTGCAAACACTTATAGAGCACCAATTGTACACCAAATTTAGCAAGTGTGAATTTTGGCTAAGTTCAGTTTCTTTTATGGGTTACATTATTTCAGCCGAAGCCATTAGTGTTGACCCCCAAAAGACATAAGCTGTAAGAAATTAGCCTTGACCTATCACTCCATCTGATATTCGAAGTTTCTTGGGTTTATCTTGCTATTACTGCCATTTTATTAAGGGTTTCTTTTCTATCGCATCCCCTATGACCTAGTTGACCCTCAAAAAAGTTAAGTTCCTTTGGTCAAATGCTTGTGAGAAGAGTTTTTAGTAGTTGAAGACTCGACTCACCTCAGCCCCTGTGTTGACTTTGCCTGATGGTATTGATTGTTTTGTGGTATATTAAGATGCTTCTAGAGTTGATTTATGTTGAGTGTGGATGAAAAGAGATAAGGTTATATCCTATGCCTTAAGACAGTTGAAGCCTTATGAAATGAATTACCCAACCCATGATCTTGAATTAGTTGTTGTTGTTTTTTCTTTGAAAATATCAAGACACTATTTGTATAGTGTACATGTTTATGTATTTACGGATCATAAGAGTCTACAATACGCATATACTCAGAGAGAGTTGAACCTTAGGCAGAGAAGGTGGTTAGAGCTTCTAAAAGACTATGATATGTGTGTATTATACCATCCGAGCAAGGCCAATGTAGTGGAAGATACCCTTAGTAGGTTGTCTATGGGTAGTGCTTCTCATGTAGAGGAAGATGGGAAGGTTTTAGCTCATGAAGTGCATTGTTTGAATAGATTAGGTGTTAGTTTGCTTGATTACGATGTGGGGAATATTTTGGTACAGAGTTGTTTTGAATTATGTTTAGTGACGGAAATGAAAGAGAAGCAAGACAGGGACCTTTGTTTGGTCAGACTGAAGGAGTTAGTTAAGGACCAAAAAATAGAGATTTTCTCCTAAGGAGAGATGGTGTGGGGAGATTGCAGGATAGGTTATGTGTTTCTTATATTGATAATTTGAGGAAAAGAATTATGGCTGAAGCGCATTGATACAGGTACGACCACGAATGTGGATGAGTGCGACAGTGAATTGACCCGAGACTTGGAGTGTACACGTGAAGTACAAAGGAATGACTAAATAGGCTCAAAAATCAGTCCATAAAATGCACTCCAAGGGAGCCCACTTGAAGACTTTGACTAAGGGGTCATTTTGGACATTTCACACTATTCTTGTAATACACTATAAATAGAACCTTTTAGGGTTTCATTCATTAGTTTTTGATGAATATGAATATTGTATAACATAGGAAGACAAAGTCCTCTTTCCTTGAGGAAAATTCAAAACTTGGAACTAGGTAACAACAATAGGGTGGAATCACTTTTGTTGTTTGTTTGCTTGGAAACTTATGTCTTGAGGTTCATGAGTCCCTCTTGGTCCAAGTAAGAACTTGATGTTGCTATTCATTTGTCTTAGGGTCCTTTGTCATTGTTTAGGTTCTTAGATTTGTGAATATTGTATGTCAAGTTACTATCCTTTTTGTATCTTGTTATTGCGGAATCCAAATTTGGTTGTTTTTGTTGTCATCTTGTTCATCAAGATTTTGTAGCTGTTTGGGTGTTAAAATACACTCTTGTATCTTGTATTCTTGTTGTATTTGTTGAATCCAAGAGTTATTCTCTAATAGGTCCTCAGATCTTGTGATGTGTGGACTGTTTGGAGTGTGTTTCGTGTTCCTCTGTTTTTCCTATATCATTTGGTATCAAAGAATGGCTTGATATTATTCCTAAAAGATCAATCTTGGGCTTGCTTGATAGAAAATTAAAAAAAAAGTGTTAGAAAACTGAAAAATCAAAAAGAAGCAAATCTGACCATTTTGTGTTCTTGGCCAAAGTTTTGTTATTGTTGTGTCTTGGCCAAAATTTTTACTTATTTTGTTGTTTCTAGTGTTAGTTTTCTTCATCTCTAACACTCTTGAGTCTAAATCTAAGTTTGAGCTTACATTGTTGGTGTTGTTTTTGTGAACATAGGGCTTGGCCGAATTGTTGTTGAAACATTGTTGTAGTGGACTGTTTGGCCTTGTGGTCTTCATATTATTGTTGTTCTAAGCTTATCCACGTGATATTGTTGTTCATTGGTGGCTTAAGAACCATTTTGTTGAAATTGTAGTTGTCTTGGCCAAGTGTTAAAGATATTGTATTGTGAAAATTGGAAGTTGGCCGTGTGAAAATTGTGGTATTTTTTGGAGATTGTTTTGGTTATTCTTGGTGATTGTTATGTTGTTCTAAAAGTTCTTCACAATCTTCATAGATTGTTAATATAAAGTAAACATTAGATCTACAAGGGTCAAGGAAAAAAGGGTGAAGCATTGTTAGTCTTGAAAAACTTACCATCACTCATCAAATAGTCAATCACATCTCAACCACTTTCCAACAACTTTCCATAAAACAAGGGTCCATGTTATAAGGAGAAGTACAAGAAAGTCAAAGTCTTGAAAACTTGAATTTGAAAAGGCTCCAAGACTTGTTTTAATTTCCATCCTTAAAACAAATCCCACCAATTCCTAAATTGTAAATTGACCAAGCCTTGAAATTGGACAACAAAAATTGTTAGAAACCGTAACCACTTATGTGCTGCCACATCATCATTGTTACTGTTCACGAAATAATTTTGGCTCAAATTTGAAATTTTCATAGTTTATTTTTATTGTTTCATAGTTTCGTTAGATTGGTCCGAACGCTAATTGACAAGCTAGTAAACTCCTACTAGATTGTAAATTAGTTTTGTGTCCGTTTGTTGGTGTTAACGTTCTTTGTGTGCTTTCCTCTTTTGTAAATTCATTGTATCTTGTTGGTTCAAGTCCGTAAACAAATTTTCTTTGAGTCAACTCAAACAAAAATCTATTTCGGTCAAGAGTCGAATCGACCCTCAATCACTCGCGAAGCACAAGCCAACTTTCAACACTTGTGAAACCAAGTGTGACGTAAAAATTGAGAGTGAGAGTGTGGTGAGACATTTTTGAGCTAACAAGTTTGTTTGTTTTCTTTGTTTGTTGTGACTTTTGTTAGGTACAATGGATGCCCATAATTTCAATTCCACATGTGATCGTATCAATGACAATATTGAAGATATGAAATAGCATATTGAAATTATACGCCAATTGCTACCCGAACTCTACCCAAAAAAACCAATTGTCCAAGCACCTTGCGTTGAGAGCTTTTCGGAGAAAGTTACTGCCTAACTTGTGAGTAAAACTTGCCCACCACTTAAGGATATGTGTGATGTGATTAATGAATCTCAATTGAGTGAAGGATTTAAAGATGTTGTCCAAGGAAAAAGGAGTGAACCTATGAGCCTATGTTGTTGTAAAGAAGCTAATGTTTGTTTGGCTCATAGGGTTAATCATGTGCTTGACATATCTTTGAATCTTGATAATGATTTCTTAGAGAGTGAAAGTTCCAAATGTATCTGTGGGTTAGATCATTCACTCTTTAGGCACAATGTCTTATTTGAAGATAGTTTATTTAATTCTAATGAACCTAGTGGTGCAAGTGATGTTGACGACATGGCTTGTCTTGGAGGCTATAGCCTATATGCTAACCCTCTATGATGTGAAAATATTCCTCCTCAAGATGGAAATCTCTTTTTGGAAATTGAGAGTACTCTTAAGGGTAGGGAATGTGTAGTCTTGAAAAGAAATTGTTAATCGGGTGAAGATGACCATGATTTGCTTGATTACTTAGGAAACCCGAAATGTTATTGGTCTTGTAAAAATGTTTATGTGAATGATTCCTTTGCTTCCCATGGTGTTTTATATCTATGTGGGGATTATTCTCTTGAAATAAAAGGTGGTGCATGCTTAGAAATTCCATCTACTTCTTCTTTATGTGTTCCCTATGTTGAGCATACTAGTGGTGATGGACTTGAAGCTAGTGAGTACATACATAGGGACACCATAGCTAAAGTTAGTTTGTGTGACACCTTTCTCTACCCTCTTTGTGCTCATTATATTTCCTCTAATGATCTAGAGGGTATGCCTAATTTTGAGGACGACACCTTAGGGGAAGTGAGAGTGGCCGTAACCCATGTCCATGGCTACTTCTCCCACTCGATCCCAATACCATCTTAGGGTATGGTAGGAGTTGTATCAGCCCATGCTCATTATTTATTAATGTTTGTAATAGCCACTTCCTTTGTGACATTTGTACTAAGCTTTTCACGATCAACCCAAAGGATTCTTGGTTGTACTTCAAGTGTATACCATCTTAGCATGATGATGTTATTTGTTAGATTGAGTTTTGCTGCACTAACCCTAACCCTCATGCCATGAGGATATGTGCTTTTTTGTCTTCTCTTTTGATTTTGCAAGGTACGGATTCGAGGTTGAATCCTTTTCAAGAAGGGAAGGATAATACGGGTACAACTACGAAGATGGGTGAGTGCGAGAGTGAATTGACCCGAGACTTGGAGTGTACACGTGAAGTGCAAAGGAAGGACTAAATAGGCTCAAAAATCAGTCCATAAAATGCACTCCAAGGGAGCCCACTTGAAGACTTTGACTAAGGGGTCATTTTAGACATTTCACACTATTCTTGTAATACACTATAAATAGAACCTTTTAGGGTTTCATTCATTAGTTTTTGATGAATATGAATATTTTATAACATAGGAAGACAAAGTCCTCTTTCCTTGAGGCAAATTCAAAACTTGGAACTAGGTAACAACAAAAGGGTGGAATCACTTTTGTTGTTTGTTTGCTTGGAAACTTAGGTCTTGAGGTTCATGAGTCCCTCTTGGTCCAAGTAAGAACTTGATGTTGCTATTCATTGGTCTTAGCATCCTTTCTTAATGTTAGGGTTCTTAGATTTGTGAATATTGTATGTCATGTTACTATCCTTTTTGTATCTTGTTATTGCGGAATCCATATCTGGTTGTTTTTGTTGTCATCTTGTTCATCACGCTTTTGTAGCGGTTTGGATGTTAAAATACACTTTTGTATCTTGTATTCTTGTTGTATTTGTTGAATCCAAGAGTTGGTCTCCAATAGGTCCTTGGATCTTGTGATGTGTGGACTGTTTGGAGTGTGTTTTGTGTTTCTCTTATTTTTTCTGTATCACGCATGATGTGGGATATTCCATTCATCCTTGTATTACCAAGATATACTGCGACTTACGGGAAACCTATTGGTCGAGTGGTATGAAGAAGACATATCGAAGTTTATAGCGAAGTGTGCAACATGCCAGTAGGTTAAGGTAGAGCACCAAAGGCCTGGAGGTGTGATGCAAGAGTTTAGTATACCTACTTGGAAGTAGGAAGAGACAAATATTTATTTTCTGACTGGTTTACCTCTTTCGCATCGTCTTCATAGCTCTATTTGGGTTTTTGCAGATAGGTTGACTAATTCAACACATTTCTTACCTGTGCATACGTCTGTCTCAGCTGAGGATTATGCTAGATTATATACCCAAGAGTTAGTCAGATTTCATGGAGTTCCTTTTTTCTATTATTTCGGATAGGGGTACTCAGTTCACTTCGCAGTTTTTGAGAGCTTTTCAGAAAGGGTCTTGGTACCCACGTTTATTTGAGTTTTACTTTTCATCCACAGACAGATGGTCAGTCCGAGAGGACCATTAAGACTTTGAAGGATATATTGAGGGAGTGTACGCTTGATTTTAGAGGTAGTTGGGATGAACATTTACCAGTGATAGATTTTGCTTATAACAATAGTTATCACTCTGGTATACGAACAGCCCCGTTTTAGGCTTTGTGTGGGATTAGATATAGGTCACCCATAGGTTGGTTAGAAGTGGGTGAGGTTGTTATGATTGGTCCTAATTTAGTGGTTGAGGCTATAGAGAAGGTGAAGTTAATTAGAGAAAGATTGAAGATAGCTCAAAGTGGTCAAAACTCATAGGTGGATGTGAGGAGAAGAGACCTTGAGTTTGAAATTAATGATATGGTGTATCTAAAAATTTCACCTATGAAAGGGGTAAATAGGTCTTACAAAAAGGGGAAGCTTAGTCCCTGCTATATTCTCTGTATAGAGTTTTGATCCATGTTGGGAAAGTAGCCTATGATATTGAGTTGCCCGCAAAGTTGTCCAACATTCATCCTGTTTTCCATGTTTCCATGCTTAGGAAGCACATCGGTGATTCTGTGGTAATGGATCATTCAGAGAGTGCAGATATTCAGGCTATCCTATTGTTTAAAAAGGTTCCAGTTGAATTTTAGGCCACCAGATCTGGAGGCTAAGGAACAAATAAGTTCCCTTGGTCAATGTGTTGTGGCGGAGCCAGTCTGTTGAGGACACTATGTGGGAAGAGGAAGAGGACATGTGAGCCAATTACCCGCACCTCTTCTACTCAAGTACAGACCAAGCTGAAGGTACTATTCTTTCTTGATTCAGTCCCTTTCTAATCAAAGTTGCTATTGTACAACCATTATTATTATGAGTTTATGCATTCTATAGAGTATCTAAATGTTTAGAATGAAGTATAAAAAGTTTAACAAGTTGTTTCAGCTGCGTACCCTTAGTTTATCTTTGTGTTCTTAGCCTATCTAGCGACATTCGAGGACGAATGTTCCCAAGGGGGAGACATTTTAAGACCCCTCTAAGTTTCCTTGTCTTTGAAGATTTCAATAATGAGGCACAAGAAGCTTTACACTTAGAATTTTAGCTAAGTGTTCAACACATAGATTATTTTGAGCCTTCTAACTTCGTTGAATTATTTCATGACCTTCTTGAACTCTGATTTTTTGATTTTTAAGTTATGTTGGGATGAGACAAGTCAAGAGTCGGGTGAGTTTCAGGATTATTAGATGATCTTAAGATCGTATTTGGGTTTAAAAAAGATAGCAAAAGGGTGTTAAGGGGCGCTACCCAGCTTAGCTAAGGCTCTGGGCAAGGCGCCGCCCAGCTTAGCAAAGGCACTGGGCAAGGCACCGCCCAGGCCATAACCCTTGTGCCTAGTTTTCAGCTTCTTTTCTCCATCTCATTAAGGATAAATTTGGTATCCCCCCCCCCTCCCCATTTTCATCCTTAACACGAGATTACACCTCCAAATTACCATTCTATTGATACCTTTTCAGAAATTTCTCAAGAACTCTCATTAGGGTTTCAATCCAAGAATTAACATATCTTATGATTTAATCATAGGTTTTCAGTAATTCTTTAAGGTTCAGATTACTTACTTCAAGGGATATAAGAAGCACCCACTATTCTCACGAATAGAGTCCCAAAGTTAAGAGTTCATCCAAAGCTTAAATTCAATGTATGTGGAGTTTGAACAAGAACACTCCTATTGTTCTTATGCCCAAAGATTTGACTTTTATAAAGTTTACATGATTTGCGAGTTGGGGTTGATACCCAAAATATTTTTTTTTATGATACTATCATGTTATTTAAAGCTTAAATTGTGAGAGATTTACAATTATATATGTTTGAAATCATGAGATTTATATTATGAGTTATATTCCTTTATTGTGACTGAGATTGTTGAAAGCTTTCAAGATGATTGCTGAGGATGAAGTTTAAATATAGTATTTTGATGTATTAAAGATTTATATTTTGAGTCCTAAGTTTAAGTAATGAGCTTATAAGAAGATTTTGATCTTAATGTTTTATTGACAAGCCTTGATAAGTGCTTTCAAAAGCAAAGACTGATGTTTTGATAATAAGCTAAGATAGGAATCCACAGTATTCAAGATTTAAAACTAAGAGAAGCATATTTTGGTTTTCATTGTACTTCCTTGAGTTGTTTTGAGGTGGATTTCCTAAAAGGTTCTAAGCTTAAGTGAACGAGTAGTATTTAGCGTCGAGTTGGGTATGATTCCAAGGTCTCATACCCCAGAACTACTAGCCACTATAGGATTTTGATATAGCCTATATGGGTTGAGATAGTAATCACAAAAGTTAAGGTTCTATTCCAATGGCAAGGGTAGAACAACTCTTCTCAACATGGGCAAGACGCTGGACACTATGTAAGCTCACATGTTTTATGTTGATTAAGAGAAAATCCCTAAGTTCTAAAGTTCTAAGATTCCCAAGTCCCTAATGAAGTTTTTTTCTCTCGATTAGATAAGATATATATATTTTGGAAACTATAGTCTTTAAAGTCCTAGAGTTCAAAGATTTACAAAGTTCTGAAAGTCTTTGAGTTTCAAGTCAAAGAAGGCAAGATTTTTAGAATAAAGTGTGATGACTCAAGTGATTTACTCATTCATGATTATGATGATTTTATTCAAGCTTTGTGAGTCATTATTTTCAGCATGCATGATTTCTATAAAAGATTACTGATATTGATTATTGAATTGCATACATCCCCATATACTCAGTACATTTCCAAAGTATTGATCCACATATATGTCTATGTGCTACATTGTCTCATAACGTAGGTTCAGGTGCTCAGTCCCAGCAGTGACATTGATCTCTGAGTGCCTTAGTCTACACTCTGCAATTGGTGAGTCCTTATGGTTCAAGGACCTATGTGTTAAGTTTAGATTTCTTAGTAGTTGTTTATTTATTTTAGTCAAGTATGAGTCAGTTTGGGACCTGTCCCAATGGCTTTCTAGCTCTTATAGTAGTAGAGGCTTTGTCAGACTAGACAGTCAGTTATGTTTCAGAGTTGTTTTCAGTATTTTATAATTAAGTTATGCTTTTTCGCTATTTCAGTTCAGATTTGACTTAATACAACATTATTTTTGAGTTTTTATCTCAATGTGAGGGTTATAAGCAGTAGCAGTCTCAAAGGGTTAACTTCAGGTTACTTGTAGCCTTAACCATCGTGTAACGTACCAAAATGGGATTTCGAGACGTTATAGATGGCCTATTAAAGTTTCATGCCAACAAGTACATTAATCATTTTTTAAAATATTAATTTATGCAATTCTTCGTGTAAAACGGACATTAACATCTATATATCATGCACAAAACAAAATGACGAACACTAGAAAGTAAACCAATTGGGTCTTGGTTTTGATATGGTCGACTTTGTTGCTGCACATCCCAAAATGAAAATTCAATTTTTTCTCGTGTCGCAGCCCTAAACTGTTTCAAATGAAGTGGTTTAAATGTCATATATCTTACTATTAATAAAATATTTATTTGTATCTATTTATTAATTTTATTATTATGTAATTTAAATGTTTCGTAATATGTGCATTATATCAATGACATTTTTACAACCTCTGAAAGAAGGCCAAGTTGCAACACAACAGTACTAATGATACACGAAAACCTAATATTTCTTAAAATTTTACATCAAAAAGGCCTGCAATAGGTATTTTCAACAGCCGTAAAATTCTCAAAAGAATAATATTTAAGCAACATTATCAAAGGTTTAGAAATACATCTAGTTGACCTTGGTATTTGGTCAAGAAAGTATACATCCCAGTCAATTATAGTGGTAACTTCTATTGGGTGTTAGCTATCATTGTTCTAAAAGAGATGTGCATCTGAGTTTATGACTCGATGTCGATAAGGTGACATTCTGGCCATTGTTTGAGATACAAAATCTAACCAAAGTATTACATACATACCTTGATATAAATGGCTCTTTTGACCAAACTATTTTTACTGATTGATTTACGATTAAAGTTTACTAGGATAAAACGGGTGATAGCCATCTTCTATAGGGTAATCCATTTGATGCAGAATATGTTTAAGGAAATGCTCAACAATCCAGTGGTATCCTATAAGTATTAAGATTTAATTTCATAAGTTTCACAACTCTTACATTAATTACAAGACATGTATTATCTGATTTTTACAAATACACGAATTGCAATCGTTTTCTTTTCACTTTACCGGGTATTTGACCGACGGATTACAAGGACTATATGATGGACCTGATATCGGATTACTCTATTAAAGATATTCTACTCTTTAGTAGAACTATGAAAATATAAAGGCTGAGAGTCGATATGTAAGTGACAGTGAAGATACATGACTAGCAAAGTGAATTCCACACTATTGGATTAAGAACAACTTGTAAATATTGAGTAGATATTTATAACTTGAGCCTGTCAAAGTAATAACTTCTCCTTAGGAATTGTTGTCTTCAAAACTTAAATTGTAAATATTCATCATTGGTACCTATAACGAATATTTACATTTCATTTATTTGTTAATTTATTTAATGTAATTTGTAAAGGCTTCAATTTGTTTTATTTTTTCATGAATTTTATTTTAACCTTAGATTTGAACTAATTAATTGAAATGGATAACTAGATAAAAGTATTGCAATTAATAATGGATTTGTTTAACAGATGACACATCTATTTTAAATTATTAAAAAAATTTAGACATATATTGCAACAGGTGGGTCATCTATTGGAAATTATCAAACAGATCTTCCTAGAATTTTAATTTGTTGTAACAGAGAAATATGACCCATCATCTCTCGATCTCAAAATAAATTTGATTCAGCTTGGGTTATCATGGATAGGATGAAAAATCCATCTCACTTTTTTCTAGTGAGGACCAACTTCTCGCTCGAGGATTATGCAAAGTTGTACTTCCGAGAGATTATGAAGTTGCATGGGGTACCTATTTCTACCATCTTTGATTATGGTATGTAGTTTTCATCTCAATTATTTTGGTGATTTCAGAAATGGTTAGGGACTAAGGTGAGTTTAAGTACTGCTTTTCACCCGCAATTGGATAGACAAGTAAAAAGAACTATTTAGACATTAGAGAATATACTTCTAGAGTGCATGATTGACTATGGTGGTATTTTGATTAAGCATTTTAACTCTAGCAGAGTTTGCCTTCAATAATAGCTACCACTCTAACATTGGGATGGCTTCATTTGAGGCATTGTACAGTAGGAGGTGTAAGTCTTCTATTGGACAGTTCAAGATTGGTGAGGATATATTTATTCTGAATGTGGTTCACCAAGTTATTATGAAGTTGAAGGCAATTTAGGATAGGCTTATGGCTCCCTAAAGTCATGAAAAATCTTATGCAGACATGAGGCAAAGTAACTTATAGTTTAAGGTTGGAGATAGGTTTTTCCCGAAGGTATCTCCTATATAGGGAGTAATGTGATTTGGGATGAAGGAGAACTTTAATCCATGGGATGTTGGTCCATAATTGGTTGTGAAAAGGGTCGGCAATATTGCGTATGAGTTAGAGTTTCCTTTTAATTTGATCTCCATTCATCCGGTGTTCCCTGTGTCCATTTTGAGGAAAGGAATGGGTGATCCTTTATTGGTTGTTTCCTTGGATAAAATTGGTATTTTGGATTTCCTATCTTATAAGAAGATCCCAGTAAAGATCTTGGATTGTTAGGTTTGTCTGTTATGGACCAAGGATGTTGCCTCGATAAAGGTTCTAGGGAGGAACTACAAGGTGGAAGAGGCTACACTGGAAGCCAAAGATGACATGAAGTCCAAGTATCAATTCCTATTTTCTTCTTCAGAAATTCGTGCGGAAGGTCTGTGCTCTTCATAATGTCTTTGTTTTCAAACTTTATTAAAGGAAAGATTGATTCCTTAGTATTCTATTTTCTATCTTAAAGGTAAGAGTAGAGAAGTTTGGAGGGTTAAATTGTGTTTGTACTGCCTTGTTCCATCATTCAGCGACTAATGTTCCAAGTGGGGAAAAATTGAAACACCTTGAGTTTTGACTATTTGAAATTTACTGAGTTTGAGTTTTCTGATTATTTTTTGTCTCATGCCTAATTTTTGTATGATGTGGGTACGATTTAAGGGTCTTGTTCATATGTTGGTCATTTTGACATTTTCCAAGTTCTCTTCAAGGTACAAAAAAACTCCATAATATTCATATGAACATGATATGAGAAGTATAGTGCCAAACTTTAAGTTGTCCAATGTCTATCCATTGATAATCTGCTTAGGGTATGACTAGGTGGGTACTTTTCATATGGTGATGGTATGACTTGGGCAAAGGGAGTCTTATGTTTGACAAAATGTGATGTCCAACTCTCCAGTCAAGGTACGAGTGAAAGGTACCACTCGTATAATGTGGGTACGAGTGGAGGGGTTCAACCAGACCATCCTGCGAAATTTTTATAGTTTAAGCTAGGGGTATTTTGGACATTTACCCTCTTAACTTCTTTTGACCCCACTACTTAAAAAATGATTAGGACTTTATTTATCCTATTATTCTTAATCAAACACTCTTAAATCTCTCTCAAACTGTTGGTTCAAAAAGGGGCTAGGGTTTCCTCAAGGTCGTCAATTAAGGATATCAAGGGTGGATTCTATTCGTATTAGTTGATATCCAAGGCATGTTACTCCTCCCTCATTGTTAGTTAAAACTAAAGGCTGTTTTACTTGACAATTTTCATGGAATATTTGTGGGTTTGTATTTGTTTTTGAATATATGTTTTGGGTTTTGGTCATTAATGGTTGGATAATGTTTTCCCATTTTTTATTATGTTTTTCATATTATAATGTTGGTTTGAACATGTGGTTTCATTTTAATGGTTAATTTGTTGCAGGTTTTGGTTTTGGAAACTATATCCCCTCAACATGTTTGCTAAAATGCTAAATAGAATGGTTTTGTCACATAATTTGATTATTATTGAATACCTTGCATTGCTTGATATGGCAATGGAACTTAAATTGATTTTGTTGATTCTAATGGTTTGGAAATGCCTTAATAATCATGGTTTTAGTTTAATTTGGAAGTCTTGTAGGGGTATATGGGAGTCTCTTAAGTATTGTCTAATGACATTCCTTACAAGCTATAATCGATATAGCGATACCACTTCATAATGCCTTGGTAATTAACTTATGGAATTAGTAGTTTGTTTATGTTCTAATGGTTTTGAGTGGGCAATAATGGCAGGTTTTGATAGCTAATTGTGAAGGAGTGAGTCCAATGTACGGACACTAGAAACTCATGCTTTCCAACATGAAGGTTGGTCATGGTGACCATATACTTGTGGGGTACATAAGAATCCCTTATGTTTATAATTGTATATATGTATCATGGGGGGCGAGGGTACACGGGAATCCCCGGCCCCTATGATATCTTTGGTTCATGTTGCTACACGTATTAAGGCTTATTTAGGGGGTAACACTGGAACTATATAGATTTTGGGTGGTTTAAGGACACTCAAGACACATAGCCCAGGTTAAAGGTATTAAATGTATGTTAAACCCAGTTCCCTTTCTATTCATGGTATATATATACATATATATATATATATATATATATATATGCATATGGTTGCATATGGTTATTTTCTTTGGTTTTTCATAATAGCATTATTTTATCCTTATCTTGAGTACATGCTTATTTTTTACCCTCGAACCTATCTTCGGACTTTGTATCTTCACTCTATGCAAGAATCAACCATACTACTCCTCATACTTATTGATCTTGGATTTGGAGATAACATTGTGTCAGATAAAAGTGATAAGCTTCCATACTCTTAAAGACTCCATTTCATGTTATGGATATCTTCTTACACTTTTGTCTATTACTTGGACTTTGGTTTTGGCTATGTTTGGGGCATGTCCCAACCAAATGTTCTTCGTTTTCGTATAGAGGATTTTGTGTGACAAGTTTGGGCATGCGCTATGTCGGTATTGGCATCAGCTTTGGCATTGGTATTTGTATTAGGCTGACACTGGTTGGATAGGTTCATAGATATTATTTAATGTATTTGATTTATGATTCTTCTATCATTGTATATTTTTGGAATTCATCCGACATAGAGAGCAGGGAAGTTATGGTAGGGTATTAGGGGCAGTTTTGGTCCCGGTTTGTCTTGACGTGCTGAAAATGGCTAGTCTCTAGTTTAGGTCATGTCACCAACCCTATGGTGAGCATGACAGTAGGAAAAATATGGGATTTCACTTAGATTAATCCCCCAAAATTCTTTGCGTTCAATCTTGAGGAAGATCCACATAAATTTTAGTGTTTTTGCAGAAGGTTACTGATATTATGGGTTTTACTCCAAAATTCTTGTAGAACTGTTCTTAGTTTCAACTATGGTAGGAAGTTCCATCATAGCTCAACATGTAAATAGAAATTGCCTAGTCACATTATCCCACAAAGTCACCTCAGTCGATCTTATAGAGTTAGAGATAATCGATTTTGACCTCATCCTTTTCATGGATTAGCTCCACTCTTCTTACTCATTAATTAAATATAGAGAAAAAATAGTCCAGTTCTAGTTTCCTAATGAGCCAATCATAGAATAAAGAGGTAGTACCTTAGTGCCTATACGTAGATTCGTCTCCTACCTTAAGGAAAGGAAGATGATATACAAGGGTTGCATCTATCATCTTGTCCAAGTCATGGACTCAAGTTTCTAAACTCGAGTCTTTAGTTGGTTCTAGTAGTTAATGATTTTCTATAAGTATTTTCTGAAGATCACCCCAGAGTTCCTTTCGAGAGGGAAATTAGTTTTAGAATAGATCTACTTCCACATACCCAACCTATTTTAATTCCACCTTATAGAATAGATTTAGCTGAGCTTAAGGAATCAAATGACCATTTTTAATATCTTCTAGCTATGGGTTTCACCAGGACTGGTATTTCCCCATGGGGTTCCCCAGTTCTATTCATGTGCAAAAAAGAAAATTCTCTCAATATGTGCATCAACTATCTTCAGTTGAACAAAGTCACAATCAAGAAAAAATATCCTCTATCAAAGATTAATGACTTGTTCAACAAACTTCAAGGTTAAAATTATTTCTCTAAGATAGACCTCAGATCTAACTATCATAAGCTAAGAGTCAAAGAATATAACATTCCAAAGACAGCTTTCAAAACTCTATATGATCACTTCAATTTTATAATTATGTCTTTTGGACTAACGATTACCCCTAAAAATTTATGACTTGATTAATTGAGTGTTCTAGAAGTACAAGGACATGTTTGTCATATTCTTCATAGATGACATCCTCATCTATTCTCATAGTGAAGATAAACATGCATACCATTTGAGGATTGTTTTACAAAGCCTTAAGGATCATCGGTTATGTGCTAAGTTTAGCAAGTGTGAATTCTTTTTAAAATTGATAGCTTTTCATGGTCATATTATTTCTTGTGATGGCATTAAAGTTGATCCCCAAAAGACCAAAGCAGTAAGGAACTATCCTAGATCCATCTCTCAATCGGATATTAGGAGTTTCTTGGGTTTTGCCAGTTACTACAAACTATTTGTTAAGGGATTTATTTTTATCGCTTCCCCCATATTCAGACTAAATTAGAATAATGTCAAATTTAAGATCTTTAATTCTTGCGAGAAGAGTTTTCAAGAGTTAAAGACTCGACTCACTTTCTTTTCAGTTTTGACCCTACCAGAGTGTTTAGATAGTTCATGGTGTGTTGTGATAATTCTAGAGTTATTCTTGGTTGTTTTTTTATGCTTGTAATACCCCGATTTTTCTTTAAGTCTAAGTTAGTCTCCAGAATCTCCAGGGATCTTCCTAAATGAATTATGTCTAAATCAGATAGAATTTCCCTAATTTCAACTGTCTATTATGTGGGAAATTGAATTAGCTTTCCATTGATACCAATTTTTCAAAAATCTGATATTGAGGTAAAAAGTTATGGACATTTTCTAGAAGCTTTCCTACATGCCCAGGAGCGACAGGGAAGGCCGACGAACCTTCGCTAGGGCGATGGACCATAGAGCCAGCCATCACAACTGAAGTAGTGGGCCTGCTTTCTGGTTAGGTTTGATGGACAGGATCGATGGAACATCACAGTACCGATGGACCATGGCCAGCACCATCGCCGACCTACAGTGTTTGGCTTTTCTGCCCAGGTTCGATGGTTAGGACCGAAAGACTATTGCAATTTCGACGGACCATTTCCAGCACCATCGCAGCCTATAGTTAGTATTTTAAGGCCATAGTTAAAAGGGTGATTAGGTACTTTTCAACCTTTCTATATACCTAGTACATCTTGCCAGAGCTAATAACCTCTATATTCTTCCATAACATCAATCTAGGGTTTCTGTCAAGATCAAAAACCAAAAACTAGGGTTAAATTATTCTTTAAGAAATTCAAGAAAAATCAAGAAAAAGTCTAGAAATTCTCCAAGAACCATCAAGGATATATCATCCCAAGTATGAACAGTATGCATTCATGGGTCTCTTTCACCCATGAAGCACAAGAATCTCTTTTCAAAATATGATAAATGTATTTGCTTAAATTGAGATCCATGGTTATGTTGTTGTTGGATTAGATTTATGTTTATATTGCAAGTTCACAAGAATTGGTCCATTATGTGATGATTTACATGATATTCATGACAAAACCCCTCTATTTGCAAGTCTATATGTGTATATAAATCGATCTTATATATTGATTATGATTTAACCAAAGCATGCTCCCCATATGCTTGAAAAAATGCCTATGTGAATGGAATAGTGCCATTATAACATGCTAACATGAAACCCCCAATAGTGTACAAGTAAATGTATGCAAGATGTTTGATGAAATGTTTTAGTAAAGAAATTATGGACATTTAGCCATTATTGTACATTATGATTGATTGATGGAATCCCCATGAGATTAGAATAAAGAAGCCATGACTTGATTAAATGCATTCCTAGTTATATACAAGATTAAGATAGCCTAGTGCCTAATGAAATTGCCCAATTATTGTATTATGAATTGTTGATATTGGTCTTGTCAGTTTCATATTATCGAGTGCTGGAGGTATTTAATACTCAACAATTTAGTGGTGTGCCTAGAGCTAGTGTCAGTTTTAAAGATTCTCTCATTCAAGCCATGATCAGTAGAACTCAATTATTCACATGACTTAGGAAAACTCAATATATTTAGTAATCTTAGTAATCTCAGTAATCTATTAGATTTATGTAGTATTTCGTCAGTCAACGGAATTCAATAAACTTAGTCTAGCTTATTTAAGTAAATCATGTTCAGTGTCTTTCCAGATAGGAGTAGGATTCAGCACCAAGTGAACCCAAGGATGGGAACACACACTATCAGATAAGGGTATGATTCCTAGAAGTAATCCTTGCATTTCAACACTATGTAGCCAGCATAGGTTGAGACATCAACACGACCAGACTGAGGGTTGATAAGGTGGATAAACACTGTCATTTGAGGTCCCACTATTCTCCTTTGGGGATAATAGAGGGTCACTCATAGCTTGTCTTTACTTGTGGCACGGTACTGACACCTTTCAATTAGGGTTACAAATTGGGCCCCTACTCAACTATAATAGCTCATTCAAGGTATGTCGATTATATTACTACTTCCCACAACTTCAGTTATTGTTTCAATTTTAGAAATCAGGACTGTCAGCTACAGTCACCCAGTCTTAGTAATAGAACTCAGATAGTTCTACAGATTCAAGAATGTTAGATACAGTCACGCTGCTCAGTATGAAACTCAGCTAGTTCTATAAAAAAAAAGGACTATCAAACATAGTCACTTATTTAATAGTATATCAGTTATACGAAACTCATGTTATTAGTATTCCATTTTAGGACTATCAGATAAAGTCAATTAGACCAATTCTTCATAATTAGAACTGTCGAAAATAGTTATTATGTTATATGTAATGCAATATCCATCCTTCAGTATCAGTAAACTCAGTTATCAGTTATCAGTAACTTAGTTATCAGTACTCTCAGCTATTAGTAAATCCATGTTATCAGTAAACTCAGAAATCAGAACTCAGTATTCAGTACTATCATGATTTCAGTTAAAGTCTTAACATATTTTATGTATGTATTCTTACATTTATGTTAGTCAGTCAGTTCATGTTGTTTTTCATATGAACCCTTTTACATTTAGCCTACCTCACTTGTATACCAGTACATTGAAATGTAATGACATATTTATGCTATGGTGTTTTATACCATAGGTTCAGCACACGGGATCTAAAGCTCCCTTAGCAGTTCAGATTCAGCAAGCAGCAGTAGATAGCAGAGAGTCCTCATAATTTGAGAATGTTCTTTATTTCAGTATTTCATTAGACTTAGTAATTCAGTAGTTGTAGTAGTTAGGGTCATGTCCCATCAACTCCTAAGTTCATAAAGTCAAAGGTTTTCAGACTATAGATAGTTTCAGATAGTTGTTCAGTTTTGGTATTATTATACCACTTTATCAGATATTATGATTTAGCTCTGAACCTTATGGCCATACAGCTTATTTTCCATATATTTTATATTAATATTTAGTTCTCAATTGTAGATATCAGTTATAGGTTAGCTACTGGTCCTTTGGGGTTGATATCATCATGTGTTGTGCACCACACTTATATCCAGTAGTCTATGAGATATTTTAGGAATAGTTTCCTTTTTTTAGTAATCATATCATGCCAGTGAGCATAAGCTCCAGCTAAAATCCTAGTCTAATCTTCTTCTTTCTTTTGTTTACAGAACATGCCTCCCAAAGAGGCTAACGAAAGAAGAAACAAAAATCAGTCAGTACCTTAGACCATTCAGGCAGATCCCCTAGACAAACACATTTCCTAGTCAGAATTAAGGATTTGAGCCCCTACTCTAGCCAACTAAGTCTCAGCCTAGGATGAACAACCAGTTGTTGTTCCATCCAACCCAATGGCCAACACTGCTATAGCCAGGATTTGAGACTTCACCCAAATGAATCCCCTATACTCTCCGGTTCTAAGTCCGAAGAGGATCTACAGGAGTTTCTTGACCAGGTTTAGAAAGTCATAGACATTATAGGAGTGACTTCCAGTAAAAGAGCCAAAACAGGCAGTTCTAGTCTTTCTAAGCCATGGTTAGAAAGTGGTAACCTTTTTCAATTTATTCAAAAAATTTCATCCCCAGTTCCCTCTTTAGCTAGTACACCAATTCTAAGGTTCTGGAATGACAATCATGATGGGGAGCTAGTCTCCAAAACTCGAGGTGGTGAGGGTATACTTCTTACCCATCCTCTTTGACAGACTTGCAGTAAGCATCATAAGGGTATGTGTCGAGCTAGCAATAATGTGTGTTTCACATGTGGTAAGTCAGGTCACAAAGTCCAAGACTGTCCTAGGCCTTGTCCACGAGGTTAGCGTAATTATCCTTTAGCTTAGTCAAGTCGCCCGAACCAGAAGGGTGCCATTTCCAGTGATATCTGTGGGCAACGCCCAAACAGACTCAATTCTCTTCTTTCCTGAAAGAATTAGGAAAGTTCTCCTAATGTAGTCAAGGGTATGTTACAGATCACTTATTTATATGTTTATGCCTCATTAGATCCATATGCTTCTTTTCGGCTGAAACTCTTTGCATGGCAATCAATCTTTAAGGTCAGACCGAATATTAATAGTCTTTTTTAGTCTCCACCCTAGTGGGTCAGTCTATCATAGCCCGACAGGTATACAGAAACTACCTGGTTATGAAAATACAAAAAAAATTATGCCTTCAGTAATATAGTAGCCATGCCAAATCAGTAAGGAATACGGTTCCCGAACTATTTTTATTTCAGTGTAAAATTTTTTACTTCAGTCATCATCATACTTAGACATGCTTTACATCTCATTTCCATGAACACATTTTATATTTTCACGCATTCCATAGAATCGTGCACGCTTTCAGTTCTCGGCATAAGGGGTACTAGTTTATTTAGTGTTACAAATCGGGTTCCATGAATGTGGAAACTCCAAAATCGGGTTATAAAGCTCATGAACCATGTACTCATGTCAAGATTTATAGTATGCTCAGCTTCCAAGACTCATCCTACGCTCCTACCGATCAGTTAAATACAGGATATGTCATGTATACCCTCATTTTAGATCTCTTGATCAATCCATGATGTTGATATTCTATTCCTCAGGCCCCAGTTGGGTGTCGATTTCGATATAATAGTTATTTAAGCATCAGGTACTCGACATATGGCAATCTTTTTCATATAGGTATCAGAACTTAATTATTGTTTTAGTTTTCAGTACCCAGTAATCAGTATTTAGTCTTAAAATTTAGTACTTTAGAATTAGTCTAAACCCTAGTTTTAGTATTTAGTTATCCAAACCCAACATTCAGTCCCATTCTAGTAATCAGATCCTAAACTCGATTTAATTCCAAAATTTTCTTAACTATAGCATACAGTCTTTAGATCATTTAATTATCAGAATCTAAGTACCTCAGTTTATAGACTCATTCCAAATCATATCATACGCTTGGTCTTGAATTCACAGATAATGCGGTATTTCATTACTTCATGTTCAGCTATCTCATGTTACTCAATCAGTCCCTTCTTCTCAGTTCAGTTTTCCATATTCCCAGCTAAGTTTTTCAGACTAAGTATAATTTAGTCTTGCATGCCCAATATTCAGCTATCATTCATTCCGTTAACCAGATAAGTTACTATATAAAATCACTTATTCACAGTACCCACGTTAATATTATTCAGCAGTTTCAATTGCAGTACATAAATCTCATTCATTTCATATTAGATGCTATTTCTCAAGCCTCGGTTCATCTTACCAAATTTTAGCTTGGTAATGATTCTCTTATTCAGCTGTCTCATTCAGACCACACCAAGATTTCCTTGCACCCCAAAGCCACTAGAACTCTATGAAAAGGGTGTTACAGCAAGGCTTCTGTCGAATATAAGTCTTCAACCTGAGTTGTCCATAAGGCAATTATTTATTTTAGCAGTAAGATATACAAGATAACATGGTGTAATTTCCCATCTCTCCATCTAGCTACACTAACCAAGTCTCACGAATGTAACTATTCCAAGGTTGAGCGACTATGTGGTTGTAAGTTCAACTTAGTCCATGCATCATGTCTAAGTCACAGATTCTAGATATTTAGTCACAACTCAGTTCGTAGGTGCTTTTTGCATCACTTCAACTTCCACAGTATCTTACCCAAGTCATCATCCTTCGAGGGACACAGTGTCCCAAGGGGGAGATACACTATAATCCCCTAAACTTTCATGACCTAAGAGTATCATTCTTTTCTCATGTAAAGGATCAAGCATGGAGTAATGGGTATTCTTGGGATGACCCTCTAGCTCCAATCTCAGCCATAAGCCATGCACCCAATGGCTTAGATCAGTTCAAGATACTCAGACCATGTCAAATGTTACAGACTCAGTCATGTTCTAATGTTCTCATCCATGTGTGTTCAGTAAAGGATCTCGAGTTTGAGATTGATGACAATGTATATTTAAAGACCTCTCCCATAAAGGGAGTGAAGATATTCGAAAAGAAGGGAAAGCTCAGTCCCTGATGCATTGATCCTTTCAAAATTCTCAGTCATTTCGACAAGGTAGATTATGAGCTCAAATTGCCTTTGGATCTAGCCTCAGTCTATCCAGTGTTCCATGTCGCCTTACTCAAGATGTGCATAGGTGACCTAGCAGTTGTAGTCCCTATTCAGAGAATAGATGTTTAGAATAGCCTCTCTTATGAGGAGGTTCCGGTCAAAATCCTAGACTATCAGATTCATAGACTGAGGAACAAGGAAGTCCCTTTAGTCATTGTTTTTTAGTGGAATCAGTCTGTTGAGGGAGCTAGTTGAGAAGCAGAAGCAGACATGAAAACCAATACCCTCACCTCTTCTCCGCTAACTCAGACTAAGCTCAAGGTAATAGTTCTCCTTAAGCTTATTCACTTTCATGTTCAAAATTCAATTATAAACTATGTACTAAGTACCACTGCATTTTCAATCATGCATTCATGTAATAGTTCAGTCAAATAGTCATGCATCAGATATGAATTCTCATTACAAGAAACACTGACCATTAAAATGCTCAGTCATGCGTTCATGAATCAGTTACTCATGCATTAGATAAGCATGTTCAGTATAGCATTTTCATCGTATCAGTCATGTTACTCATGAGTTCATATGTTAGTTGAGCATGATCAGTATAGACTTTAGCTTGCCATTTCTCTCTGCTTATTAAGTCTCATTTGAGGACTAATGTTCCCAAGAAAGATATATTGTAATACCCCAACTTTTCTTTAAGTCTAAGTTAGTCTCTAGAAGATCTGGGGATGACTCCCTAAATGAATAATGTTTAAATCAGATATAATGCCCCTAATTTCAACTTTCTATCATATGGGAAATTAAATTAGCTTACCAATGATACAAATTTTTCCAAAATCTGGTATTGAGGTAAAAAGTTATGGATATTTTACAGGAACTTTCCGAGCTACCCAAGATAGACGGGGTAGGCTGACGGACCATCGCTAGGGCAATGGACCGTCGATCCATCCTTCATAACTGAGAAAATAGATTTTCTTTCTGGTTAGGTCCAACAATGAGGAACAACAGATTGTCGCAGTACCTACAGGCCGTCACCCGTATTGTTGTCGACCTATAGTGTTTGGTTTTTATTCCAAGGCCCAACGGTCAGGACCGATGGACCATCACCCGCATCGTCGCAGCCTACTTTAGTATTTTCAGGCTATTTTTAAAAGGGTATTTATGTTTTTTTCACCCTTTTTATATAGCTAGTACATCCAACAAAAGTTCATAACTTCTATATTATTCCATAGCATCAAGCTAGGGTTTCTCTCAAGATAAAAAACCAAGAACTAGTGTTAAATCCTTCTTTAAGAAATTTAAGAAACATCAAGAACAAGTCTAGAAATTCTCAAAGAACCATCAAGGATATATCATCTGAGGTATGCACAGTGTTCATTCATAGGTCCCTTTCACTCATGAAGCTCAAGAATATCTTTTCAAAATACAATGAATGTATTTGCTTAAATTGAAATCCATTGTGATACAATTGTTAGGTTTGATTTATGTTTATATTGCAAGTTCGCAAGAATTGGTCCTAGTATGTGATGATTTGCATGATATTCGTGACAAAACTCCTCTATTTGAAAGTATATATTTGTAGCCATGTCGATCTCATGTATTGATTATGATTTAACCAAAGCATGCTCCCTATAAGCTTAACAAATTGCCAAGGTGAAAGGAATAGTGTCATTATAACATGCTAACATAAAAACCCCAATAGTGTACAAGTAAATGTATGCAAGAGGTTTGATCAAATATCTATGTGAATAAATTATAGACATATAGCCATTGTTGCTCATTATGATTGATTGATGGAATACCTATGAGATTAGAATAAAGAAACCATGACTTGATTATATGCTTTCCTAGTTATATACAATATTATGATAACCTAGTGCCTTATGAAATTCCCTAATTATTGTACTATGAATTGTTGATGTTGGTCATGTCACTTTCATGTTATCGAGAGTTGGGAGTATTTAATACCCAAAAATTTAATGGTGTGCCTAGAGCAAGTGCCAGTTTTCAAGATATTCATATTTAATCCATGATTAGTAGAACTCAGTCAGTCACATGACTCAGGAAAACTCAGTATATTCAGTAATCTTAGTAATCTCAGTTAGTTATGATATCTCAGTAGTATTCTGTCAGTTAATGAAATTCAGTAAATGCAGTCTAGCTTAGTTCAGTAAATCATGTTCAGTGAAAATTCATATGGGAGTAGGAGTCAATACTGAGTGATCCAAGAATGAAAATACAAACTATCAGATGAGGGTGTGATTCTAAGAAGCAATCCTTGCATTCTAGAACTATGTAGCCACCTATGTTAAGGCATCAACCCTATCATATTGAGGTTTATTGAGGTGGATCAACACTGTCAGTTGAGGGTCATAGCATTCTTCTTTGGGGACACTGCCAGATAGAGGGCCACTCACAACCTTTATTTACTCGTGGCGATAATGTCACCCTTCCAATTGGGGTTATATATTTGACCCCAAATTAGCTATAATAGCTCATTCGGGGCATGTCAGTTAGATTACTACTTCCAACAGTTTCAATCTTAGAAATCAGGACTGCCAGCTATAGTCACCTAGTCTCACTAAAAGAACTCAGATATTTCTACAGATCTAGGAATGTTAGATACAGTCACTCAGCTCAGTATGGAACTCGGCTAGTTCTATCAGAAATTAGGATTGATAGACACAATAACTTAGTTAAAAGTATATCAATTATATGAAACTTATGTTATCAGTATTCTATTTTAGGATTGTCAAATATAGTCAATTAGACCAGTTCTTCATAATCAGAACAGTCGGAAACAGTTATTATGTTATAAATAATGGAGTATCCTTCCTTCAGTATCAGTAAACTCAGTTATCAGTTATCAATAACTTAGTTATTAGTACTCTCATATATTAGTAAATCCATGTTATCAGTAAACTCAAAAATTAGAACTCAGTATTCAGTACTATCACGATTTAAATTATAGTCTCACAAATTTCATATATGTTTTCTCATGTTCATGTTAGTCAGTCAGTTAGTATTGTTCATGCATATAAACCCTTTTGCATTTAGCCTACCTCACCTGCATACTAGTATTCTCAAATGTACTAACACATTTGCACTATGGTGTTTAATTACATAGGTTCAGACGTATGAGATCCAGAGCTCCTTTAGTAGTTTAAATTCATCCAGCAGGGGTAGATAGCAGTGAGTCCTCATCATTCGAAGATGTTCTTTATTTTAGTATTTCACTAGACTCAGTATTTCAGTAGTTGGAGTTAGTTGGGGATATGTCCCATCAACTCCTCAGTTCAGATAGTTTGAGGCTTTCAGACTATATATATTTTTAGATAGTTCTTTATTTTTGGTATTTTCATTCCACTTTATCATATATTATCTTTCAGCTTTGAACCTTACGGGCTTACAACTTATTTTCCACATATTTTATAGTTATTATTCAGTGCTCAGTTATAGATATCAGTCATGGGTTAGATGGTGGTCATTCGAGATTGCTAGCACCATGTAGCATTCCAATTATAGAAAATTGGGGTGTTACAATTTAGCAAGGCAAGGTTATAGCATATGTATATAGACAACTCAAACCTCATGAGAAGAACTACCCAACTCAAGATCTTGAGTTTGCAGCAGCTATTTTTTCCTTAAAGATTTAGAGGTATTATATTTATAGGGTTCATGTTGATGTGTTTATTAATTGCAAGATTTTATAGTACATGTTAACTTAGAAAGACCTACATCTTCAAAAGAGAAGCTGGTTAGGATTGTTAAAAAACCATGATGTGAGTGTGATGTATCACTCAGGAAAGGCCAATATTATAGTCAATGCCCTTAGTACGTTGTTTATGGGGACCATTGCTCATGTGGAGAATAATAAGAAAGTATTACCTATAAAGTTCATAAGCTTGCTAAATTGGGTTTTCGGTTGGTTGATTCAGTCAAAGGTATTATTTGGGTTCATAAAGGTTTGTAATCTTCTTTGCTTTCTGAGGTAAAGGAAAAGTAAGAAAAGGATCCTATTTTGGTTAAGTTGAAAGAGGAATTTTAAGATCAAAAGTTAGAGGTTTTCACACAAGGGGGAGATGGTATATTTCATTGTTAGGCAAGTTATATATTTTGACTGTGGATGATTTGAGGAGAAAATGTTAGCAGGGCCATATGGTTCACAATGTTTTATTCACCCAGGAGCCACAAAGATATTCCGTGATTTGTGGGAAGTCTATTAGTGGAATTTTATGAAGAAGGATATTGTGAAATTTATGGCTAAGTGTTCAAACTACAAACAACGTAAGGTTGAGCACCAGAGACCTATTGGTATGCTTCAAGAATTTAGTATCCCCACTTAGAAGTAGGAAGGGGCGAATATGGACTTTGTTATAGGGTTACATTATACACATCATCACCATGATTCTATTGGGTCATTGTAGACAGAATGATTGAGTCAGACCATTTCCTGCTAATCAATACATCAAATTCAGTAAAGGATTACTCTAGACTCTATCTTAGGGTGTTGGTAAAGTTACATGGAGTCTCGTTGACCATCATTTCAAATAAAGGTACCTAGTTTACCTCTCATTTTTTGAAGTATTTCTAGATGGGTATTGGTACCTAAGTTTATCTCAGTATGGCTTTTCACACCTAGAAATATAGTCAGGCAGAAAGGATCATTCTAACATTAGAGCAACTATTGAGGGCTTGTGTTATCAATTTCATGGGTAGTTATGATGGTCATTTCCCTTTAATTGAGTTCTCCTATCATAACAACTATTGCTCCTGTATTCAAATGGCTTTATTTGAGGCTCTCTATTGTAGGAGGTAAAGGTCACCTATTGATTTGATTAAGGATGGTTAAGTTTCTTTGATAAGGCTAGATTTAGTGTATGAGACGATAGAGAATTTTTAGTTAATTCAAGAAAAACACAAAATAGGCTAAAGTCATCAAAAATCCTATACAGATATGAGAAATGGGTGTCTTGAGGTTTACATTGGTGAACAAGTATATTTGAAAATTTTGCCTATGAAAGTGGTGAAGAGATTTTATAAGAAAGGAAAGCTCAGTCCCCACTATGTTTGCATATATAATATTTTGAGTTTCTTTAGAGAGGGTAGCCTATGATTTAGATTTGCTTGTAGAGCTAGCATCAGTGCATCTAGTGTTCTATGTCTCTTTTCTAAAGAAATACATTGGTAATCCAGCGTTAATCATTCCTTTAGAGAGTGTGGCTGTGGAGGAAGCCTCTCCTACTAAGAAGTCTTATTAGATATTCTTGACCATTAGATTCATAGGCTGATAAATGAAACAGTTTATTTCGTAAAGGTTTTGTGGAAAAATTAGTTAGTCAAGGGAGCTACTTAGGAATTTGAAGTTGATGTAAGAGCCAAGTACCCCCAACTTTTCAATTTGAACCAAAATTCAACTTGAGGTTATGGTTTTCTTGACTGAATTAACTCTCTTATTGTCAATCTCAGTTATCCAATCATCCTCTCATCATAGTTTGCATTCATGAGTTCAGTTTAGTCCATGCATCATATCTCAGATTCAGATACTCAATCATGATTTAGCTCATAAGTGTTCAGTGCATAATCTTACTTTTCATAGTATTTCAGCTCAGAGAATTTCATTCTAGTATGAATGATCCCAAGAAGGAGATATTGTAATACCCAAAATTTTCAAGCTCTACACCCCTTAAAAGATAGGCAACTAAATGTTCAAGTGTTTCCTTGATATGTTATCATGACAGAAAGTGATGCAATTTTTCCCTTAAGTGTCGGCCAGCTGCCAGTGCCTATGCCTCATGTGACAAACTATAATTGTTTCTTACGAGTAGTCATAGTCATATTAGAAATGACCTTAAGCTTTAGGTAAGTGACTAGGACTCCACTTCATGACTCGTAATTAGTGACAATGAGTTGTTAGCAGGGACTAATAGTCATGATAGTGTATAACCAAGAAACCATCCGAGTGAAAATGAGTCTACCCTAAAAACCATAATCAATGAATACAAGTCATTAGGATGGGATCATAGTCATAATAGTGTTCAACCAAGAACCCAGTCCATTGGTGATGAGTCTAGTGTACAACTCATAATCAGACATTACAAGTCATTATGTGGACCTATAACCTGACTAGTACATGATCCAAAAGCCAATATTCAGGCTACAACTCAACCTAACAAATTGTAGTCAGTCATAATGAATTTTTAGAAAGAAGTCGTAGTCATTTCAAAAAGGATCCCAGACCTTTGGATTCCTAGTTATGACTCAGACCACGACTCGTGACTAGTCGTGAGGTAAGTTGTCAAGACTGGAGCAGGATTTGCTACAAAATTTCTCAGGTACTTTTATGTCTTTTCCTACTCTTTTAAAAGACAAACCCTTGTCATTTAGACTTTCTAAAGGGTGTTATAAAAGTCCCAAGATCCCCAAATAGATCATTAAAGTCATAATTCCACCTAAAGAACCTAAAATGTGTGATTTACCTTTTCTCCAAGGAAACCAAATTTCTTCAAGTTCAAGCTCTATTTTAAGAAACTTATTCAAGGTTTCTACATCCAAGTAATCAGTGGGATTCACCTACTGATTCCCAAAGATTCATTTTTTTACTTACAAGTTCACCCATTTTGCTCAGGGTTCCATGAAAATCATGAGTTCTTTCAGAATTATCCATTTAATGTTTGAACTGAACCATGAACATATGTTATTCCATAAAGTTTATGGCATCTCATGTTAAAGATCATAAATTCCCTTAGTTTAAAATGATATTGTGTTTTGTGATTTCAATTCATGGAATTTATTATAGTATGCCAATGATGTTGTCATATTTGATGTATTATTCAGTGTTGGCGAGATATGAACATCTGATACCTAGATATTTATGCATGCTACAGTTTTCAGGATATAAGTCATACATGCCATGCTTTTATTATTAAATTTATAACATTATCATGTTTAGCTTTTATTATTATTAAACCATGTTAAACTTTTATCAGTACCAGTGTTAGTTTAGTTAGGAGTAGGACTTAGCATCGAGTGAATGTAAGGATGAAGGTTCACTTTCCAGTTTAGACCTGAGACCTTTAGTAGAAGTCCATAAGTTCCAAAACTAAGTTGCCAACATAGGTTATAAGGGGTAACCCATTAGTTAATGATAGACACCCCTTTAGGCATCACTTGCCAATGGAGAACTAACACCCTAGTCATTCCAGACATCAGTTATTGGATCCACGCTAGCTAGTGTTCGTACCCTTAGCAATGAACTGACACCCTTCAGTCCTAGGTTCAGATTGGGTCATATAAGTTAAATTTTACCTCCCAAAATCCTAGGTTCAGTATTCATATTATGTTCAGTTCAGGTTTGTATGATCAAGTGTTTAGTATTCAGTCATTCAGTTATTAAGATACATAACATATATTTATACTTGATCTTGTATTTGACTTTAATATTCATGCATTCATGCTCAGTACATATGTGTCGCATCTATTTTTCCATCTCATATACTATTTTTTTCAAACTACTGACCACATACTCTCTTTTATGCTATATTTTTTTACAATATAGGTTCGGACACTTAGTTCATAGATCATAAGTAGTCCATTCTTGTACCACTCAGCTGTGACATTAGTGAGTCCTCATCAGTCGAGGACTAGTTATATTATTATTTATTCATATTAATATTGTTACTTCATGCTATTTAAGTTGGTCAGAGTTAGTTGGGGACCTTTCCCAATAACTCATCATGTTTAAAAGATTTTAGACAATCAGTTAATTAAACATATTTTTTAGGGATGTATTACAGTTAAAATTGATATTGTTTTGATTATCAGATATTTTGAAGGAATTGTACACAGTATTTTGTTATCTTTCTACAGTAATTATAGCTTTTGCCAAATTATGGGTTAGCTTGGGGTCATTTAAATCCTTGAGCACCATTTAATGAATAGGGGGTAGTTTCGGGTCATGACAAATAGATTGATTTTCTTAGTTTTTATTTTTCACTTCCTTCTTGCTTGTATACATCATTTTCTCACTCTTCAAAAGTGAGAGAGTTTGAAAAGAGTTATTTATTTGTTGTTTTTACAAAAAATTAGGGTTTTTTAGTTTAAGATTTAAAAGAAGACTTTTAGTTGTATTATCTTCTAACAGATGACCCACCAGTTGTAATAAGTGGAACATATGTTGGAAGATATTAAAATAGGTCTTCCAATAGATAAACCACATATTATAATAGATTGATCATCTCTTGAATAAATCAAAACAACTATTCCAACATATGACCTATCTATTGTTATAAATAGATTATCTGTTGAAAGAAATCAAAATAGGAGCAAAACTATTTTGGTCTCTTCCAATAGATGACCCATCTGTTGGTCATCTATTGCAAAAGATGGGCAATCTATTGTAATTTTTTTTTATAATTTGTTGTATTTATTGAATGTTGTGTTACCTTTTTTTTTAAATTATGCAGACATCAATTATAAATATTTTTTTTGTTTTTCACTTGTTTGAAGATAAAAGATGTCTCCTAAGAGAAAAGAAATTGAAAGTGTATCAACATTTGACCAACCAAAAAAAGTATAATTTACAGATGTGTTCGGATGATCTTTCTAAACAATCTATTTCAAGAAAAAAATAAAGACAAACCTTTTATAGATAATAAAGCTGAGGAAAGAGATTATGTAGAAAAGGGTGTTGGGGAAGGTAAAGAAGAGTTTGTATAGGGTGGTGATAAAATAAAAGTGAGAAAGATGGTAAATTCGAGGATGATTAAGATAAAAAAGATGAGGAAAAAGGTGAACATGAAGAGGAAGGGGGGAAAAGAACATGAGGTAGGAGATGATCAAGAAGAAGATGGATCTAAAAAGGAGAACGAGAAAGATGATGATAATGAAGATGATGATAACGCATTATTGATGGAACATGAATTCAGATCAAAATCCCAGCATGATCCTGTCAAAACTTTTAGTTTTGATGGGTTTCAAGTTGAGATGCTGATAGATAACCCTGCAGATTTAACTGGTAATTTTGTTTTAAATATAAATTGTGGAGAAATTTTGATTTAATCAAGAAGATTATGAGAGAGGAAAAACTTGAGGACTTTTTTAGGTCCAGCTGCTTTGGATACTTTCTTGACCTCTTGAGGACAAAAATACATGTCTCTAAATGACTATAGTATATCATCTTCTCAAGCGTAAAATCAAGTGCATGGTACCAAGATTTGAAGGAAGGAGAAAATGTAAAAAATTTAGATAAATATTATGGCATGCTGGTTTGTTTTGGCATAAAAGAGTTTTCCATAGTGGTTGGATTGACATGAAATCATCTACTTGAACCTCCTCCAAAGGTAACGCCATCAAAAAGTCAAAGACAAGCATAACACCTGAACCACTACCAAAGAAAGGTACGACATTGACCAAGAAACCATCCACCAAAACCAACAAAGGCTACGAAAAAATAGATGGGGTTTTGATATTGTTGGATGTATCTACAAAGCTAAGAGGTTAGTAGTTGATCTCCAGATTAAAACATTCCAAAGAAGTACAGGGATCAATTGTGCTTAGTTTTGTTTCTCCATTCCATTATATGGGCAAGAGACATGAACAAAGTTATAGAACCGGAATTATTGGTGCTTTCTTTGGCTTTGGAAAAATTCAACATTTATCACTGAGGATATGAAAGGTATAAGTTGACTGTCAAACATTTATTGACAAATTTATCACTAAAAACAATCAACTTATATGTATTTTCTTAGGATTTTGTGGTAAATTAAACCACTATTTATTTATTCTTTCATTTATTTATATTGAATAATACTCTGATTTTTTTTTGTTTGCATCATGTTTAAATTTTTAGGTTCGGGAATTTAAAGCCATTTCTCAGCTCCAAAAGTAGGTCAATGATTACTCGAATAAGATTTCTCATCCGAGGATCATTAGGAGCTTAGCTGACAAGAACAACCTAAAAATAAATCCCATTATTCTCTTTAACCCTCCTAATAATGCAATAAGTCTTCTTTCAAGTAGAATATTTTTATTCAAGTTAAGACATTGTAATAGATGGGTTATATGTTGCTACAGATGAACCATCTATTACAATGTTTCTCTATAGATTACCTATCTACTGCAGCTGATGCAACAGATGGTGATGATGATGGAATCACCCCTTTCAGTGGTTCCTCTTTAAGCTCATGTTTTGTTTACAAATTGCAAAAGTTGATGGATAGACATGTTGAACTCATTAAAAGAATAGATGCTCTTACTAATGTTATCAAGAAATTGGCAACCAAGAGGGGTGTCATACCATCAAAGAAGATAAGAGAGCCATGCATTCATGTGGTTAAGAGGAAGATAAAAACAATAGAACAACATTCTCAAGAGGTATATTAGAAAGAAATATTACAACTACTCCTTCGCATTTTAATGAAGTTCAAGTAGCCCCTTCCAATGTTCAATGGGCTATTAGAGAGCAGGGACCATTGAAAAAGGTGAAAATATATGAGTTGGTTAACCCTAATAGGAAGGCTAATCTGACAAGGTACATAAGATCCAATAATGCCTTAAAAACGTTCACCATGATTACACTTTCCTTAGAAGACTTGAAGAATACTAAGTGGACTTGGTAATTTTACTTTTTCTAACCTAAACTTCTAATCTACTTTATTTATTATATTCTAAGTCATCTTTTTAATAGATGACCCATCTGCTGCATAAGTTGCTATAGATTGGGTAAATTGGTAACAAGGGTTCATAAAAGCTACAAAACAGATGGATCATCTCTTGCAACAATTTGATAATATATTGCAACAAGTGGTCCATCTGTTGCAATAGATTACCTATATGTTTCATAAGTTGCAGTAGATAGATAATTTGTTAATAGGTTCAGGAAACCTATGCAACAGATGGACCATTTGTTGTATATTTCTAGTTTTTTATTAATTACAAACCTATTTACAAATTGTATTCTTATATCATAGTATGTTGATGAAATTCTATGCCTCATAAGGCCAAGGTACCTCCAATGCAGATAATCTTATGATCTTGGTGATAGGAGAACGAACCTCAACATCTACAATAATTTATTAAGTAGGTATGAGAAACTCAGTTACCTAGCGATAGCTACAAGTTCTCCAGGAATTTACTAGTTGATTTCTAACTTCAATTTGGATGAAGATGTAATTGACTAAGTTAGAAGAAAATGGTCATATCTACACAGCATGGATTGAATCAAGGCAAAGAGAATTCTTGAAGCTATGAACCTGAAGAATAAACATTTGTGGCTCTTGAGATCTTTTATAATGCCTTGAGACTACCCCATGGACGTCACATGGTTCTTAGGACCATAAGTGATCCCAAGCTAACCCTTTTACTAGCATAACTCGTGAGAAACTAAATAAGATTCATAAATCTTGAAGAACTAAACGAAAGAAAAAAGTCTTTAGTTGAACATCTTCAAATCAAAACTATTAAATTGATTACAACTCTAGTTATACAAAATAAAACTGTAATCAAATACATCAACTCTACTAACTATCTATGAAGCCTCTACTAATATTGACTATAAGTAGCAAGTATATAACCCCCAGCTATCCTGAATCAATACGACTGAATAAAGAAAGAAAAATGCTACTCAAACTATGACTGATCAAACCCTTGAATTAAAAGGGCTCATCACCTACTGAATGGAGGCTAAAAATGTCAGATTATGATATGCACCCAGCAACCTATACCTTCATTATTAAATAATCTAGCACAAATACGTATATGTGGATCAGTACTTTTGGAATGTACTATGCATATGGGGTAAATGCATAAGAAAAACAATAACTAAATATATTCATAAACTTTAAAAGAATGCATTCTAAGTGTAAATAACTCACCTTGTCTTGAATAAAAAAAGTTGTAAAATCATAAACATGAGTAGCAAAGCATAATGATAAACTTTGTAGGGCACAAAACTTAGTTCTAAAAGCCGTTATGTTATTCTATATTATGGACGTCCTTCTAACTAATATAAACCATATGAGCTATCATGAGTCCAACGTCTTGTTACCCTATGGGGAAAAGCTCACGTTGGGGAGAACTAGCATACTCTTACCATAGAGTAGGACCTAAGCTAAGAGATCACTATCTGTAATTCATCCATATAAAAGGGAATAATCTAAACCTATGTTGGCTCGTAGTTCTGGGGTATGTGGACTAGAACACATACCCAACTCGGTGCTAAATACTACTCCCTTACTTATATGCTCATACTGTAGGAAATCCACCTTAAAATAGCATAAGGGTTTATATTAAAATCATTTATGTATCTATTTGTTGTAAACTTTAAGCAAAACTAACATGTGTAGATTTTTATATCTTAGCTGAGGATCAAAAGATCAATTCTTGCTTTAAATCTGAATATATACATATCATAGAATGCTTAAAGACATAATCTTCTAGGAATCTCAATATTAAAACTTAGGCCTTAAAATCCATGCTTTAAACTCATGTCAATTCATATCAAAGCTTCAAGCTAAACATGATTCTTGATATACTTCAATAATAAAAAATCAAGAAAGTGCAATCTCATTCATAATCTAAATCATACAATTTAAAATATATATCATAGGCACTTCTTGATATATACTAAAAACTTTAAATTTCATGATAATCACAGGTTTCAAGAACATACATATTTGGGTATGAACCCTTCTTCAAAACAATTTAGTAAAACCTTAAAATCATGAAAATTGGGAATAAGGGTGAAAGTATACCCTTGTTCATCACCCCACATACCTTAATAGACTTAATTTAATGGAGAAAACTTGATCTTGAATGCCGTAGATATGATCTTGAAAGATTTTCTTGAAATTCTTGGATTAGGGAACTTAGATTCATGGTTTTTTCTTGAAGAGGAGAATTTAATTTGATGTTGATAGGATTAGGTTAGGGTTTCTTGTAGAGAAGAGAAAATGAAAATCGACAAATAATGCCTGAAATGACATCTTAACTCACATTTTTATGACTTGGATTAAGGGGAAAAGACTTAACTTCCCGTTAGACATTTAAATTCGTACCCAGATTTCATTTTGAAGGCTCATCGAGACATGGTGTATTTTCTATGGCTTACTAGTTCTGACAAAAATAATCATAACATTTCGCTCGAATATTGTATTAAGAAGAAAATGGTATGGTTAGAAAGCTGACTCAATTATCTATAATTTGGTGGATCTTGAACAGAAAAAATTCCACATGCATCAAAAGTTATACACTTTCAAAGTTGATCCTTGTAGAGTCGAATACCACATTTTGGACGAATCAATGGTTCTTAGCTCATCTTAGCTATAAGTAATTTCTATGAACATTATTTACCTAATAAGCACTCCACACACTAGGATAAAGGTGATGAAACATGCATTAAAATTATAAATCAAGAACATGATGAATACACATTCACCATGATGCGATGAGTGTCATATCACTATACCCAGCGTGATGTGATGCTATCGTGATCAGGTTCTGGAATCAGAATCCAAACACATCTCAGTCCTCATTTTATAAATCTAAAACTTCCTTGATACATGCCCAGTACACCCCTGAATATGAAATAACTCAAAAACTTACATCTCGAGGTTGGGAAGGTAAACTTAAAAATCCTCAAATTTAGGAGGTCTTAAATAAGACTAAGTCCATAACACTTAGTGAAATTTTCAGGTTCTAAAACTCTTATGCCTGTACTTGGGGGGGGACTTAGGAAAATGTTTAGGTTCTAAAGCTCTTATGCATGCACTAGGGTCTGAACTAAACTAGGAAAAGTATGGGGTATTACATCCTCCTCTATGAGAGAGTCATGAATGTTTATGACTGCTACTTACCTGTCTTAGATGAGTAGCTATTTTTTACCTTCATGTAACAACTATTGCACTTGTTCCCCAAATTCTTAAAGCAATGTGACTTAATGAACCACTCTTCATAGAAACTACACAACAATAGATTGTCTTTTAAAGTTTTATAAAATGACGTTTACAAAAATAAGGCCGGTGTTGCATGTAGTTCATGCACGATTGCGTATATGGAATGTTTTCTAACCGACACAGAAATGTCAAAACCAAGGACCTTACTAAATGATAACTTTATAGAAAAATAGATGTGGTATGGGCTGCCGGAGTACTATATAGAAGATTGATGCCTGTGTGTGAAAAAGAAAATGTAAAAACATGATGTCAACTTTGATTTGAAGTATTTTAGTTAATTGCATTATTTAACTAATGACAATTTTTACAGAGTGTTTTTTTATGTTTGATGACAATTATATTGTTTTATTAAATTTTTAACCTTATGAATAAGTACAAAAAATAATAATCTAAGTTCAAATAATGCAATAAACTCATTATATAGATATAGACATCTGTATAATACAACAGATGGTTAACATATTGCAACAGATGACACATTTGTTGGAAGAGATAAAAAAATATAGATTTGTCTATATTGCATAGTGTAATGGATGAGTAACCTACTACAACAAATGTCTCATTTGGAACTTACCAAACACATATTTTTTTGTAGCAATAGATGAGTAATTTGTTGGCAATAACCAAACATATAAAGACATCTTTTACAAGAGAAAGGTCATCTATTGCAACAAATAAGTAATTTGTTAGAAATAATCTAACAGATAAAAATGTTTGTTGCAATAGATGAGTCATCTATTGCAACAAATGATTATACCTGTTTAATAATTTCCAACTAATAACTCATTTTTTGCAATAGGTTAAATTTGTTGCAATAGGTTATACACTTAAATGACCATGTAATTACTAAGAGATCAGTTGAAATTATAATTTTACTTATTTATCCATCTTTAATTCTAGTTAAATCAATTTAGTTATTACTAATAATGGCATAATTTAAGAATTTTCAAATAAAATTAGTCAATTGATCACTCGACTCATGATGAATAAACTTAATTGATCTTGTAGTTATCGTGAGATTAATTGAAATTTTAATTCAACATATTAATTCATATTTAATTTTAGTTAAATCAGTTTAGTTAGTACTAATAATGTCTTAATTTGAATTATTTCAAGTAAGAATAGTCAATTGATCAATCTACTCAGGACAAATACACTTAGTTGATCTCTTAATGCTATGAGATTACTAGAAGTTTTAATTGAATTTATTAATTCATCTTTAATTTTAGTTAAATAAATTTTGTTATTACTAATAATGTCTTAATTTGAATCATTTTAAGAAAAAATTTTCAATTAATCACTCTACACAAGATGAATATGCTTAGTTGATCATGTAATTTCTATGACGTTATGTGAAATTGTAATTGAATTATGAATTCTTCTTTAGTTTTAGTTAAATCAATTTAGTTATATAAAGCCCTGAATCTGTACCCCGAATGCTACATGGTGCAAGCGACTCCGTAAGACCACCAGCTAACCAATGACTGGTACCTGTTGTGAGCACTGAATAATAATAATATTGCAATCATAACATAAATGAAATAAACGCAGAAGTTAGGCCGAAAATTCCATAAGGTTCATAACGTTGAATGCTGAAACATCCTTATGAAAATACTCTAGTCATGAAAGCCTCTGTCTAAATAAGGAGATGATGGCACAAGCCCCCAACAAACTTCAACTAGTACAATAATCTAAGTACTGAAATAACAAATCTCTGTCCTCAGTCAATGAGGACTCACTACTACTCTGGCTTTTGAAAAATCTAAACTGTTAAGTATGATCGGGAGTTTGTGCGTCTGAACCTATGATATAAAACATCATAGTGTAAAAAAAGGTATTCCTCAGTACTTTTAATGTGCTAGTATGCTAAGTGATGTAGGATGATATGCATGGGTTCATATGCAAGAACAATAACTGACTAGTAACATGAATATAATTGAATGAGAGTTCACGTATGAGTACATAAACTGAAACTGAGATCATGTTAACGCTGATTATTGAATTTTGAGTACTAATTCACTGATATATCAGTTCAATGATACTGAATTGTTGGTAGCTGAGTGACTGCATCTATTAGTCCTGATTCTATGGAACTATGCTGAGTTACATACTGAACTGAGTGACTGGTGTCTGATAGTCTTAATTTCTGTAGAAATGGACTGAGTTCTATACTAAGACTGGAACTGAAACTTAGACTGTGTGGGGAAATCATCTAACTGATATGCCCTTCTCTGATCTGATAGGCGTCCAAATTATAACCCTAGCTGAAAGGGTGTCAATACCATCCTATGGGTAAAAATAAACTAAGTCACACTTATTTGGTAGGTGCTCTAGACAAGAATGGCGGTACCCTCAACTGGCAGGTTAAAACAACTTATCAACCCTCAATTGGCAGGTTGATGTATCAACCTATACTGGTTACATAGTTCTGAAACATAAGGACTACTTCTATGGATCACACCCTGTACTGGCAGTTGACTCCCCTTCCTTGGGTTTACTCGATGCTGAATCCTATGCCCAGCTGAATAGACATTAGACTGACTCCTAGTTCATACAAGGCTGGACTGAATTGTTACTGGTCGTACTGTCTAACTAAACTGAACTGAATTCACTGAGTTCCATTGACTAATGAAATACAATTGAATTCTATTAACTAACTGAATATTATTGTAGTCTGAACTCAATGCTGAACCGAAGTAGATTAATACTGAGTTTACTAAGTTTTTCCTTAGTTCTTTAACTGATTAGATTCCACAAAGTTCTGTAACTAGATGAGAGGACTACTGATCGTGACATGAATGGAACTATTCTGTAACAGACACTGACTCTAGGTAAGCATCTAAATTATCGGGTATTAAATACCCCCAGGACTCGATAGCATGAAAGGATTCATCATATGTTCTTGCAAAGCATAATAATGGACACTTGTTTATAATCCATCTATAGAGATATTTTATCAAACACTTGAATGGCATGAACTAGTATATATGCTTACATGATATCATTTCTCTATTTAACTCACATGAGTAATTCATAAAACACTTGGAAGGCATAGTATATGCATATAATACTAATCAACATATGAGCATCATAATTTAATCCCCCATATACAATTTCAAGGGTTAAACATAGATTCACATAATTCTACACATATATAAATTTACTCCACATAAATCTTATAAGAAAATATGGATTAAAAACCCCATTAGTCATTATAATCATTAATATAATCAAACCCCACATGAACTTCATGAAAAAATACACTTGAAGTTATAAAATTAGTTTCTTGAACTCCAAGGGTGGAAAGAACCTTTGGATGAACACTTGACATACCTTAATGCCTGAATTCTCAAAGATTTATGGTGAAAACCTTGGGATTTGAATCTTAAATTGAGAGCTTATTGTTTTTTCTTGAGTTATTTTGAGAATAATGCATGGATTTTGCGTCTAAAGTGGCTTAATCTCGTGTTTTGGGGGCTGATAGGCATGGTAAAATAACCCATTTACCCTTGTGGATGTGGTTTTCTAATGATGGAAAACCATCCTATTGATGCACAAATTGACATACCACATCAATGTTATAGATGCAATGGCCATTGTGCTATATCGACTCCATGTCAGTTAACTAGAATTTGCACTGGGATCTAGGGGAAAATATTCATCGACAAGATAGGTGAAGCGGGGCATGGAGATCACGTCAATGCACTGTTTTGATCTTTCAAACATTCTGTAAATGTAGTTCAAAAAATCTAAGACTTGATCGAGAACACCTACTGATATTCCTAATCATGAATCAACCTAAAGATTGACATTTAATGGTCATAAGAGTTGTGAACTAGGATTTCCATGTTACGACGGCTATAATAACACTAAGTATGAATGCTTAGGTGAAATTGTATGAATGGTTAGATGAAATTTTCTAAGTCTGGGACCCCTTAATAAGTTGTAAAGGACTTATTAAGCTTAAGATTTTGTGGGGTATTACAATATCTCCCCTTGGGAACATTCATCCTCGAATGAGTCTAACTAGGCTGAAAATACTATTAGACTAGATTTAGATATAGGATATGCACTACTGTAACATGATTTCATGACTCACACTACGATATGCTGAAATTTCATACTGAACATACATATTTGATGTATGAGTACATAGCTGAACATGATTCATGAATGCATGATTGGGATTTTTGATAAGCTGAGTTTCTCATGTAGAACATGCATATCTGATTCATAAATACATAACTAAAAATGCAATGGTAACTGATACCAAGTTTATGAAAAGGAAGTCTAAGCATGGAACTTAGTAAGTTCAAGGAAAATCTATTACCTTGGGCTGAGTCTAAGTTTTCAGAGAAGAGGTTAGGATACTTGTTCTGCATGTATGCCTCTTTTTCACAAGTATCTCCCTCAACTGACTGATTCTACCAAAGAAATTTAGCTAGAGGGACTTCTTTGCTCCTCAGTCTGGGGATTGGATAATCAAGGATTTCGACTGGGACCTCCTCGTAAGAGACACTGCTCTGAATATTTAGGCCCTCAATAGGGACTAAAACTGCTGGTTCACCTATGCAATTCTTAAACAAGGAGACATAGAAGACTGGGTGCAATGAATTTTAGTCTAAAGGCAACTCTAGCTCGTAAGCTACCTTTCAAAAATAGTTGAGAATTCGGTAAGGATAGACAAATCAGGGACTGAGTTTCCCCTTCTTGCCAAACCTTTTCACTCCTTTCATAGGAGAGATTTTCAAGTACACGTAATCACCAATCTCAAACTCGAGATCCTTTTTATGCACATCATATCTGCTTAAGATTTCTGCCAAGTCTGACCTGTCTTAACCCTTTCTCTGATTAACTGAACTTTTCCTATGGTATGAAATACCAAGTCTGGCCCTACCACTGTGGCCTCACCTAATTTAACCCAAATAATGGGAAACCTACATCTCCTCCCATAAAGCACTTCAAATGAAGCCATCCAAATGCTTGAATGATAAATATTGTTATATGCAAACTAATCAAAGAAAAGTGGCCATCCACACTCACAGTGTATCTTCTAAGGTTTGTATAGTCCTTTCTTCTTAACCATCTGTCTGAGGGTGAAAGGCTGTACTAAGATGAACTTGGGTACCAAGACCCTTTTGGAATATTTTCCAAAAGTAAGAGATAAACTAGGTACCTCTATCTGATATAATAGATAATGGGACTCCATGAAATCTCACCAACTCTCTAGTATAGAGTTTGGCATAATAATCGGCTAAATGAGAGGTATGGAATAGTAGGAAATGAGCAAATTTGGTCATCCTGTCTATGGTAACCCATATAGAATTATGCTAACAGCTAGTATAAGGCAAACCCATCACAAAGTCCATGTTGACATCTTCGTATTTCCAAGTAGGAATAATGAACTCCTGCATAGCCGTACTAGGCTTTTGATGCTTAATATTAACATGTTTTATGTTGACCACTTAGCTACAAACTCTACAATATCTCTCTTCATCCCACTCCACTAATAGATCTCCCATAAATCATGGTATACCTTAGTGGTCCCTAGATTAATAAAGTAGCACGCACCATTCTATTTTGTAAGAATTCGTTGTCTCAAGTCATCTACACCAGGAACACATAGTAGACCCTGGCAACGAAACACACCATCTTCCCCTTGGAATAAAACCTATGCCTTCTGATCTCTGACTGATTCTTTCAACTTAACTAAAGTGGGTCTCGGTCTTGCTTTTTCTTTACCTCAAAAACCAGAGATGATTCTAATCCATTTTGAACCCACGTACTTCCTTTTGATGAATCAACTAAGTGGACACCAAGTCGACCAAGTTGGTGAACTTCCTATACTAACTTCTACTTACCTCCCTCAACATAAGCAACACTACCCATTGACATCCTACTAAGAGCATCAACCACTACATTGGCCTTGCCCGGATTGTATAGAATGTTCATGTCATAGTCTTTCAATAACTCCAATCACCTTCTCCGGCAGAGGTTGAGGTCTTCCTGAGAGAACACATACTGCAGGCTCTTATGGTCAATAAACACATCAACATACACCCCATAGAAATAGTGCATCTAAATCATTAACTTGGAATAATAGTAAGTTCTTAAGTAACTATCCTTGTTTTTGATGATATTTCATTTGATTTTATAGAAAAGTCAATATGCATGAAAATCTATGGAAGCTAAGTTAGGAAAGATGAGTTTTGGTGAAAGATACAAGAAATACAGTTCTAAAGATTTTATCTGGCGACTTGGTCTGATAACCTATCAAACTTTTGATAAGATATCAGACCATGTCATCACACAAAAACAGATAACAAGAAAATTTGAGTATTTTTGATGACATAGTCTGATAAGTTATCAAATCTCAGATAAGTTGTCAGACAGTCATCACTCAGAGAAAGAAACTAAGAAATTAGAAGCATGCCTGATGAATTGGTCGGATAAGCTATTAGATCTCTAATAAGCCGTCAGACCATGTCATCACACTAAGGTAGAAGCCAAGAAAATTGAAGCATATCTGATGACTATGCACTGATAAGCTATAAGATCTCTTATAAACCATCAGATATGTCGTCAGCTAAGGGGCCAAAAGCTGAATTTGTAATTTTGAATTTTTCTTAAAATATGGATTTAAATAGTAGCTTTTAGGGTTTCATTAAAAATTTGGAACTTATTTAAGAGATAAGTTTACTTCTTTTTGGTTCTTGGAACTTTGAATTCAATTTTTCAATTCTTTGATTGAGTTATGGGAAATCGCTATTGTACTTGGAAGAGAATCAACTTTAGACTTCTTCTTTTGTAAGTTTAATTACTTTGAGTTATGAAATCAACTTTTGCTATCTCTTTCTATTTCATGAGGAACTAAAACCAACAATTATAGTTATGGGGTCTATAATTATTCCTGTAGTGATTTAATAGTTGGTTAGGGTTCGAGTGATTTTGGTAACATCTTGATATTTCCTTTATCATGAATGTTTTTTATTGGTTGCGAACAATAGATCCAGCCTTATGTGGTTTGCTCAAACTGAGAAATTAACTAAAGATAGAGAATTATCAATGACGATTTGGGAAGTTCAATTTTCCATATAATGATTAACGTTGCAAGAAGATTAATCAACTTAAAATAAAATTAGTTTGAATTAAAGGTTTTCCTAGTGAGAATTAGGGAACTCAACATCTAGGTAGGTCGAGAGACACTTAGATGGTCTATCTATAGTGATAATTTGGTGCTTCCCACAAGTCATAAGAATCCAATTCTACAACTATTATTCAATTAGCTTTAATAATCATAGTGATCACAACTCTAGTTTCTCTATATCATTGGTTTGAAATACTAAATTGTAGCTCTAAGTTACTAAAGCAAGCTGAAAAGTTAACAATTGTTTGATTTATAAAAACCCCCCATTTAAAGGAAACCATTATCTATCAGCCAGTTTAATCACAAATAGACTTGATCTACATCATATTTCCTATGGGATTTGACCCCAACCTAGTTGGTTTATATATTTGACAACGATCACTTACTCTCTCCTAAGAGAGGTGTAATTTAGGCGTATCAAATTTCGGCACCATTGTCGGGGAATACAGTTGCAAATTGAGTATATCTGTGATAATTGACTCTCGGTTAAGTTTCTTGGTTTTAATTTTCTTTGTTATTTTTGTTCTAGTTGTTGTGTATTCCAAGTACACGAAGTTCAGCTGAACCATTATTACCCTACATTCCTGATCCTTATCTCATTGAAAGAATGGCTAACTGATAAGAAGCTAAAACTTTAGCCTCCTTGGCTAATGCTCAAGTAAATCAACAGAATGCAGATAACCCAGGTCGGGTACCTAATCCAAATAAAGAGAACCTGAGAGATGATGATCTATTGATTTCAGGTAATCGAAGGCATACAGAGGAGGTAGATGCAATGGTTAATAGATATATGAACAGAAATTGTCTATTCAAAGTGAGGTTAGAGCAAATAGATATATGAACAGAAATTGTCTATTCAAAGTGAGGTTAGAGCACCAACCCATCCAATTAAATCTAGAGAGTGATGATAATGACCTGGATAGAGCTAGGGCAATAGGGGCTATTATTCCTCAAACCCTAGAACCTGGAGTGAAGTTCAATATCACGAGCACAATGATCCAATTATTGCATCTTAAAGGGTTGTTTGGTGGACTTGCGTGTGATGACCCAAATATGTATTTGGTTAACTTTATCTCAACATGTAAATCGTTCTAAAACCCAGGAGTTGGGCAAAATACTATTCGATTGAGGCTATTTCCATTGTCTCTATCTGGGAAGGCAAATTTATGGTCTAATAGGATAAATCCTGACCCTATTACCAATTGGAGGCAACTGAAAGATGCTTTCCTAAAAAGGTTCTTTCCGCCATCTAAGAGGGAAAACTTGAGAGATGAGATCAGTAATTTTAGTAAACTTCCAACTGAAGTTCTCTATGAGATTTAAGAAAGGTTAAACAAGAAGGTTATACAGTGCTCTAACTATCAGATGACTAATGTTCACCTAACGGAGATATTATATCGGGCATTGAACTCTGTGACTAACCTCCTGGTCGACAATACTGTAGGTGGGTCATTTTTGGACCTCACTTTCCCTAAAACTATTGAGATGCTTAAACGTATGACAAAGCAAAATAGAGATTGGCATATCAGGGATTTTAAGGTAGCAAGCTCTTTTGTACCTATTAGCATGAATGCAGAGCCGAGGCGAAGGGAAGAAGAACGTGGCCAGTACATGGATCATATAAAGATTGATGGATCTTCCTACTATGAATTTATTATTAGGAAATACAGAGAAGGTTAAAGCGGTAGCATCACCGGGAAGAGATAACTTCAATTTCAAAGATAAAGCCAATTATTTGAACTATGAGGGGGGTTTTCAAGGCTGTGGCAAAGGAAACCAATGTCGAAACTACTATGATAAACCTGGCTACAAGGACCACAACCAAGGAAATTATAGGAACAATTATATGTCCCTTTTGGAAATCATGAGGCTGCTACGACTAGTTCTGGGAAGATGCCCATAGAGGACATGATGGCTAAATTGTTAAAGGGAGTAGAAGTAACAAATACTAGAGTAACTAAGATTAAAATTGATTTATCATCGATGAAATAGTTGGTTGACTCGTACTCTACTTTAATAAAACTGTTAGAGAAACAAATGAAAAATTGTCTATTGCATTCAATCAGAGGTAGACTGGTACCCTTCCAAGCAACACAGTGAAAAACCCAAGAAAGGATGGCTCGTGTATAGCAGTTAAAACTAGAAGTGGTAAAATATTGGCAATCCCTCCTCTGGGAAAGCCAGTAGTTGATAGATAATACTGAAGATATGAAGAGTAATCATTTGGTAAAGTCTGGAAAACCAAATAAGGTTATTTATAATGCACCATCCAACAGCCAGCAGGTTGATAAGTTGGAGAAGAAAAAAGTAAAAGAGGTTGAAGTGGTGGTTACCTTTCTCCCTAAACCACCACATATATCTCCCCATCAATTGAGAAAGAAGGCCGATGATACCAAGTTTGGCAAGTTCATGGCCATGCTCAAGCAGTTGACCATCAATTTGCCATTAGTAGAGGCATTAGAGCAGATGCCTGGGTATGCAAAGTTTATGAATAACATCATCACGAAGAAGAGGTTGGTTAGCTATGAGCCAGTGGACAATCCCATCATTATGGTACTATCTCCACAAGGACTTTGGTGCAGAAAAAGGCAGACTGGGCAGCATTTACCTTTTCGTACATTATTGGGTCTCTTGATTTTCCAAAAGATCTATGAGATTTGGGAGCGAGTATAAACATGATGATGTTTGTTTTGTATAATAAATTAGGTTTGAGGGATCCTACGCCCACAAACATGAGACTAGTTATGGCAGACAAGTCTGTGAAAAGGCCGATTGATATTCTACATGACGTACTCATAAAGGTGGACGATTTTATATTTCCTACTAACTTTTTAATTCTTGATTGGGAAGTAAACTTCAAAGTGGCCATAATTTTGGGCAGGCCATTCTTAGCAACTAGGAGAGTGTTAGTTGACTTAGAGATAAATGAGCTAAAATTTAGGCTCAATGAGAAAGAAGTTAGTTTTAAAGTACGCTAATCCATGAAACAGTAGAAAGAGATGAGTGTCTTCTCAATCGTTGATGTGTTCTATGAATATATGAGAGATGTACCAGCTGTAATAGGGAGAAAACATTATCTTGATTAACTAAATAATGTAAAGAGGTATGAACAATGTATCTTAACAAATTTTGAGTAGTCAAGATGATCGAGTCATGCCGTGAAATTAAATCAATCGCTGCTTCGGAGGCAACCCAAGCTATTTTATTATTTGTATTTTTATTATGTGATTGACATTAGATCTCTGCACCTATGGTGCCACAGGTATGTTTCTAACTCTCTTGTTTTGGTTTGATGCATTAGGGACAATGCATGATTATAACTTGATGGTGGGCCTACTTGTGGATGTTAATGTTCTCTTGTGGTTTTTGTTGTTGTGCTTCTTTTTCCCTGAGTCTTGTTCCTAGTAGAGGTAGCATGTTTAGGCATATTGTTTTGTGTTTTGTGATGTGTTATGGTTAACTAGGGGAAAAGTAAGTGTCTAGGGCAGTTGATATATTTTTATTGATCTTTGGGAATGATAAATAACTATCCAATTGTCTATTTGGTAATTATGTTATATGCATCTATTTGTGACTACTGTGAATATTTTTATGGCATTAGCAGTAGGGATATGATAACCATTGCTAACAATTGCATGAACAGAATAGGAAGTAGCTTGTGATGTACTTTTATGCCCTGTGTGAGTGATATACTACCTAGTTCTCGTTGTGTGTTAAATTCAGAACTTTTCTGGTTAGTCTTGCCTTGGTTGTAGGAGAGTGGTTAGGAAAGGACCATAGGTCAATTTTAATATTAGTCCACTATTAGCCTAAAATGACCTTCCATGTATGAATAATATCCCTTGATCCTGATTTTGAGCCTGAATTCTTGCTTTTTTATCTACCTATCACCTTCCCATTTGTATCACAATGAACATGTTTTGACCCTGGTCTTCTTTGGGCATTGTGTACTTTGACCTAGGCAAATCACCAATGTTAAGGGTGGCTATCATAGGGGTGCATGATGTAAAATGAGTATGAGAATGGTTAAAATAAGAGAAAAGAGAGTAAAGCTGGGTGTGGTAGAGAAAGAATAAGACAAGTATATTGGTGCAAGTCAAAAAATAAATGACTAAAGACCACACCCACTTGGAATGTGCTTTAATCAAGAAAGCAAGAAATAAAGTAAAGGTTGATAAGTGAGGCCCCAAAATTTAATGTAGTGTTAAGGAGGGCTACTCACTTCAAATATCCTTACATATCATACCATCCACAATTTTACGTTAAAAACTAAAAAAAGTCCTATAGTAATCCTAACTTAACTATCTGAAAGCTCTGGTAATGAAAATAAGGGCAAGCTTATGGTATTTGGTATAAATTGATTGGAACTTTATTCTGAGAGTGAGTGTATCTTGGTCATCCCCTCATTGACATACTTGATTTCATATATGAGTGAGAAGGGACTTTTTTATTATAAGGGCACATCAGTTGCATTGCTAGCTACTTTCTTGTTTGGGTAGTGTATCTTGTATAGATGCATGGTTATTGTTGCTAATTTGATGTCATATCTTGACTCCCTTGTGTTACATTGTTGATCTTCATTGATATACATAGTTGGGTTTAAAGTGATTGAACATGGAGAGGGTAATGTGTTTTGAGCTAAAATTAAAAATCAACTGTCATAGGTATCTTATGTTTCTCTTAGGTAAGCATCATAGTATGGTGTTGTGTAGTTTCTTGAGGATAAGCAATTGTTTTAAGTTAAGGGTATTGATGTGCTAGCCTTCTGTTAGCATATTTAAAACCTTTAAATTGGAATAATTATAAGTTCTTAAGTAACTATTGTTGTTTTTGATGATATTTCATGTGATATTGTAGGAAAGTCAAGATGCATAAAAATCTATGAAAGCTACGTCAAGAAGGATGAGTTTTGGTAAAAGATACAAGAAATAAAGTTCTGAAGATTTCATAAGATGATTTGGTCTGATAAGCTATCAGATTTGTGAAAAGCTATCAGACCATGTCGTCATACAAATGCAGAGAAAGAGAAAATTTGAGTATTTCTGACAACATAGTATCATAAGTTATCAGATCTCTGATAAACTATCACACATGTCGTCACTCAGAGGCAGAAACCAAGAAATCAAAAGCATGTATGATGACTTGGTCTAATAAGCTATCAAATCTCTAATAAGCTGTTAGACCATGTCATCACACTAAGGAACAATCCAATAAAATTGAAGCTTGTCTGATGACATACTCTGACAAGCTATCAGATATCTTATAAGCAATCAGTCATGTCGTCAGCTAAAGGGACAAAAGATAAATTTGTAATTTTGATTTTTTCTTAAAGTACGGATATAAATAGTAGATCTTAGGGTTTCATTCAAAATCTGGAACGTATTAAAGAGACAAGTTCGCTTATTTTTGGTTCTTGGAACTTTGAAGTCTATTTTTCAATTCTTTGGTAGAGTTGTGGGAAATCTCTACTAAATTTGGTAGAGAATCAACCTCAAACTTCATCTTTTGTAAGTTTCATTACTTTTAGTTATAAAATCATTTGTTGTTATCTCTTTCTATTTCATATGGAACTAAAACCCACAACTAGAGTTGTGGGATCTATGATTATTCCTATAGTGATTTAATAGTTGGTTAGGGTTCTAGTGATTGTGGGAACATCTTGATAATTCCTTTATCATGATTGTTTTCTATTGGTTGCAAACAATAAATCCAGCCTTATGTGGTTTGCTCAAACTGAGAAATTAACTAAAGGTAGTGAATTATCAATGACGATTTGGGAAGGTTAATTTTCCATCTAATGATTAATGTTGTAACAAGATTAATCAACTCGAAATAAAATCAGTTTGAATTAAAGGTTTTCCTAGGTTCGAGAGAATTAGGGAACTTAATATCTAGGTAGGTTGAGAGACACTTAGATCGGCTGTCGATATTGATAATTTGGTGTTTCCCACAAGTCACAAGAATCCAATTATAAAACTATTATTCAATTAGGTTAAATAGTCATAGTGATCACAACTCTAGTTTCTCTCTATCATTGATTTGAAATACTAAAATTCTAGCTCTGAGTTACTAAGTCAAGATGAAAAGTTTACAATTGTTTGATTGATAAAAACCCCATTCAAAGGAAACCATTATCCATCAGTCAGTTTAATCACAAATAGACTTGACCAATACAATATTCCCTGTGGAATTCGATCCCAACCTAGTTGGGTTATATATTTGATAACAATCGCTTACTCTCTCTTAAGAGAGGTGAAATTTGGGCATATCAACTACTTAAACACATAGTTCATCAAGTCCATGTAAGTGGCTGGGGCATTAGTAAAACCAAATGACATGACTAAAAATTTGAAATGACCATACCGAGTTTTGTAAGTTATTTTTGGAATGTCACATTTTCTAACCCTGAGCTTATAATAGCCTGATCATAGGTCTATATTTAAAAAATAACTAGCACCCTAAAGTTGGTCAAACAAGTCATTGATTCTGGAAAGTGGATACTTGTTCTTTACCGTGACTTTATTTAGGTGATGGTAGTCAATGCAAATTCTAAGAGAACAGTCCTTTTTACGCACGAATAGTATTGGCGCACCCCACAGGGACACATTGGGTCTGATGAATCACTTATCTAGGAGATGCTTCAATAGTTCTTTTAATTCTCTGAGTTCTACAGGTGCCATTTTGTATATCGGGATAGATATGGGTGTATTATGTAGAAAAAGGTCGATTATGAAGTCAATTTCCCTTTTGAGAGGAACTCCAAGAAGATCTTTGGGAAATACATCTGGGAATTCATATGCGAATAACACTTATGCAAGATTAGGGGTTTCTGAACTAAAGTCTTGAACTTGAATGAGACTGTAAACACATCCCTTAGATATCACTTTCCTAGCCATTAGGTAGGAAACAAACTGACCCTTAAGTGGTAAAGTACTACCCCTCTACTCTAGGATGAGATCATTTGAAAGCTAAAATTGGACAATTCCATTTCTGCAGCCTACTGAGGCATCGCAGGAATGAAGCCAATCTGTGTCGAGAATGACATCAGATGCGATTATCACTAGTCTTACTAAGTTTGTTGATGTAAATGATAAAATCGTAATGTAATAGAGACCATATCAGGAGAGATTTCTTGATCCTATCAGGATTGAAGTGCATAGAGTCTATTTAGGCATTGCCCACTGGTGGCACTAGAAGCGGCACCCTGCTGATTCAGGTGACCTGAATGATTTGCGGGACAGTTATGTTGACCCTAGAAACCTGATTGGGGATAATCTCTGACTCTATGACCTTTCTTTCCACACCCAAAACATACATCGCTTCCATCTCTACAGATACCCTGGTGGTTGCTTTTATATTTCTAACAAAGAGGGTTGGTTCGGGCGCTGGTGACACTACCCTGATGTTTAGGTCCTGAAGACCTATCTCTGTTTCCATATCTAAATTTTAGCACTGGGGCAATGGATGAGGATAGAGCTGGGACTGAAGATTTTAGGAAAACTTAAGAATGATTTCCACCCTCTAACTTAGGTTGAGAGAAGTTGAAACTACCTATTCTCTCTCTCTTGTTCTCCCTCTCCTTCTGTCTATTCTTAGCCACCTCTATTTGCTGAGCATGGACCATGAGCCTAGATATTTCCATCTCCTTAATAATCAATGTGGTCCTACACTCCTTGACTACACTGTTAGGTACCTCAGACATAAACTTACTTATCCTGGATCTGCTATCTGCCACCACATGAGGAGTGTACTTAGCTAATTGAGTAAACTTGAGAGAATACTCTTTCACTGTCATATTTCACTACTTCAGATTTATAAACTCCAAAACCTTCACTTTCCTCAACTCCAATGGGAAGAACCTATCAAGAAATGCAGAGGCAAACACCTCCCATTCTATAGGCCCTGTATCTGCGACCCTTTCTACTTTCCACTTCTTAAACCATGAGTAAGCCTCATTCTATAACTGATATGTAGTTAACTCGGAACTCTCACTATTTTTCACCCCTGTAATATTTGTAACTTTTTACACCTGATCGAGAAATTCCTGAGGGTCCACGTATGACTAAGACCTAGTAAAAGATAGAGGGTTCATTCGGGTGAAGTCTCGAATCCTTATTACAGAGTATAGGCCATTGGGTTGGCTGGCATGACAGTTGGGCATTCATTTTAGGATACCACAGAATGAGCTAGAGTGGTGAAAGCTGCCTTGAATTTTGTGTGAGAAACATGTTCGTCAGAGGATCTGGCTGGAAGGGCTTAGGTTATGGTTGGTCTACCATTCTTCTTCCCTTAGTCCTCTTTGGAGGCATATTCTGTAAATGAAAGAGAAACTTAGATTACACAAAGAGTTTAACTAAATCTCATGCTTACTTGTACAACATGAATACTGAAAGAAGTGAAACTTTTTCTCAAACATCTAATAGCCTCCTGTTCATAAGTGTGGCGCACAATACACCCAAGAACAAGACTCTACTAGATGTGGCTTTAAAACTTCCTAGGACTTTTTTGAACCTTAGGCTATGTACTAAGTATGTAAGTCCCCAAGTCTATACCCCGAATATTATACGGTTCTAACGATCACAACGGACCACCGTCTAACCCATGACTAGTACCCGCTATAAGGACTAAATAATAATAATACTTAAATCATAACATAACTAGAATAAATAAGGAAGTTATGCTGAAAACACCATAAGGTTCATAAGTAAAATCAAAACCAATATTGAATGCTGAAACATCTGTCTGAAAATACTCTTGTCATAAAAGCCTCTAACTTTCTGAATAAGGAGTTGATGGGACAAACCGCCAACTAACTTTAACTACTGCAATATTCTAAGTATTGAAATAACAAATCCCTATCCTCGGTCTATGAGGACTCACCACTACTCTAGCTTCTAAAAAATCTGAACTGCTAAGCATGTTTGGGAGCCCGTATATTTGACTGATGAAATACTACTGAACTGCTTACCTAATATTCATTGTTCAAATGTGCTGCAAATGAAGTCTGAAAATCCAAACCTTGTCCGAGAACACCTACTGACATTCCTGATTATGAATCAACCTGAGTATTGAAATTTAATGGTCACAAGAGTCATTAAATAGGATTTCCATCTTACAAAGGTTATAACAACACTAAGTATTAATGCTTAGCTGAAATTGTATGAGTGTTTAACTAAAATTTTTTAAGTTTGGAACCCCATGACAAGTTATAAAGGACTGAGTTAAGATTCATATTTTTTGTGGTATTACATTTTATTATAAATAATGGCTTAATTTGAATCATTTCAAGTAAAATTAGTCAATTGATCACTTTACCCAGGACAAATACACTTAGTTGATCATATAATTACAATGAGATCAATTGAAATTGTAGTTAAACTAATCAATTCATCTTTAATCTTAGTTAAATCAATTTAATTATCACAAATAATTGATTAATTCAAATCAATAGATGACTTACTTGATGCAACAGAAGACAAATCTGTTGAAAATTACCAAACAATTATAGTCATTTATTGGAAATTATCAAATAGATATAGACATCTGTTACAATAGATGACCCATATGTTAGAAAGTAACAAACAGATAGGATATTTGTTGCAACAGATTAAGATCATTTTTAAAGCAATTTTTTGTTCGAAATAGAAGAAGATAAAATAATAAGAAGCTCAAATATTTTTAGAATAACTCAAAAGTCCTCTTGTGTTGTCTTATCGTGTCTTTTCAATGTTGCCTCTTTCTTATCAAAGGTCTCACCACCACCAACATTTAATATCAATAAGATGACCCATCTATAAAATTCTTAACTATCCTATAATTCTACTCTCTCTCTCTCTCCCTTTTCTCTTTCTCTCCTTTCTCTTTTCTCTTTCTGTTTTTTTTCTATTACAACATTTCTCTATAATAATATAAAATGTTCTTATCTTTCTCTTTCAATAGATGATCAATCTTGAAATCATATTGTTTCTTTTGCATTTGATGAAATTTTACAACTTAGTATTCTCTCTTTCTTTTTCTTGCTATTTTCACGTGTTTCTATCTGAATTTAGTGAGTCTTGTGTAAAATTTAAAATTCTTTGCTTTTCCAAGAATATTTTACTCCTTATTGCATTTTATGAAATTCTATATCTTTTACGGTCATCCTATGTTCAATTTTATATTTTATGAAAATATGATGAGGATCATATCGTTTTCATTTTACTACTCATTTTTTATTAATTAATCAAAAAGTCATGACCCATGAGTTATTCCAAAAGATGGCCTATCTATTGCAACAGATAAGCCATTTATTTAAAGAGCTTAAACCCCTTGCGACAGGATTGACTTCATCTAACAGAAAACTCATTTGTTTCAATAGATGGGCCATTATGGGCTATTAATTGGAAGAACTCAAAACCCTTGTGATTGGATTGAGTTCATTTGATAGATGACCTATCTGCTGCAACAGATGGTCCATTTGCTGGAAAAACACAATACAGGTTTTTCTACTATTTTGATACTTCTAATAGATGGTCTATTTGTTGCAATAGATGGGTCATCTATTGGAAGAAATCAAAACTTATATTGTGTTCTTCAAACAAATGATCCATCTATTGCAATAGATGGGTCATTTGTTGGAATAGATGGGTCATCTATTGGAAGAACTCAAAACCCTTTCTATTGGTTTGAGTTCTTCCAACAGTTAAACCATATGTTGTAATAGGTAGATCATCTATTAGAAAAACTCAATCCAGTAGTAGCAACGGTTTTGAGTCTTGTGTAAAATTTGACACTATTTTTTTCTAGAGTATTCTCTTTTGACACCTTATTACATTTAATAAAATTTGATATCTTTTATGGTCATCATGTGTTTGATTCTATATTTATGATGAAATAAGGTAAGGATTATATACTTTGTCTTATGTGTTATTATTTTACTATGTTCATATAAGGCCTTTTAGATTTTTTGTTTCTCGGTTAGATTTTAGTTTTTGATATTGTCACCCTCCCCAGAAGAAAAAGAAGAAAGGTTTTGAATATGGTCACCCTTTGAGCCTTAAAGGTTTTGAATATGGTCACCCTTTGAACCTTTGTAGTTTTGTTCACTACTTCATTATAAGAACTGAAGATAAATCCACTATTTTGTTTCTTTCACTAGGGTAGGAAAAATAAGGCTCTTGTAGATGGATCCACATTATATGTGGGAGGTATTGCCGATCAGGTTATTGTGATAACACACATAAAGTATAATGATTTTATGAATTCTATTTTTTATCAATTAGGCATTGGTCCTTCAAATAAGTTTCTATATTTTATAGTTAAGATTGATTGTTCCAAACTGATTAGGATGATGGACCAAGAAGGTGGTTTCGATACTCTATTATAATTTAATAATGGTTTGATCATATTTATATGTCAAGTTTGGAGAAGGGATCAAGATTTAATGGCCGTGTAGAGATTCAATAGTTATTGGATTGGTTGATTTAAAGGTGAAATGGAGTTTAAGAAGGCCTTCGAAGCCTCTCATTGCAGCAAACAAGAATATAAATCCCATAGAAATTGCCTTGATCAAAATTTGTATGGATGGGTTGCTTGAGAAAATGATTAGACAGTAGAAGGTGTTGTAGGAGAATATCTAGGAGCGAACGTGGAGCGGAAGATTATCTCAGGACTTATTAAAGAAGAAACATAGGGTATAAAGGTAGTTGTAATAAGAATCTGGCCAACAAAATTGACATGAAGAATAAAAATATGGATGAGCTGCAAAAATGAAATTCTATTAAAAAATGAAAATCTCCACTCATTGTTGAGAAAAAAATGGTAAAGTGGACTAGAGTTGTACACTTTGACAAGTAACTATGATTAGTGAACATGGTCTAAATAATTACCTCCAAAGAAAGAAACAGAAGTCCAAGGAAGTTGTTGCCATGACCCAAACCAGGGCCTGGTCGAGACGGGTATCTCAAGCCCATCGTGAGCCAGAGACCAACTCCTTAGCCTAACATCAAGAACAAAGTAAATGAATGCAGTGAAATCAAACATAATGACAAGAAAATAGATAACTCAAATGAAACTAAGATCTAAAACAACCATCCAACCCATAATTTACCTCAAAATTCTCTAAATACCAAGATACCTAACTAGGTTAAGACATGACCCAGACCATGAAAATGGAACTCTTCAATTCCCAAAATATGAAAATAAACCTAATTAAATGGTAAATCTTTCCAAATAATGGAGGCTCACAACTTTGAAGTAAATAAACTAATATCTGCACTGGTGTACGAGTTGATGATAGCACATTTAAGGCTTTTAACTCGAGATAACTGTGAATTCTTAAGCGACTTTTGTCGTTATTGATTATTTTCTTTCTGATATTACAGGAAAGTTAAGATGCAAGAAAGCCAATGATGATGAAGTCAAAAGAGATAAGTTTTGAGTAAGCAGCCACTAAGAATACAGTTGACAACTTGTCTAATAAGTCGTCAACATTCTGATAAGCCGTCAGACATATCATCCACCTTAGATAGTGTAGGGTAGTTTTAGTTGAGAAGTGATAAAAATTTTTTGATAAACTGTAACAACTCTGATAAGCCATCAAGAATACCATTAGCCTAAGGCAGTGCTTAGGAGTCAAAGTGAAGAGTTGATGACATTGTGTAATATGTCGTCAACTTCTTGATAAGTCATCAAATTTGGTCATCAGTCAAAGGCAGCAAACATGAAAGTGGAGAAGGAGCTGACAACATTATCTGATAAGTCGTCAGCTTCCTGATAAGCCGTCAGAAAATGGCATCACATATGCGAGAAATTGTCTGTGATTTGTACTTTGATTCCAAAATTAGCTTTGGGTATTTAGATTAAAGTTTTAGTTTTTTATTATTGGCTGGAACATCTTTTGAAACTCACCAAAAACATTAAGGCTCTAACTAGTTTTCTCTGTATTGTTGGAAACTATGTTTTTGAGAATTATTATTGTGTTTTGAAGATTTGCACTGTGATTTAGAAGGAGAAAAAATTATATTTCTTCATTATTCTGTAAGTTATCATCCATTGAATTATGAAGTCATTATGTATTTTTACTTTTTACATCATGAGTTGCTAATTTTCTTAACCCGAATTGTGGGATCTATAGGTTTGGTCTTGTAAAGTCACTTGTTGGTCAAGATTCTCATGGCATTAGGAACTTCTTGATAATTCCTCTAATTTTCATGTTATCTATTGGTTGAAAATGATAGATCACACCTAACTATTGATTTGCTTGAAATAAAAAATCAATCTAGTGGGAAGTGAATTATCAACAAGGATTTGGAAGTGTTAAACTTCCATCTAATAATTAATGTTGTAACAAGGTTGATTAACTTAAGATAAAATCTTGGTAAAGAATATGAATTCCCTAAGTTTGAAAGAATTAGTTAATTGAATGTCTAAAAAGGTTGAGAGACATTTAGGCATTGCTTCAATAATGATGATATGTTGATCCTACTTGCCATAAGAATCTTGAATCTATGCTAGTTTATGTCAAGTACCAACACCCATAGTGAACAAAATTCTGATTTTCCCCATAACGTTGATCTAAAATACAGAGACACTAGTTGAAAGTGGTTAAATCAAATTGAGAAATAACAATCTATTTCTTGAAAAAACACCATTTATAGGAAACTACTAACTATCAGTTGATTGACTCACATGAAACTTAAATTAACACCATATTTCCTATGGGATTTGAACCTAAACTAGTTGGGTTATATATTTGACAACCGCTTACTCTCTCATAAGTGAGGTGTAATTTAGGTGTAGCATGCACCACCTAACATTGCATAGAAGTAACAAAAAAGACTTAGGATCCTACATCATGAAATGGTGTGGCCAGGGATGGTCAGCGGGATAAACACTAGCATGTAACTCAGGGGAGGTGATAAAATAATGTCATATCCAAAGTCATTCATAACCACACACAAACATTCACATATACATAAATAAGATGTCAGGGATGGTCAGCGAGATAAAAACTAGCATTTAACTCAGGGAAGGTGATAAAATAATGTCATATCCAAAGTCAGTCATAACCACATACATACATTCATATATGCATAAATAAGATGTCAGGATATGGTATAGGGTCATGAACATGAGATTTTTAAAACCATTAGCCTGAATTGTGTAGCTTTATCCATCCTAAGGGCACCTACATGCTCTATAGGTTCAGCTCTCCCTACTGAAAGGGCCCAGTTAGTGTAGCTACATGAACAGAGGAAATCCAAGAAAGGTATAAAGCCGTCGAAGCTCCAATGATTCCAACAAAATATATATATTGTAAGCCATGCACATAGCCATATAGACCCCCACAGCCAGCAAATGTGCCCAATATCAATCGCTCAGGACCTCTACCTTCACCGTACGCAACCCTCATTAATCCTAAATTATAACCATTATGCACACAAAACCATCTTCTAACCAAGGAAACATTTAGTAAGACATTTACCACTATGGTATCGTCATATCAATTATGCTTATAAGCTAATATAGTTATGCCATTCCATTTCAATTAACCAATTTAACTCCCAAGTTGCATGTTAATCCAAAACCATGGCCACCAAGGCCTTTTAAATCAACTTTTATTTTCCATTATCATTTAGAGAAATGCCAGGTTTCAAGAGTAAGAAAAATAATGCCTATATCCATGTTACAAAGCCAAATTACAAATGGGTTGAGATTGATACCAATTCCAGGTTAAAATCCATAAATTCAGGGATACCCATGTTTTCACATTCCAAACCATAACATATTTACCCAATTCAATCCCAAAAAATTAATTAAAGTATGGAAAATACATTTAAAACTATAGGGAAAACAATTTAAGAGATTACCTTTAAAAAACCCTCAACCTAAATTCAATTCCATAATTAGACCATACAATTATTAAATCATTTATGGCAAAAGGAAAAATAAAAGTGTAGAAATGAGATATATTCCTGAAATACCAAAGAGAGTGGAAGAAATCATGAGTTAGACCTTAAATATTTAATCCATTGAAAACCCTAGCCTTTTTTGCATTAGGGAATTGATAATGATGAAAGTTGTGTTTGATGCGATAAATAGAGAATAATAGGGTCCCTTGTTTTATTTAGTTTAAGGGGATCAAGTGTGAAGGGAGAAAAAGACAGAAAAGCTCCCAATTAAAATGTATAGAAAAATTAGGCCTAGTCGTTATGTCTCAAGTAACGACTCATGAGGTCGAACCAAGAATTGTCAACTGGACTCCTTACCTGAGGGTCAAATTCCTAGCCCCTCACTTTATTTCATGAGCCACTCATTATCACTCATGACCTATTCTAACGAATCATACGATGGACTCTTTATCAAGGGAACAGAACCTGATCCACTCACTAGTGGGACCAGCAGTCCCACCCTAAGACTCATGATGGGTGATAATGACTTTTCATCCAAGTCATAGTCATATTAGTATTAGCTAAACCCCATAAATTTTAGAGTCCAGAACATAGGGCACTACATTAATCTCCACCACTTTTTAGGATCATTCATCCCGAAATGATAATTTAGAGGTACCCTTAGCATGATACAATACATAATTCAACCTAAAAAAATGGCAAATTCAAAATAATAAATAAGGGAAACAAAACTCATACATCAAGAAATTTTATCCAATTAGGGAATAAAAATTGGTACTTGGCCCTTATATCAATTTTTGCCTCCCATGTATCTTCTTCCACCTTTTGATTTCTCTAGAGGAATTTCACCAAAGCTACATCCTTTGTTCTTAATTTATGAACTTTTCTATCCAAAATCATACCCTAGGCTTCCTCATAAGACAAGGAATCAAAAATATGAAACCCTTCATGGGAACAATCAAAGAAGGATCACCCACACACTTTATCAGCATTGACACATCAAAAATGGGATGAATAAAAGCCATACCTTTGGGCAACTCCAACTCATAAGCAACATTCTTGAATCTCCCTAAAATGTGGTATGGACCAACATAACAAGGATTGAGCTTCCCCTTCTTCCTAAATCGCATCACTACGTTCATATAAGAAACTTTCAAGAACACCCAATCATTAAACTCAAACTCTAACTCCCTTCACCTCACGTCCACATAAAACTTTTGTTGACATTGAGAATTTTTTCACTAATAACCTTCACCTTATCCAAGCTTTGGTGAACTAAGTCGGGATCGAACAAACTAGTCTTACCAACCTCAAACCAACTAATAGGAGATCTATACCTTCTACCATAAAGAGACTCAAAAGGAGACATTCTAAAAATAGAGTATAACTATTACTGTATGCAAACTCAATGAGAGGAAAATGATCTACCCCAATTTCCTTAAAATCAATTACATAGACCCTTATCATATCCTTCAAAGTTTGAATAGTTTGTTTTACTTATCCATCCGTTTGAGGGTGGGAAGCAGTGTTAAGGTTAACTTACATCCCAAACCCTTCTGAAAGAAATGCAAAAAGTAAGAAGAAAACTAAATACCTTGTTCTTAAATGATGGACATCGATACTCCATGTAGTTTCACAATATCATGAATGAAGAAATTAGCATAATCCTTTCCTAAATAGTTAATCCTCATAGGGCAAAAGTTAGCAGACTTAATCATTCTATCCATAATGACCCAAATAGAATCATACTAACTGCGCGATCACTGGAGACTTGTAATGAAATGCATGTTTATCATCTCCAATTTCTACATGGGCTACTCTATCTCTTAAGACATGCCACTATAATACCCCATAAAATTCTTAGCTCGTTTCAGCTCTTAGTTGCATGGTTAAGGGGTATAATACTTGAAAATTTTACTAAGAGTTGAGGAATTAGAAACTTTCGAGACTCCTAGACTTTATGGATTTTTAAATAGATATTCTCAACCTCAAAACGTTTATTTTTAGGTTAATTCATGTTTATGGAGGTCACAAGTACATGTTGTGTGAGTTTTGGAATTTAAGGGGTATTTGTGTTATTTCCCTTCACCTAACTCATTCATAAACACGAATTTTGGCTCATGGAGAATTATTTTCTCTTTTAATCACAAAATCTCTCAAGAAAAGCCCCCCTTCTTAAACAAACTAACCCTAACCATTTCACAACAAATCAAGGAATTCAATTTTCAAGTTTAACAAATTCCCAAGAATTTTCATGAATTAATTTAGTAAGGTATCTGGGTGTTCATCCATGGGTCCCCTTTCACTCATAGAGACCAAAAACCTTTCGTTGATTTAAAATACGAGTTTTTCCATTATTATAAAGTTGTATATGTTCAAGGTGCATTTAAATTGTATTTCTCCTTAGTAGTTTGACTCAATTCATGTCCTTATATGATCCCATAAAAATCTTGGTTATCTCATATCCTAAGTTTTTGATTTTCCATGCCTTATTTCAGAGAATTTCATGATAAATCCCCAAGGTATGAATTTAGCCACGTAATCCTATTGTTTCCTATGTTTAAGATATTCTCATGTTAAAGTTTATTATTTTCACATGTTTGATGAAATGCCCATGTTTGAATCTTTGAACCATAACACCTATTATAGTATTTCAAGTTTGATATTGCATTTTTATACTCATTTAGGGTTGGTGGGTTATGAACACCCAATACCTATGTATTTTACAAAAATTTATCTTTTAAAGAACTCAGATAGTTAATCTATGAATGTTATCAATACACATAGATATTTATGTTCATGCTGAGCACTATATATTTTGTAATAACATTCAAATGAGTTTAGTTCAGTTCAATATCAGTGTCAGTTCAGTTAGGAGTAACACTTAGCACTAAATGAACATTGGGATGACATCTCCCCTATCAGTAAGGCATAAAGAGCTAATAGTAGTCCCTAAGTTCTATACCTATGGTGACACCATAGACTTTAAGGGTTCCCTCATCATTTAGGCATGACATCTTCATTCTTCGGGAAATTAGCCTTATGGATCTATTTTGTCAGCCAGTGCTTATACCCTTGACAAGGTACCAGTACCCTTCCAACTAGGGATAAAGGTTGGACCCTAATAGTAGATTTAGGGTATGTTGGTTATAGCTAGCTCCCATAGTCTCAGTACTTTATTGAAGGTGTATCAGTTCAGGTATTAATGACCAAGCATTCAGACTTTGGTTATTCAGTTATTCAGATCATATCATTATATGTTTATGCTAGGTCTTGCATTCTCAGTTTTACATCTTAATATTTTCATGTTTAGGTATCCATACAAGATCCTCAATTGGGTTTTACATCATGTTTAAGTTTACACGAGGAATATCTACAGTATTCGTGTTTTACCTTATTCCCATTTTACAAAAAAAAAAATTCAGTCCATGATCTATGAATCTTACCATTTCTTATAGTTTTTCACATATAGTCATGTTTAAAATGTATATTTCAGCAAATAACTTATATCCTCAGTTTTACAATATGTTTGAAATATTTTTATGATTTAGCACATATCTACATATACTCAGTACATTCCAATGTACTGACCACATATATGCATTTGTGGCTACATCCTTCATAATATAGGTATGATATGTAGTTCTTACAATAGGGTCAGACAATTTGCAGCTTTCATCCAGTAGGTGATGAGTTCTCCTATTTTAAGAACTCCAGATAATTTTAGATAATGTACTTTATAGTTTCTTTTCCATATGTACTGATTAGTGGTAGTTGGAGGCATGTCCCAACTATCTATAGTCAGTATAGTAGAGATTTTATAGATATTAGTCAGAGTAAGTCATATAATTTGTGATTTCTTTCTTCAGATTTTATCATGATGTAAACTGTATCAGTAGTACTTTTAATTGGATTTTTTCATGATTATGCTTCCACTCAGCAAATTAAGTTTTTTTAACATATTAAATCAGTTGCTCAATAGTATGCCAGTTTATTGGTTATCTTGGGATCACTTGTGGTTCTAAGCACTGTGTTAAAACTAGGGGGTAGTCTCGGGTCATGACAAACTTGGTATCAGAGCCCAAATTTCAAGTTTCCTAAGGTGTCTATAAAGTTGTGTCTAGTAGAGTCTTGCAAATAGTACAAAGAAGTCTGTACTTTTCTTTGAGAGGCTATAGGGTATTTAGGAAATGCTTTTTTTTTTTGATGTCTCAGATCATGTAGTAGAGGTGTTCCCTCAGGAACTTATGTAGACTCTTATATTAATCTCTTCACGCAATCTCTACCTTATTATTGAGGCTACAAAAAAAGTCTAGCTCAAATCCCTACAAATAGAGCCTTCTCGGATAGTCCTCATAGACAGTTTTTGGATTGTATATAGGCTTAAAAGAATCCCATTAGTGACTTTATTTTCCAAAGTATGAAATATTTCATTAATGTTCATGAAAATCATTCACTAATCCAAAGTTAGATGTGCTTTAAGATCCCTTCTCAGAATTCTATAATACCATATGATCTAGAATTAAAAGCATAAACATAGAAGTTTAATAGTAATAGAGCTGGGATAGTATGATCTAGATTGAGTAGGTTATGTATCCAGGGGGCTAGTTGTATGAAGGTAAACTCGTAGGCTTAAAATAGTGTATGGAAGAATTAAGTTGTTGATTTGAAATTAAGTGTGATGATGTGTATATCATCTAGGGGTGTACCAAAGGTGATATGGAATAGTATTATTAATATATTCTAACTATGTGTGCTTAAATAATACCCTTTAATAGTTACGTGTAAATAAGGCTATGTGGTATATGATGTTCTTAATATCAAAGTTATTGACTATAGGTTGTTGATGTTTGATGGTCAGGTGTCATGGTAATTTTCATGGTTTAGGGAAAAATATAAGTTTAGGGATATAATATTAGTATGTTATGAAGGAAGTTAGTATGGTTCATGATAGGTTTGGTAATATCTATGTTAAGTGTTAGAAGATAAGATTTAATATTTAAAGATTGATCTAATAAAAAGGAGAGTTAACGATCTAGATAGTATGAACTAATGGTATGGTGATACTTAGGAAGATTCTAATTTAGTAGGTGTTTAAGTTATTATATGATGACTCTTGGGTCTATAGGAGTTTTATATCATAAGGAAGTACTCGCTAAGGGTTATACACTTGCAGGCATAATCTTTCAGGGTAAGTTTGGTAATTATGTGTATTGTTATATCTCGGGCTCTTGAGTAAAGTGTTTGTCATTCAGTTAGAGTTTATTGAGTGGTTCACAAACTTAGAATGATGTCTTAAATCTAAGTTGGAGATGATAGAACAAGTAATGAAGTCAGGCTCTCAAATTCTAGCTGTGATGCCACAATATTGTAGAAAATCAATAAGGGAGGAAAATGCCTGACCCATTCTCATCTTAGTGCAAAGTTTTGTACTTCAGTCCTGACAATATCTACTCATGCCTTACATGAAAACTCTTTAATCATAAATCATGTTCATACACACCATAGAGAATCATATTCGCTTCAGTTCCAAGTATAAGGATGTTCAGTTCACTCAGAAGTACAAAAAATATTTAATGAATTTATGAAATTTGAACTCAGGGAATGAATCTCATGAATCATGTACCAATGCTTTAATGTATGTTATGTTCTAGGTACTCATGCTACACTCCTAATGACCATTGAAATTCAGATTATGTCATTTATTCCCTTAGTTTAAATCTCTTTGATAAATCATGCTTTGGAAACCCTATTTCTCAGGCTCAATTAGGTGTAGATGATATTTTTTAATGCTTCAGGTCCTCATGTTATAACCTTTCAATGACCTCTCCTTATGAAATGATAGTATGATAAGTAATTATTTAGATGGGAGATAGTATATGTTCCTTATTAAATAAAAGATTATAGTATGCTTCTTTTATATGAGGATATAAGGTTGAAAGAATATTCACAATAAGCTTTTGATACCAATATTTCATAACATAGGTACCATGCGCTGCTTTTACTCCAGGGTTAGACAGTTTGTGGCTTTCAGCAAGCAGGTGATGAGTTATCCTATTTTGAGAACTCCAGACAGTTTTAGACCATGTACTTTATTTTGCTTTTCCATATGTTTTAATTAGTGGTAGTTGGAGTCATGTCCCAAATATAGATAGTCAATATAGTAGAGGCTTTATAGATATCAGACAGAGTAAGTCATATAATTTGAGGTTTCTTTCTTCAGTTTTTATCATAATGTAAATTGTATCAGTAGTACTTTTAATCAGAATTTTTCATAAATATGATTTTGCTCAATAAATTAAGTTGTTTTACATATTAAATTAGTTGCTCAACAGTATGCCAGTTCATGGGTTATTTTGGGATCACGTGTGGTTTCAAGCATTGTGTTACGCCTAGGGATAGTCTCAGGTCATAAAAAACATAGAATCAGAGCCCAGATTTCAAGTGTCCTAGGGTGTCTATGAAGCCATGTCTAGTAGTGTCTTGTAGAATGGCTTGGAGGCGTCTGTAGTTTTCTTCTAAAGGCTACATGGCATTTAGGAAATATTTTCCTTCTTTCATATCTCATATCATGCAGTAGAGGTGTTCCCTCAGGAACTTATACAGACTCTTATTTAATCCATTCTTGAAACCTTAGCCTTATTTTAGAGGCTATAAAATGCCTAGCTCAAATCCATACAAATAGAGCTTTCTTAGACAATACCCATAGAAAATTTTGGGATTGCGTGTAGTCTTAAAAGAATCCCATCAATGATTTTATGTTCCAAATTATAAACAATTTCATTAATGTTCATGAAAATCATGTACTAATCAAAATTTAGATATGCTTTTAGATCCCTTCTTAGAATTCATTGATAAAATATAACCTAGACTTAGAAGCTTAAACCTAGAAGTTTAGCAGTGGTAGAGTTGGGATAGTGCTATCAGGATTGAGTAGGTTATGTATCCATAGGGCTAGTTGTATGAAGGTAAACCATCAGACTTGAAATAGTGAATGGAAGAATTAAGTTGTTGATTTGAAATTAAGTATGATGATGTGTGTATCTTCTATGGGTGTACCCAAGGTGATATGGAATAGTATTATTTCTAAGTTATAATTGTGTGTGTGCTTAAATAGTACCCTTTAGTAGTTAAGTGTGAATAAGGCTATGTGATATATGATGTTCTTATTAGCTAAGTTATTGACTATAGGTTGTTGATGTCTGATGTTCAGGTGTAATGGTAATTTTCATGGATTAGGGATAAATATAAGTTTAGGGATATAATATTAGTATGTTATGAAGGAAGTTAGTATGGTTCATTATAGGTTTGGGGATATATATGTTAAGTATTAGAACATAAGTTTGAATCTCTGAAGATTGAGCTAATAAAAAGGAGAGTTGAAGATCAAGATGGTGTGAACTAATGGTATGGTGATACTCAGGAAGATTCTATGTTAGTAAGTGCATAAGTTATTATATGATGATTATTGGGGCAATAGGTGTTTCATAACAGAAGGAAGTACTAGCAATTGATTTTACACTTGCATGTCCAATCTTTTAGGGTAAGTTTGGTAATTATATGTATTGTTATATCTTGAGATTTAGAGTAAAGTGGTTGTCATTTAGTTAGAGTTTATTAAGAGATTCACACACTTACAATATGTCTTAAATCTAAGGGGGAGATGATAGAACAAGTAACCTAGTTAGTCTCTCAGATTCTAGTAGTGATGCTACAGTATTGTAAAATATCAATAAGAGAGGAAGATGTCTAACCCATTCTCATCTCATTACAAAGTTTTACACTTTAGTACTAAAAATATCTACTCATTCCTTACATGACAGATCCATAATCATAGTTCCTATTCATGCACAAAATAGAGAACAATATAAGCTTCAGTTCCTAGTATAAGGAGTTCCAGTTCACTCAGCTGTACGAATAATGTTCCATGAATTTATTAACTTTGAACTCAGGGAATGTATCTCATGACTCATGTACCAATGCTTTAATGTACGTTCTGTTCTAGGTACTCATTGTACACTCGTAATGACCATCAAAATTAAGATTATGCCATTTATTCCCTCAATTTAGATCTATTTGATGAATTCATGCTTTTGATACTGTATTTCTTAGTCCTCAATTAGGTGTCAAAGTTATTCTTTCATGTTTCAGATCCTCATGTTCTAACCTTGCAGTGACCTCTCCTTATGAAATTATAGTAGTGATGAGTAATTATTTAGATAAGAGAGAGTAAATGTTCCTTATTAAAGAAAAGATTGTAGTATGCTTGTTTTATATAAGGATATAAGGTTGAAGGAATATTGAGGATAAGCTTTTTGTATATGTCATAGTTAGTCGAGAATTCTATGTATGTTTACTTGGGGGTAGTGTATGGAAGTTTTTAACGATAGAGGTTTAGAAAATATGAGAAAGATGCTTTTATGGGTGTTTTCTTAGATATTCATATATATTTATGAAGATAGGCTTGAATTTTGTGTTGGTGTATAAGTGGATGAGTGCATTGCGTGTTTGCGAATTCCTAGTAAGAGGTTGAATATAGTTGTTGAAGTGGTAATAAGAATTATTCATGAGATGAGAAGTTGTGAAAATGCATAGGGTATTAAATTCATGATTTATAATAGTATTACAGTGTTATATGTGTACTTTGTAGATTCAAGTAGGCTTGAACATAGTGAGAGAATGCAGTTCAGCTCAGACTTTAGTAGATAGAGGTATCAGTGCCCTTGTGAATTTTATAAGTATACTCAACTAAAGTGCATTATAAAAGTGTAATATATATTTGAGGGAGTATTTTAGGAGTATTTCTAAGCTTGGAAGTAGCAGTTACATTGTCTAAGGCATAAACATTCTAGCTTATGTTTTATAGGCCTATGTTCTATGTTATAGAATTATAGCCAGGTTATGATTCCTTATTTAGATGTATTATCCAACTTATTCCCAAGATTCTTTGTTTCCTATTATTAGAACTTCATAGAAAAAGCGTTGAAGAAATACTCCAGTTGAGTATAAGCTTTAAGTATGATTCAGTCCTTACAGCCAGCAATCCAGTTTAGCAGTCAAACAGACAAGTTCCTATGATTTTTCATCTTTCCATTTAGTCATGTTATCCGAAATCTCCCGACCAGGGCTATTCCAAGAGTTAATTTGTTCACATCTATGTAATTTGAAAATCCAATTCACTTTCATGTATCATGCTCAGACTTAGTTATGTAATCATTTTTCCAGTCATACATGTTAAATATGTTATATCTACTGGCTTAGTTTAGTATTGTCATCCTAACCATTCTTATTCAAGGATGAATGTTCCCAAGGGGGAGATATTGTAATACTCCATAAAATTCATATCTAGTTTCAGCTCTCAGTTGCATGTTTAAGGGGTCAAAGACTTGAAAATTTCACTAAGTGTTGGGGACTTAGACACTTTCAAGACCCCTAGACTTATTTTAAAATCAATCTTCCCATCCTTGAAACATTAATTTATAAGTTGACTCTTGTTTAAAGAGGTCAAAAGTACATGTCGGGTGAATTTGGGAATTTTGGGACGAGTGTAGGGGCGTATTGGAAAAACCAAACCTATAGGACCATCGAGGAAGGCAGGAGGCTCCCGTATTAGTCCCCTACTCTAAGCTGTGCGCCACATGGGTTAGTCCCCCGCTCTAAGGTAGGCACCTCCCGGGGTAGTCCCTCTCTCCAAGGTCTGCATTGCCCCATCCCTATTTTATCCAGCTTTTGTCTTTTGGCATTTAAGGGGTATTTGGGTTATTTTTCATCACCCAACTCATCCATAAACACGAATTGGGGCTCCCAAGGAACATTATTTGCCATTTTAATCATAATCTCTCTCAAGAAAATCCCCCATTTCCTCAAGAATAAAACCTAACCCCTTCAAATGAATTCAAGGAAATTAAGCTTCAAGTTCAAGAATTTCCAAAGAATCTTCACGAATTCGTCTAGTGAGGTATGTGGGAGTTCATCAATGGGCCCCCTTACACCCATAGAGCCCAAAAACCTTTTGAGTGTTTCCATTATTACGAAGTTGTATATGTTCAAGATACATTTAATTGTATTTCTCCTTAGTAACTTGACTCAATTCATGTCCTTGAATGATCCCATAAAAAGCTTTGTGATCTCATATCCCAAGTTTTCAATTTTCCATGCCTTATTAAATAGAATTTCATGATAAATCCCCAAGTTATGAATTTATCCATGCAATCTTATTGTTTCGTCCTGTTTAAGATATTCTCATTTTTATGATTTTGACATGTTTGATAAAATTTCCATGTTTGGGTCTTTAAACCTTAATCATCTGCTACAGCATTTCAAGTTTGATATAACATTTTTATTATTTAGTTATAGTGGGTTATTGACACCCGATACCTATGTGTAAAATACATGAATTCACCTTTTCAAGTACTCAGAAAATTAATCTATGAATCATATCAGTATACTTAGATTTTTTTTCGTGATGAGCACTATCAGTTATGTAATAGCATTTAGAAGAGTTTTGTACAGCTCAGTGTCAGTGTTAGTTTAGTTGGGAGTAACATTTAGCACCGAGTGAATATAAGTATGGTGTCTCCCCTGTTAGTTAGTCATAAAGCACTAGTAGAAGTCCTTAAGTTCCAGACCTAAGGTGCCATCATACACTTTGAGGCATCCCCCGTCAGTTGGGCATGACACCCTCATCCCTCGTGACATCAGCCTTATGGATCCACATTGTTAGCCTGTGCTTCTACCCTTGTCAAGGTACCAACACCATTCCAACTGGGATTATAGGTTCTACCCCGATAGCAAATTTAGGGCATGTTGGTTATAGCTAGCTTCCACAGTCTCAGTATAGTATTCAGAGTATATAGTTTAAGTTTGCATGACCAAGTATTCAGACATTAGTTATTCAATTATTTAGATATCCATCATTAGTTATGCAGATCGTGTCAATACATGTTTATGATTGGTCTTGTATTCTCAGTCTTACATGTTTATGTTTTTCATGTTCAATATCCATACATGATCCTTAGTTCAGTTTTACATCATGTCTAGTTTTACGTGACGATTACATACAATTTTTTTTTGGTTAATTTTTGGAGACGTTATTAATCAAAATTAAATAGTCTTGTACAAGAATGGCTAACCCATTCCATAATAGGACAAACCTGTAACTCCTACCCTATCCACTTAAAAAATTAAAACAAAATGGAAATAAAGTGTAAAATATATAAGTCTGGTAGGGTTGCAAAATTAAGCTATTATTTCCCCTTTGTTCCTTCCGCCGCTTCTACCATTATAGCCATGTATTTTTTTCTCCATCATCAGTTCACTTTTCTACAGCTCTGGCTGATTGATGAAGTTCCATGGCGTCCCTTACAAGAATCCTATTGCAGCTTGCATAAGTAAGATTCTTTTTATTTTTGCTATCAGTTTGCTGCTGATACTCTAGTGTCGTCGTGTATTTTATGTATGAAATGGTATGTTTCCAACCAGATTTATCTTATACTATCTCTACAGTTAGCAGATACATGGTAAATCCTGGCAAAGAACATTGGAAAGCAATTCAGTGGATTTTCAAATACTTGCATGGATTTGCTGATGTTTGTTTGCAGTTTAGGCTGAATAGAGATGGAGTAATTGGGTATGTTGATTCTGATTTTACTGGAGATCATGATAAAAGGATATCCCTTACAAGTTATGTTTACACCATTGGTGGTTGTGCTATTAGATGGAAAGCCACCTTACAGACTACGATTGCTTTGTCAATTATTGAGGCAGAGTATATCACTATTACAGAGGCTATCAAGGAAGCTATTTGGTTGAAGGTTATATTTGGTGAATTATCAAAGACTTATAGATTACTACGGTCCTTTACGACAGTCAGAGTGCTATCTTTGTTATAAAATATCAGATGTTTCACCAGAAGACAAAGCACGTCGATGTTCGATATCATTTTATGGGTGAAATTATTGCTTGTGGTGATATTGTGGTGATCAAGATTAGTACTCATGATAATCCTGCTAATATAATGACCAAGACACTACCAAGTACCAAGTTTGAGCATTTCTTGGACTTGGTTAGTATTAGCTGTTAAGATGTGCCCTTAGGGACTTTTATGGATGATGTGGAGAGTTTGTCTTGACATGTATTTGAGGTTTGAATTAGAATTTGTGTCAAGGTGGAGATTTTTAGAGTTGTGACCCGAGTTTTTTTGATCCGACCCAGAAAGTTTTGCAGTGTAACCCATGTTTGTGATTTTTGATGGGGTTTGTGGTGGTAGCATAGGGATCGGGGCGATAGGCCTATGGACCTTTACATGTACTTATACTCTTAATCTTGATATAATTATTATGATCTATGTGATTTGATTTTTCATTTTAATCTATTAAAAGGTGAGACTCTTTTATGACTCAATATATTCTTAATAGGTTGGATGATGATAAATTACGTAGTGAAATATTAATTAGTTGATAGAACCATGTCTAGGACTTGAGATAGAAGACACCCCTTTATGATTGCTTATAAGTTTCACGTGAAAACCCTGCAGATGGATTTTAAATTCATCATGTGAAATAAGTTAAGCATTATAAATACAGGATTAAATTAATCACTAATTTAAATTTTTCAAAGAATTTAATTTAATTGATTGGTGTCGGTAATTCTAACTTGGGGAGTTAAAAAGATGTAATGGTAGATTTTGAAACTAAATCGAGGAGTGCAATTATAGATTTTTCGTGGAATATTTTGTAATTTATTATGATGTTATAATTCTTTCATCACTGAATTAGTATCATAATTGGAAGTCTAACTTAATAAATTTGTGGTCCCTACTCTATCTGATTAACTAATCAATTTTGGAACAGAGAAAGGAACTTATTAGAAAAGGTAATATTATTTACTAGTCTTCTGGAAGGAAAAGGAAATCTTCCAACATTAAATAAGAAAAAAAATGTTTTTTTCAAGATTGAAAATGTTTTGAAAAACAGAAAAGGCCTAAAAACATTTTTGAAAATTGGAAAGGCTGAAAAGGTTTTGGACAACTAAAAAGTCCTAAAACGTTTTGGAAAACTGAATGGGCAAAAACGTTTGCCTCTTGATTTTCCCTTATTTTAGAGAAAATAGGAACAAATAGGGGTTTTTTTTAGAAAATGACTAATTCTTTCTTAAGATCAAAAAACACTTGCTCACACAAGTTTGATAAGCAAATGTTAAGTCACGCAGTAGTAAAAGACAGCTGACCTGACAAACAAAGCTTTGAATGAATTGTGTGAAAGCTTCAAGAGGTAAATTTTTGGATCTTCATTTTTATTAAGTTATCTAGATATTATGTAAGTTATACTAATCCTTTAGAATTGATGCTTCCGTTCTGCATGTTCTAACATTTGGTATCAGTAGTCTTCTTACATATGCTAGATAATGTAAAAAGAAATTACATGATTGGTTTACATGTTTTTGATAATCACTATAAATATAATGTTGTTGATGGCTAGTTTTATTTTTATGGATGATTTTTATGATTTCAATAGAATCTAAATTTATCGTCAAGAAAAACTAAAACGAATTTAACAAGTTTTGAAGATTGTTTTTGTTGATTACGGATAAAATGATGATGAGTTTCAACTAAGTCAAACCATAGTCGTTAATCACTGTATGAATAGTAGTGGTAAGTCCAAGCAGTGCAGGCAGCCCTCCTGACCCTCGTAACAGCCCAATAATTGTTGATTTGGTCGGTTTTAGAAGTTTTTTAGTTTTTGACGAACTTCGAATGACCTGAAATTTGGTACATTCATTAAAAATGAACCACTGAATAATATTCATAGATATGTTGTGATATAGGAAATTTTTTTGTCCATTCGGGATCATTTTGATGGGTTTTGGGGTGTTTTTAGGTTTTTGGAAAAATTAAAAATTTTGAAAAAAATACTTTTTGCAAACCATTGGTGGTAGGTATCATTACTTATGATTTTCAGTAGTTAATAATAGTAATAATATGATTTTATATGTTGACATAGGTCATCTTCCCCATCGGATAAACTTGTATAGTATAATACTGTTTTTAGTCTCTTATTTTTCATGACTTGTATTAACTTTTCAATTAAGTTACATGTTGGTTCAATGGTATAGAGACTTATGAAATGTGATATTTATCTATCTTAAATAAGAAATTGACTCTCTAACTAAGTTAGTTCTATTTTATTTAAGAGATAAAGTATATGACATTACATGTATATTTTCTTAAATAGTTAAGTTTCACCAACGATTCTAACTATTTATATGCATGGTTATAAGTGTGATGCTGTTTTAAGAATTTACTATTTTGCAGCAAGTCTAACTATCTGTTTTTTAATTTATTTATATATCATATTAACAATGTCTTCATTCAATCCCTTAACCTCTATCCTGAATCAAAATACACTAGAAAACCCTACTATGTGGACTCAAAACATAATCTGGATATTGTTCTTACTGTTGAGGATTTTAAATTTATGCTAGTTGAGGGATGTCCTGTTGAGTCGGCTGAACCCATTGATGATTGTAACGCCCCTAAAATGGGTCCCGAGATGCCATACAGTGCTTAAGGCTACAAGTACCCTCAAGCTAACCCCTTGAGCCTACTACTAAGTCCGAAACTTACGTCAAGGTGCATGAATTAAGAAATAACACTATATTATGACAAATCTGTAATGAAATAACTAAAAACATAATCTGAATGTCAAATACTAAACATATGAAAACCAACTTCTAGTTTGAAAGGCCTCTACTACTGAAAAACTGAAGAGCCATTGGGACAGACCCCAACTTACTCAGACTGAACTGAAAGTAATAACTCAAATGCAAAATAAGCCAAAAATCTTCAAGAGTAGGTCCTTGAACCATGAGGACTCACCAACTATAAGGATGCAGGTAGGATGCTCGAAGATTACTGTCACTACTGGGTCTGAGAACCTGAACCTACATTATAAGACAATGTAGCACATATATATATATATATATATGTAGATCAGTACTTTGGGAATGTACTGAGTATATGGGGGTGTATGCAATTAGATAATTAGTATCATAATACCTTATGGAAAACATCCATAAATTTATGAGTGACTCACATAGCTTGAATAAAATTATCATAATCGTGAATAAGGAAAACATATAATGTAAATCACGTGAGTTGTCAAACTTTGTTCTAAATTCTGGATTTTTTTTTACTTGAAACTAAAGATTTTCAAAAATTTACAAATCTTGGAACTTTAGGCATTAGGGAACTTGGAAATCTTAAAACAATGACTTTAAAAACAGATACTTTTATCTGTAAGGAGAGTAGAGGACTTCTTTTGGGAGTTTCTTCTAATCGACATAAACCATGTGAGATTACTTGGATTCCAACATATTTCTCACGTTAGGGAGAGATTTTCTATGCTTTCCATCAAAGTAGAACCTTCTCTTTAGTGATCACTATCTTAATCCACTTGGGGTATATCAAAATCCTACGGTGGCTCGTAGTTCTGGGGCATGAGACCTTGGAATCAAGCCCAACTCAGTGCTAAATACTACTCTCTTACTTAATCTCAGAACTTTTAGGAAAACCCCACATTAAACAACTCAAAAGTATGCAATGGAAGCCAAATATGCTTCCCTTTAACTTAAATCAAAACAGTGGAGATCCCTTTCTTAACTTGGGTTCAAAATCAACTCTTTCTTGAACTTTAAATAAACTATCATGAATAAAATTTAAAATTTAAGCAGTATAAGCATATCTATAAACTTATTGAAAACACTTAATATCGTATAAAAACTCATTCATGTACTCAAGGCATGAATATCTCTTCATGTGTTCAAAATTTCAAAATGGGAACTAAACCTGGACTTCAACTTAGAGTTACTCAAAGCATAAATCCTTATAGGAATATATATATATATATATATATATATATAAGTATTTACGAATGTAAGTATAATTTGTAATATCAATTCTCAATTATAATTTGTAATATCAATTCTCAATTCAACTCGTAAAATATGCAGAATATCATATAATTGTTGTGCTAGATTTCTGTAGCACATTTAATGCTTTTTAACTAGAAATAATTATGAATTCTTAAGCAACTCTTGTAATTTTTTATTTTTTATAGGTGATATTGCAGTTAAAGGCTGAAGGAATAAAAATAAACAACAATGGGGAAAAAGGAGTGAAAACTGAGCAAAAAGAGAAGAAAACATAGCTGACGACATTCGTGATACGTCGTCAGCCTTGTGATAGAATATCAGGAGTATTGTCATCCTAAACCAGGGACTTGAAGTTGAGAAGAAGTTGTGACTCCCATTAGTGACACGATGTCAAAATGGTGATAAGGCATCAAGAATGTCTCCAGCCTTAACCAGAGAAGCAGAACTTAAAGAGAAATTCTGACGACATCTGTGAAACGCCGTCAGAATCGTGATACGGCTTCAGCTAAATCGTCAGCCTAAGGCAGATCTTGAAGACAACTAGAGCAAATCTGGTGCCATCCATGATACACTGCCAGATCCTTAATGCGGCGTCATCTACATCATCACCTATCTGAGAAAAATATTATTTTGTTGTTTTATTTCGATAGTTAGGCTTAAGTATTTAAGCATAGTTGAGGGTTTTTCTAATTAATTTTGAATTTGTCTTAAATCAGGGTTATAAATAGCAACTTTTAGGGTTTCATTGAGGGGAGGCCTGGAGAGGCAAGGAATCACTTTTCTTTCTCTAGTTTTTGGCTCTCTTAACTTAGAATTCAATTTTCAATCCTTTGATTTAGTTGTGGGAATTTCTTATTGTATATGGAGGAGAATCAACTTTGGATTTCATCTTTTGTAAGTTTAATTACATTAATTTATGAATTCAATCTTTGTCTTCTCTTTCTATGTTATGAGCAACTAAAACCCACAACTAAGATTGTGGGATCTATGATTATTATTTCATTGATTTAATAGTTAGATTAGGTTTGAGTGATTATGGGAACATCTTGAAATTCTGTTGTTTTAACTTAAATCTATTGGTTGCAAACATTAGGTTATGCCTTAGGTTTTATTTGCTTCTAACGGAAAAATAGACTAGAGGACGTGAATTATCAACAGGGACTCGGAAGCTACCAACCTTCTATTTAATGATTGATGTCGTAACTGGATTAATCTACCTGAAATAACATCCTTATGGAAATAGATATGTTATCTAAGTTTGAGAGAATTAGATAATAAATTTTCTGGAGAGGTCAAAAGATAATTCAGATAGTATCGTCGTTAGGGATATTTTTTTGTTCCTATCTTCCACGAGAATCTTGAACAATTATTATTCAATGGAGATTAATAGTCATAGTGATCACAACCTAGTTTCTCTATATCATTGATTTGAAATATTGAAATATAAGTTTTGACTTCTAAAATAAGTTGAAACGTTAGTATTTGTTTGATTGATAAAAACTCCCATTTTGTCATTTCTTAATATTTGTTTGAATTTAAATTATAGCTATCATTTCAAACTAGTTTAATCACCACTCACATTTTTACCTGTGGATTCGACTCCAACTCTGAAGTTGGGTAAATATATTGACAACGACCGCCTTACCTTAATCTGAGGAGTAAATTGAGCGTTATCAAAAATGGCGCCGTTGCCGGGGAACAATTTGGTGTATTGAGTTGGTTTGGAATTTTAGCCTACTTGCTTGAATTCAAACTTGTAAATATTTGTTTTTAGTTTTCTTTTATTTCTTGTGTTAGGTAGATTTTTATTCTAATTTACTTATTACTATGGCATCTTGGAATGAACATGAGTTTGATGGTTGGAAATCGTATTTTGATGATCCATGTCCATATTGTGATGGACCTCACTTTTGGCAAAATTATAAATATGCTCCTCGAAGAGATATGTGTGCACCATCTCCAGCCTACTGGGAGTATAATTGTTCTTTATGTGGTGGTCAAGATGGACATTAGAGTGATTTCCCAAATGCCCCTTCCCCCTGTTCACTAAACCAGGTTCTAGTTCTTCTTATGAGTATGATAGGTCTTATGGTTAAGAAAAGGAAGAACGAAGCACTGGAAAGAGTGACATTGAAGCTATGCTTCAACTAATGTTGGATCGTATAGACACAATGAATAATACCATATGCGACATACGTCAAGACATTAGGGCATTTAATGAGGGAAGCGAAAGGATAGAAGAGATGGATATCGAGGTCAATCATCCAAAACAATTTTCTACATTTTGGTTAAATAATATCTTATCTGTGGAATCATTTAACATAATGGATGAGTTTTAAGATGAGGAGAAAGAACCCTATATCAATGTTGTGCTTGATACTGAGTAGACCTTGGAGATTTCCCAACCAACCGAACCAACCATGAGGGATGATGCCAAGATTGAGGAAATAGTGCTAGAGGCAAAAGAAGAAAACAAACCAATCTCTTATGAACACTCTAGCCCAATTCAAAGTGAAAATATTGAGAAGATGAATAAAAGTGAGTGTGTAGAGGATAGTGCAAATTTTGACGTAGGATTTGTTGGGCCACACTCGAAGCATTTTTCCACATTATGTTTAGATGATATCTTGTTTATGGAATCATCTAAACTTGTGGAAGACTGTGAGGATACGGAACAAGAATCCTATATTCTTTATTTTACACTTGATAAACAAGTTTAGTGTAATTCATATCCTCAAGGTGGAGGAAAAGGCTGAGTTGGGTCATGCTGCGATGTTAAACTAGGCGCTTCTTGGGAGGAAACCTAAGGTATTTTGTTGTTTGTATTCTCCTTATATGATTGACATCAGATCTTTGCACCCATGGTACCACAGGTATGTTTCTAACTCTCTTGTTTTGATTTGACGTGTTGGAAACAATGCATGATATTAAGTTGAGGGTGGGGCTACTTATGGGTGTTGATGTGCTCCTGGGGTTTTTGTTGCCGTACCTCTTTTCCTCGGAGTCTTGTTCCTAGTAGAGCCAGCATGTTTAGGCGTATTGTGTTTTGCTTTGTGATGTGTTGTGGTTAATTGGGAGAAAAATAAGTATCTAGGATAGTTGACATATTTTTGTTGATTTTTTAGACTGATAAACACCTCTCTATTGGTCTGTTTTATAACTGTGTGATATACATTTATGTGTGACCACTGTGTATATGGTTATGGCATTAGTACTAGTGATATGATATCCACTGCTAAACTATCGCATGAACCGGATAGTTAGTAGCTTGTGATGCAACTTTGTGCCATGTGTGTGTGAGATACTACCTAGTTTCCTTTGTGTGTTAAATCCAAAACTTGTCCGGTTAGTCTTACTTTGGTTGAAAGATAGGGGTTAGTAAAGGATCATAGGTCATAATTGATGTTAGTCCACTTTTAGTCCAAATGACCTTCCCTGTTATGCATGATATATCTTAATCCCTATTTTGAGCCTGAATTGACCATTTCTTTCTATGACACCTATCACTTTCCCATTTATATCATAATGAACCTGTTTTGGCCCTAGTTCTCCTTGGATACTGTGCACCTTGACTTAGGTAAACAGCCTAAGTTGAGAGTGGCTATCATAAGGGTGCATGATGTAAAATGAGTATGAGGAATGGTAGAATAAAAGAAAAAGAATAAAAAGTAGGGTGCTGTGGAAAAATAATAAAAAAAGAATAGTTGTGAAAAAAAATGAATAAGAAGAACTGCACCTATCCTAAATGTGTGTGATCAAGAGAAGAGAAGAATTGAGAAAAAGGTTAATAAGTGAGGCCCCAAAAGTTAAGGTAGTGCCAATGAGGCTTAGTCACTCTAAATGCCATTGAATATCATACCAGCCCTTAGCCTACATTACAAGCCGAACAAAAGACCTATAGTGATCCTAACTTACCTGTCTGGACACCTTGGTAATGAAAATAAGGGCAAGCTTATGGTATTTGACATACATTGACTGGAATTTCTTTCTGAGAGTGAGTGTCTCTTGACTATCCCTGAATTAATATGCTTGAGTTCATATATGAGTGAGGAGGGACTTCTTTGTTATGAGGGCACACTGGTTATGTTGCTAGTTACTAACTTTTTTGGATAAGTGTAATATTGATATATGCATGGTTGTTGTTGCTGAATTGATGCCATATCTTGATTCCTTTAGGTCACATTGTTGATCTTCATTTATATACACAGTTGGATTTATAAGTACTTGAACTTGGAGAGTGGCATGTGTTTTGAGCTAAACTTAATAATCAACTGTCATAGGTATCTTATGTTTCTTTTGGTTAAGCATCGAAGTGTTATGTTATGTAGTTGCTTGAGGACAATAAATTGATTTAAGTTGAGGGTGTTGATGTGCTAGATTTATGTATCATATTTAATGCTTTTTAACTAGAAATAAATGTGAATTCTTAAGCAACTCTTGTCGTTTTTGATGTTTTACTTGTGATATTGCAGTAAAAGGCTGAAGGAATAAAAATAAACAACAATGGAGCAAAAGGAGTGAAAACTGAGCAAAAAGAGAAGAGAACATGGCTGACGATATTTGTGATACGTCGTCAGCCTTGTGATAGGCTATCAGAAGTAGATTCTTCCTAAACTAGGGACTTGTAGTTGAGAAGCAATTTTGACGCCCATTTGTGACACGGCATCAAAATAGTGATAAGGCGTCAAGAATGTTGTCAGCCTTAACCAGAGAAGCAGAACTTAAAGAAGAATTCTGACGACATCAGTGATATGCCGTCACAATCATGATACGGCGTCAGCTACATCATTAGAGTAAGGCACATATTGAAGACAACTAGATCAAATCTGACGCCATCTGTGATACGTTGTCAGATCCTTGATGTGGCATTAGCTACATCATCACCTATCCGAGAAAATTAATTATTTTGTTGTTTTATTTCCATAGTTAGGCTAAATTATTTAAGTCATAGTTGAGGTTTTTTCTAATTAATTTCAAATTTGTCTTAAATCAGGGTTATAAATAGCAACTTTTAGGGTTTCATTGAGGGAAGCCCTGGAGAGGCCAGGAATCACTTTTCTTTCTCTAGTTTTCGGCTCTCTTAACTTAGAATTCAATTTTCAATCCTTTGATTTAGTTGTGGGAATTTCTTATTGTATATGGAGGAGAATCAACTTTGGATTTCATACTTTGTAAGTTTAATTACTTTAATTTATGAATTCAATCTTTGTCTTCTCTTTTTATCTTATGAGCAACTAAAACCCACAACTAGGGTTGTGGGATCTATGATTATTATTTCATTGATTTAATAGTTGGATTAGGGTTTGAGTGATTGTGGAAACGTCTTGAAATTCTGTTGTTTTAACTTGAATATATTGGTTGCAAACATTAGGTTATGCCTTAGGTTTTATTTGCTTCTAACGGCAAAATAGACTAGAGGACGTAAACTATCAACGAGGACTTGAAAGCTACCAACCTTCTGTTTATTGATTGATGTCGTAACTGGATTAATCTACCTGAGATAACATCCTTATGGAAATAGATATGTTATCTAAGTTCGAGAGAATTAGATAATAAATTGTCTGGTAAGGTCGAAAGATAAGTCAGATAGTATCGTCGTTAGGGATATTCTGTTGTTCCTATCTTCCACAAGAATCTTGAATAATTATTATTCAATGGAGATTAATAGTCATAGTGATCACAACCCTAGTTTCTCTATATCATTGATTCGAAATATTGAAATATATGTTTTGAGTTCTAAAATAAGTTGAAACGTTAGTATTTGTTTGATTGATAAAAACCCCTATTTTTTCTTTTCTTATTATTTATTTGAATAGAACTTGTAGCTATCATTTTGAACTAGTTTAATCGCCACTCACATTTTTCCCTGTGGATTCGACCCCGACTCCAAAGTTGGATAAATATATTGACAACGACCGCCTTACCCTAATCTGAGGAGTAAGTTGAGCGTTATCAATAATTCAAGATTTAAACAACTCATGGTATCATGAATTTGAAATATAGCAAACTAGGCATAATTCAAATTGAAAACATGAAATTCTTTAAGAAAACTAAAGCTTTGGGCACAAGAACGAAAGAGGTGTTCTTGCACAAATCCCACATATCTTGAATTTGAAGCTTTGAATGGACTCTTAACTTCGGAACTCTATTCACGAAATTGTTGGGTGCTTCTTGTAGCCCTTGCAATGGGGATTCTAAATTTCAAATAATTGAAGAAAACTCACAGTTAAATCTTAAGATATCTTGGATTTTGGGTTAAAACCCAAAGAGATGTTCTTGAGCAATTTGAGAGAAAGTATCAATATTTTGGTGAAAGAGGGGTGTAATCTCATGTTAAAGCTGAAAAACAGTGGAAAAATACAAATTTTAACCTTAATGAGACAGATAAAGAAGCTGAAAATTGGGTACAAAGGCTATGGCCTGGTCGGTGCCTTGCCCAGACCCTTAGCTAGGCTGGGCGGCGCCTTGCCTAGAGCCTTAGCTAGGCTGAGCGATGCCCCCTAAATGCCTTTAGCTACTATTTTGCCAACCCAAACATGACCTTAAGCTCATTTAAAAATTCCAAAACTCACCTAACATGTTTTATTAACTTGCCCCATCACAACGCAACAAGAAAATAAAGAAACGGAAGTAAGGAAAGTTGCTAAGTAATTCAACGAAGTTAAGAGGTTCAAAAATAAACTAAGTGTTGAACACTTAGCTAAAATTCTAAGTGTTGAGCTTCTTTTGGCTTGCCTTGAAGGTTTTAACTATGGGGTCTTACAATATATCCCCCTTGGGAACATCCTTCCTCGAATGTCGCTAGATAAGCTAAAAACACAGTGAAACTAAGAGTACACAACTGAAACAAATTGCTAAACTGACTCTACTTCGTTCTAAACCTTTGTATACTTCATAGAATGCATAAAATCATAGTAACAATGTCTATACAGCTACAAATTTGATTAGAAGGAGATTGAATTAACAAAGAATGGTACCTTCGGTTTGATCTGAACTTACGGAGAAAAGATGGGGGTACTTGGCTCACATATCTGCTTCTGTTTCCCAAGTAGCACCCTCAAGTGGATGGTTTCGCCACTGAACTTTGACCAATGAAAATTATTTGTTCCTTAGTCTACGGACTTGGTAGTCTAGGATCTCAACCGGAATCTCATCACATAAAAGACTACTATTGACATAGGGAATCTCTAAAAGATCTACAACAACAGACTCACCAATACACTTTTTGAGTATGGAAACATGAAAGACCGGATGAACAACTACCAACTCAATGGGTAAGTCAACCTCATAGGCTACTTTCCTAACACAGTTCAAAACTCTATATGGATCAACATAACGGGGACTAAGTTTCCCATTTTTTCCAAACCTTTTCACCCCTTTCATCGGTGAAATTTTCAGATACATCATATCATCAACTTCAAACTCAAGATCTCTTCTTCTCACATCTGCATAAGAATTTTGATGACTCTAAGCTGTCTTCAACCTTTCTATGATTAAATTTAATTTCTCCAGAGCCTCAAACACTGTATTAGGTCTAATGACAAAAACTTTACCCACTTTAAACTAACTTATGGGTGATTTCATCTCCTCCCATACAAAGCCCCAAACGGGGCCATTCGGATGCTAGAGTGATAACTATTGTTATAAGAAAACTCCATCAATGATAAATGCTAATCCAAACTACCTTTAAAATCAAGAGCACACGCCCTGAACATATCCTCTAAAGCCTGGATGGTCCTCTTAGGCTGACCATATATCTGCAGATTGAACGTGGAACTTAAATACACTTGGGTACCAAGACCCTTCTGAAAAGCTCTCCAAAACTACGATGTTAATTGTGTACCCCTATCTGAAATAATAGACAAGGGAACTCCATGTAATCTGACTAATTCCTAGATGTATAACTTACCATAGTCCTCAGTAGTATAAGATGTATGCACAGGCAAAAAATGCACTGACTTAGTCAGCCTGTCTACAACAACCCAAATAAAATCATGATGACGATGTCAAAGAGGTAAACCAGTCACAAAATCCATGTTTATCTCTTCCCACCTCCAAGTGGGGATACCAAACTCCTGTATCTTACCATCAGGCCTTTGGTGTTCCACCTTAACCTATTGTAAGATTTCACACCTCACCACAAACTCCATTATATCCTTCTTCATACCACTCCACCAATAGATTTCCCATAAGTCACGATACATCTTGGTAGAACTGGGATGAGTGGAATATTGTCCACCATGAATTTCAGTCATAATTCTCTGCCTCAAATCAACACAAGGAACACACAGTCTATCCTGCAGTCTCAACACACCATCTCCCCTTAGGAGAAAACCTCTACCTTTTGGTCCTTAGCTGACTTCTTTAGTCTGACCAAACTAGGATCCCTATCTTGCTTCTCCTTCACTTTTGAAACTAAAAAGGATTCGAAACTACTCTGCACCAAAATATTCCCCTCAGCGAAATCAAGAAACCGAACACCCAATCTAGATAAATGATGTACTTCACGAGCTAACTCCTTCCTTCCTTCCTCTACATATTACAAACTTCCTATGGACAACCTGCTAAGGGCATCTGCCACTACATTGGCCATGCCTGGATGGTACAATACACTCATAGAATAATCTTTTAACAACTCTAACTATCTTCTCTGTTTAAGATTTACCTCTTTCTGAGTAAACATATATTGCAGACTTTTGTGATCAGTTAACACATCAACATGAACACCGTATAGATAATGTCTCTAGATTTTCAAAGCAAAGACAACAGCAGCTAATTCAAGATCATGCATTGGGTAATTCTTTTTATGCAGCTTCAACTGTCTAGAGGCATAGGCTATAACCTTACACCTCTGCATCAACACACAACCCAAACAAACTCTAGAAGAATCACAATACACCATAAAACCATCTACACCATTAGGCAATGTTAACACAGGGGTTAAAGTGAGTCGAGTCTTTAACTCCTGCAAACTCTTCTCATAAGAATCTGACCAAAGTAACTTAACTTTTTTTGGGTCTAGAAACCCTTAACAAAATGGCGATAATATCAAGATAGACCTAAGAAACTTCTAATGTCATACTAAGAGATAGGTTTAGGCCAATTTATCATAGCTTTTCTACTCTAATGCCTTCGGATAAAATAATATGACCTAGAAAATAAATTGACCTTAGCCAAAATTCACACTTGCTGAATTTGGTATATAATTGGTGATCTCTAAGGGTTTTCAAGACAATTTTAAGACAATCGGGATGGTCATTCTCATTTCGAGAGTACACAAGAATATTATCTATGAACACTATGACAAACATGTGAAGATACTGTTTGAACACTTGATTCATGAGGTCCATAAAAGCTAATGGGGCATTGGTTAGACCGAAAGACATGACAAGAAACTCAAAATGACCATAGAAAGCTGTCTTAGAAATGTCACACTCTCTAAATTTAAGTTGATGATAGCTGGATCTAAGTTCTATCTTTAAGAAATAACTTGCACATTGCAACTGATCAAATAGGTCATCAATTCTTAGAAGCGGGTACTTATTCTTGATTATGACCTTATTGAGTTAACGATAGTCAATGCACATACGCAAAGAACCATCTTTTTTGTGCCCCAAGGAGAAATATTGAGCCCAATGAAACCTTTATCTAAAAGATCTTTGAGTTGCTCTTTCAACTATTTAAGTTCTATGGGTGCCATACAATTAGGAGGAATAGAAATAGGTTGTGTGTTGGGAATAAAATCAATCCTGAATTTTATCTCTCTATCGAGAGGTACCCCTGGGAGATCTTCCAGAAAAACATTAAGAAAGTCATTAACAATATTGATCGACTAAATAGTTGGAGTCTCAGACTTAGTGACTTTAACTCTGACTAAATGATAGATTCAATATTTGGATATAAACTTTCTGTCTTTGATATAGAATATAAAATGACTCTTCAGAGATACTCATCTCTCAAACCACTCAAAAACTAGCTCATCAGGAAACTGAAACTTAACCGCATGGGTACGACAGTCTATTGATATATAACAAGAGTGAATCCAATCCATTCCCAGTATAACAAGAGTGAATCCAATCCATTCCCAGCTCTATCAAATCAGTGAATATGACTCGATGAATAATAGTGATAGGACACTTTTTATACACTTTCTTAGCAACAATTGACTCACCTACCAGGGATGAAACTAGGATAGGCTCAGGGATTATTTCAGAGTTTAACTTACAATTTACAGTAATCGGTGGGGTCACATAACAAAAACTTGACCCAGGGTCTATCAACACATAAATAACAAAGTGAAATAGATGAGCATACCAGTAACAACATCGGGAGAATCCTCCTACTCCGAGTGAGAGAGTAAGGCATAGAAGCAGTTATGGTGCTCACTGCCAATTGTACTGGATGAAGCATCCTGAGCAGGGGCTAGACAGGCTATAAGATCTGGGGAACTAGCAGTCTAAGTTTGGGGTCAAACATCACGATTCCCCAGTCTAGCATATGGAAACTCACTAAGTTTATAGCCCAACTTGCCATAACCAAAACAACCTCTCTACTCTCCCAAACACTCACCCTAGTGGGTCCTGCCCACTTAGCGCCTTTGGAATAATTAAGCCTGTTACTCACACTATTCTGGGACCTGGACTTAGAAGGCCTGTTCCCCTACTCTGGCCTACCTATGGAAGTAGGAAAACGAGCAAATAAAGGCACTGGCATAGATGAACGGCTCTAAAACCAAGGGCGGTTCCCTACATAAGATCTATTCTGACCATACTCATGCTTCTCGGACCTAGCCCTCTTGTTTTCCCTTATTCTATATCTCTCTTATCTTATATGTTTTGATCTGATGGGCATGCATCATCAGCCTGGAAAGATCCATATCCCTATTCAGCATAGTTGTGTTGCACTTCTTTTGTACTAAACCAGACACTCCAATCATGAACTTACTCATACTAGCTCGGGTGTCAACTATCAATTCAGGAGCATACTTAGCTAACTGGTTGAACTTAAGAAAATACTCCTTAACAGTCATGGAGTCTTGCCTCAAGTTTATAAACTCCTCCACCTTTATTTCGATCATCTCTAATGAAAAGAACTTTTCCAAGAATGCATCCTGGAACACCTGCCAAGTGATAGGAGTAGCATCCTCTCCTTTAATTTTCCTCCATGAACCAACCCAGTCATAAGCAATGTGTTTCAGTCTATAAAATGCCAACTCGACACTCTCCTCCTCAAAAATATGCATCACTTAGATAATCTTTCTTATCTCCTCGAGATATAACTCTGGGTCCTTACCAGCCTTACACCCATAGAACTCTAGCAGATTTATCCTCATAAAATCATGAATCCTAGCAGTGGCTAAATTACCTACTTGATGCTGTAGAACTGCAACCTGATTATTAGCCTAAATATTTGTAGTGACTTCTTAGGCTAGCACCTGGAAAGCTTTTCAGAACTCCACATGGGACACATTTTCGTTAAGGGATCAACAGCTTAGGGTAGCTCATTATTATTTCTACGGGCATTCGCTCTTCAAGGAGGTATTTTCTAAAATAAGAGAGCACAAATTAATAACTGAGAGAGATTACTGTAGGCACGATAGATTCTAAAAGAAAGAGGTGACTTTTTCTAAAACATCTCATAGCCTCTTGCTCGTAGATATGGTGTGCTATACACCAATGATCAAGACTCTAAGTAACATAACTTGTCAGACTCTCTAGGACTCCTTAAACCTTAGGCTCTGATACCAAGTTTGTAATGCCCAGAAAATAAGTCTCGAGATGCCAGACAGTGGTTAAGGCTATAAGTAGCCTCAAGCTAACCCCTTGAGCCTGCTACTAAGAGAAAAACTTACTTCAAGGTGCATGAATTAATAAATAACACTATATTATGAGAAATCTAGAATGAAATGACTAAAAACATAATTTGAATGTCAACTACTAAACATCTGAAAACCAACTTCTAGTCTGACAAGCCTCTACTACTGAAAAACTGAAGAGCCATTGGGACAAACCCAAACTGACTCAGATTGAATTGAAAGTAATAACTAAAATACTAAAATAAGCTGAAAAACAGCAAGAGAAGGTCCTTAAACCATGAGGACTCACCAACTATAAGGGTGAAGGTAGGATGCTCGAAGATCAGTATCACTGCTAGGACTGAGAACCTAAACCTACATTATGAGACAATGTAGTACATAGACATATATGTGGATTAGTACTTTGGTAATGTACTAAGTATATGGGGGTGTATGCAATTAGATAATCAGTATCATAATACCTTATGGAAAACATGCATGAATTTACGGGTGACTCACATAGCTTGAATAAAATCATCATAATCGTGAATAAGGAAAACATCTAATGTAAATCACGTGAGTCATCACACTTTGTTCTAAATTCCGGCTTTCTGCTACTTGAAACTGAAAACTTTCAGAACTTTGCAAATATTGGAACTTTAGGACTTAGGAAACTTGGAAATGTTAAAACAATAACTTCTAAAACATATATTTTTATCTTTAAGGAGAGTAGAGGACTTCTTTTGGGAGTTTCTTCTAACCGACATAAACCATGTGAGCTTACATAGAGTCCAAAGTCTTACCCATATTGCAGAGAGCTATTCTAACTTTTCCATCAGAGTATAATATTGTCTTTAGTGATCACTATCTTAACCCACTTAGGGTATATCAAAATCCTACGGTGTCTCATAGTTTTGGGGCATGAGATTTTGGGATCAAGCCCAAATCGATGCTAAATACTACTCCCTTACTTAACCTCAAAACTTTTAGGAAAATCCCACATTAAACAACTAAAAAGTATACAATGGAAGCCATCTATGCTTTCCTTGAACTTAAATCAAAACGGTGGGGATCCTTTTCTTAACTTGGGTTCAAAATCAACTCTTTCTTGAACTTTAAATAAACTATCATGAACAAATTTTAAAATTTCAGCAGTATAAGAATATCCATACACTTCTTGAAAACACTTAGGATCATATAAAAGCTCATTCTTGTACTCAAGGCATGAATATCTATTCATGTGTTCAAAATTTCAGAAAGAGAAGTAAACTGAGACTTCAATCTTAGAGTTACTCAAAGTATAAATCCTTATAGAAATATATATGTATATATATATATATATATATGTATATATAATTCATAACATCAATTCTCAATTCAACTCGTAATATATGCAGAATATCATATAATTAAAGATTTAAACAACTCATGGTATCATGAACTTGAAATATAACAAACATGGCATAATTCAACTTGAAAACATGAAATTGATTAAGAAAGCTAAAGCTTTAGGCATAAGAATGAAAGAGGTGTTCTTGTTCAAGCCCCACATACCTTGAATTTGAAGCTTTGAATGGACTCTTAACTTTGAAACTCTATTAGTGAAATTTTTGGGTGATTTTTGTAGCCCTCGCAATTGGTATTCCGAATTAAAAAGAATTAAAGAAAACTCAAGGTTAAATCTTGATATATCTTGGATTTTGGGTTAAAATCCTAAGAGATGTTCTTGAGCAATTTGAGTGAAAATATCAATATTCTGGTGAATAAGGAGTGTAATCTCCTGTTAAAGGTGAAAAAGTGTGAAAAATACCAATTTTACCGTTAATGAGATGGAGAAAAGAAGCTTAAAACTGGGTATAAAGGCTATGGCCTAGGCGGCACCTTGCCTAGAGCCTTAGCTAGGCTGGGTGGTGCCTTGCCCAGAGCCTTATCTAGGCTGAGCGGCGCTCCCTAAATGCCTTTAGCAACTATTTTGCCACCCAAACATGACTTAAGCTCATTTAAAAATTTTGAAACTCACCCGACATGTAATCTTAACTTGCCTCATTGCAACGCAACAAAAAAATCAGGAAACGAAAGTCGAAAAGGTGGCTAAATAATTCAACAAAGTTCGAAGGTTCAAAAATAAACTAAGTGTTGAACACTTAGATAAAATTAGAAGTGTTTGGCTTCTTTTGGCTTGCCTTGAAGGTTTTAAAGATGAGGGAACTTTACGGGGTCTTACAATGATGATACTAAAGCCTATGATAAGTGGAATAAGGCTTATGAGATGGGAAAATGCTACATTCTTGCCTCCATAGTAAATATGTTGCCGCATCAACATCATTACATGACTACTTCTTATGATATGCTTGAATCTCTCAAAGATATATTTAGTGAGAAAAATCCGGTTGTAAAGCAAACGACTATGAAAGCCCTTTTGACCACGAAAACTGTTGAAGGAAATTTCGTGAGGGAATATGTTCTTAAAATAATGAATTTATTGAACGCTATAGAAATTCTTGGTATGGTTATTGATAAGGAATCTCCGGTTAAGATGGTCCTACAGACTCTGTCGGATAATTTTCAGTAGTTTCACTTTAATTAAAATATGAATAATATGGACTTATCTCTTCTGAAACTATTGAATGAGCTACAAGAGGCAGAATCTATTATGAAGAAAAAAGATTCTTTTGTGGAGTTTATGGTTGAAAAACCTTTGTATTTGACTTCTAAGATTATAGGTGAAAATAAAAAGAAGAAGAAGAAGTCTTGTAAGGTTTCAGGTGCTAATGGTGGTGTAGCAATGCCTAAGGACAAGTGCTATCATTGCAAGAAATTAGGTCATTATAAGAAACATTGTATTGGCAACATAGCAAAGATGTAGAAAAAAGATACATCTTTTTCATATGCAGTTAAAATATTTTTAACGGTTATGTAATACCCCAAAAAATCCAAACCAATGTTACCGCCATGTTTAAAGTTCATTCATAGTATATCCTGGCTCTTTTATAGTTTTAAGAGTAATTTAGATGTATATTAAGGCTTCAAATAACTGCCAGCTATCAGTCAAATCAAAACATTCCTCACCGATCGAATTCTTGAGAAAGACATTGCCATAGTCAGATTCAAACGATCATATCTCCCATTGTACAATGAATTTTTGGTCTCACAACCTACAAACAGATAGATAATTTAATTATCTTTCCAACAATACCAATTTCACCTAAATCCAATATCGGAGCAAAAAGTTATGCCCATTTTATTCCAGCATGTCAGGCTGGCAGCTGTGCGACGACGTTGGTGATGGCCTATCACATTTGTGACGCCCTATCACGAAAGACGTCAGCCTTAGGAAGAAATCAGATCCTAAGTAACAAAATTTGTGATAGCTTATCACATTTGTGACGTCCTATCACGAAGGTCGTCAGCCTTAAGCAGAAATCAGCTCCCAAGTGACGACATTTTTGACGACTTATCACAAGTCTGACGCCCTATCACCTATGTCGTCAGCTATGATTTTTCAGTAACTGAGAATTTATTTCATAAGGGTATTTTGGTAAATGTTTCTATGTTATGTCCGAAAAGTTTAGTATTATTTTAATATTATTGCTATTGAGTCCTGGGGATTATGAATACCCAAAAACTTAGTTGTTTAATTAATCTCAGTATCTTCAAAATAGTTTCAGAATATGTTATCAGTGTTATCAGTTCAGTCAGTCATCATAATCAGTTAAACTTAGATTATTACAGAAAAAGAATACAATAATAAAAATCAAGACTTTTTAAGTCTCTTAGTGACCTCATCTATGGGTTTTGACCTATTTTCCTTCTTCGTTTATCTTCTAGCACACGTACGCCATATAGTCGACCTTGGATTTAAACTTAGAACTTGACTCAAAGAGATGGGCCTCATTGGCCCATTAAGAAATACAAGATGAAAGGAGTCCATTTGAACTCGAGACATTTTTTGCATGCAAAGAAAAGATAAGGAAATTAATTTATGTTGAAGGCTTGAAAGTGGCATATTTTAAAGCAAAAGAAACTATCAAGAACCAATTTTTGAATAACAGTGATAAGCACACTTACACAAGAATGAGAGTGAACAAATAAAATATAAAGCAAAGACACCCACTTATATGCCTCATTATTTATGTTTATATAAGAATGAATAAAGGTAAAAGGAAGAAGGTCATATTCAATAAATTAATGTGAGAACAAATCCCACAAGTTTGCGAGATTAAAGGGATGAGGCAATAATAAAAATACTCATGACTTCTAAAATTGAACAAACATAGGCAATAATACATATAACAAAATAAAATAAAGGCTAATTTTTCAAGAAAGAGTATCCTTAAATTTCAATTGAGGAGACATTAACAAAGATTCATACATCTAAATTACAAACAATATTTTAAGGAAAAACCTGTAACGACTTATGATTTATCTTTCTAAGAAATCATTGATTCTCTTTTGCTATTATGAATCTAGGAGACGAACCTAGTCTTCACACTTACAAAGAGCACAACAATCCAAAGGGAGTAAGAAAATTATAATAAAAATTTAGCATTTCTAAAAGTGAAATAACATTTCACAATCATACTATGCATGACTCAAAAATATCTAAATAATTCTATTAATCCACAAAAGTCCAAACTTTCTCATCATTTTGACAAGATAACATGCGAACAAAAGAGGAATAAACATCTTGGATGGAAAATAAAGCTAGCACTTTATCTCTTATATGAGGATTTTAAAATCCATTAAAATAATTAGAAAGAAAATTACAAAATCTTGACTTAACTAATTACTATTTTTATTAAGGTGAAACAAACAATAATAAATATTTTTTCAACATGAATGAAACAATTTTACATGCTAAAACAAACATATTCTCCAATAATGAATTTAAATATGGTATGAGTTCGTCTTTTGAGCAAATATGAAAACTTTATACATAAAAATCAAAGAATAAAGTTAAAAGGCAAAACAATCAATATTAATTATTCTTTTCAATGTAAAGAAAATAACTTTACATGCTGAAAATAAACATATCTACCAACGATGAGTTCAAACAAGACATGGGTATGTTTTTCAAGCAAAGATCTAAACTTTATCCAAAATAATCAAAGAATAAGGTTAAAAGAAAAAATAATTAATATTAACTATTATTTTCAACATCAAGAAAATAACTTTACATGCTTAAAACAAACATATACACCAACAATGAGTTTAAACAAAGCATAAATACATCTTTTAATCAACGATTGAAACTTTATCTATAATAATTAAAGAATAAAGTCAAAAAAGACACGTACAACTATTTCTAGCTCATTTTATATCATGAACATGAAAATAATTAAAATATCAATATCACAACGTCCTATGACCTTCATGGTCATCTACAACAAACAATCCCAGCAAACAAAATTATAACTACGAACTAAAAAGAAGAAAATGATAATAAAACTGTAAAAAAGAAAGGTGTGTTTACTTTTTTGGGAGCAGCAAAATTAGACTACGAGCATCGTCAGAATCAACCACCACCGGAAAATGTCACCGGGAACTAAAAAGTTTTGATTAGCCGACCAACTCTATGACACAAAAATTTTAACTAAATAGAAATAACTATTTTTCTCAAAAGGATTTTTTCACCTTTCTAACCTCTTTTTTTTTTTTTAACTTTTTCCACCCCATTTCTACCAAAGTAGCGATAGTATTTATAGGAGAGAATAGGGTTTTTTATTCTTCCTTCACCAATATGAGAGAAAAATATTTATAGGAAAGAATGAGGATTTATTTCTTGTCATCCACCAATGTGGGAGGAAAGCCATTTAGGGGTTTTTTTGGAATTTTAAAATTGAAGATAAGGTGAGGTAAAAGATAATGTAGTGGAAAATTATACAATGTAGTATAATTTTTGAATTTCAAAATTAGGAAAAGATAAAGTTGGGAAAAATAGTACAATGCAGTACAATTTGAAATGATTTTTTTTTGTGGGAATTGAGTAGAAGTTAAGAGATTTTTGGGAATTTTGGAGTTATTTAAAATATAACCCTAATTGGAATTCAAAATTTAGACATTTATTCAATTTTGACCAAATTAAAAATCAATTGACGGATTGCATTGCAATTATGGCCAATTTGATTTCAATTATGGAAAAATCTAATTGATTGACTAAATTAAATAGAAATTCCATACGAATTAATACTTCTTTTAATCCCGAGCTTCTTGATTTAATAAAATCAAATGTATCTTCATCCAAATAAATTATTTTGATAATAAATTATATTAAAATTAAGATTTTAATCATTATATTTATTTTCAAAATAATTCGTGATTAAAATTCAATATTCCATAGAATAAAGATTTAAGTAATCAAATTTTTTAATCTCGAATAACTAAACACGATAATATATAACCGCTGCTTAAAATGATAAAATCACGTACAAAAAATATTTTGAAAATTTTTTGTTTGGATGAAATAAATATTTGGATTTTATTAAAAATTGAAGAAACTCGGGATTAAATTTAGATGTGGAGGAAAATATTAAATGTAAAAAACTTCCCCCTCCCTTTAGGTAGGGAGGATGCAAGTAACCCTGGGCAAAGGAAGGTTGGCGTTCCTAATTTTTTTCGATCATAAATTCTAATCTGAAAGAGGTTGGCTTTTGCACGAGTTTCATAGAGTTATGGAAAGACCTTGGTATCAGGTTTCCTACATATCTCAGGTTACATAAAAATTCAGGTCACTTGTAGTTCATAAAGCTTGATTTAAAGCACGATTTTCAAAAAATTTATAATCTATATCGATTTTTGGAGTTTTTGGTGAAATCAAAATGCTGTTAAATAAAGGAATTTGGGAGGAGGTTGGAATGCAATTGAGTTTTCTACATAGACCCCAGCCTACATATCCCTGAGACTCAGGGAATCAGACTGTCTGTAGTTCAACTCAATTGGGAGAAAAGATAGTCCTTTATTTTAGATCTTTAGCTCGGGATGAATGACAAGTTGATTGAGTTATGGAAAAGAGGCTTGTAACCTCTTAACCATGAATGTGGGAATTTTCATATAAATAGTCAAGAACTAACCTGGACATAATTTCCAAAACTCTGAGTATGTTGCTACCCAAATTTGAAAGGAAAAAAAAGATTGCCCTCGATATGAGTTTAGAAATATCCCAAAGGTGAAGCTAAAATAAAATATCCCAGAATACCCACATCCCTTTTAATAGGGGTGTGGTTGAAAGGTGGTGGTGTTCATCCTTTAGCTTACATCCAAAGAATTTGATGTCCCTCTATAGACTATGTCCTGTTTTGCTGCTAAAAAGGAGTTCTACATTGTGCTGCGTCCTATCTGGAGTAGTCCGTACCTGTGGTTTTGATTTGAGATTTTCATCCTCTTAGATTCTCTCGACAATATCTTAGACAAAAATCGTTAGTAATAAGCACAATTCACGAAAGGAGTGCATAGTTTTTTACCATATCTCCATGTGAGTTGTTTCCTAAAAGAAAAGTCATCATTTTATGTACCTTTTTGGTAGGAAATAAATTGAAACAACAACCCTATTGGTTGTTTTATAAGTAGTTTGTTCATCGAGTGAATATGTCTTCAAAGTGGGGTGGCTGTTTTGGATGACACTTTATGCAAAACGGTCCCTGCAACTGTGTAATCTTGTGATGATGCAACAACCCTTTTGGTTACATATATTACTTGTTGTATGTGGAATGATAACCTCTCCAGTTATTGACAGTGATTCTTTCTATATGACCTCAGGTAAGTTATGCGCATCTTTGTATCGATACGACTTTTAGATTTACATTGAATTATCAATCTTTAGATAATCTTGTGTACTAATTGATGTTGGATATGAGGCAACTTACAAATATTCTTTGAATTGCTAGCTTTCAGGTAATCCCACACATTATCCAACCTTTTATAAGAGAAAACTTACAGATATCACTCCAATCGCTAGCTCTCAGGTATTCCAGCACATCATTCGACCTTAGATACAATATGACTTATATATATATCTCAAATTCTTAGTATTTTAGGTAATCCTGCACATAATCAATCTTTGGATATGATAGAGAACCCCTAGCTTTATCAATTCGATAATCTAGCATATTCAATGGTAAGAATTTAGTTGTGACATAATGATAACCTTCGGACTATCAATTTTTGGGTAACCTTGCAAACTATCTGTTTAGGGTGTTCTTGCAGAATGCGGTTGACCTATGAGCTATAAACTCATAGGTAATCTTGCACACTATCCTATTTTAAATAATATAACTTATAAGAGACCCTCAAATGTTAATTTCTAAGAAATCTCATATTTTGTTCTATTTCAAATATCGACTAAAAGATGTTCCTTTGAATCATATGCTTTTGATGCATTCAGATGTTGATTCATAAAATGATGATATATTCTCGACGCCAGTGTATGCTATCTCGCGTGTCAAAAGATATTAAATATTGATGATATCCTCGATGCCAGCATGTGATATCCTGAGTGTCAACAGATATTAGATGCATATAATATCCTCGACGCCAGTATATGCTACCTCGCATGTCAACATATATTAAATACTGACGATATTCTCGACGTAAGTGTATGCTATCTCACATGTCAACAGATATTAGATGTTAATGATATCCTTGAACCCAGTGTATGATATATCGCATGTCAATAGATATTAAATATCGATGATAACCTCGACGCTAGCATATGCTATTGATAACACTCAACTTATACATCAATTAAGTGCAGGGCGGTCGACATCAATATATTTACCCAACATTGGAGTCAGGGTCGAATCCACAGAGAACAATGTGACTGGCGATTAAACTAATTTTAAATTATCGCTACAAGTTGAATTTAAATGAATGATAAGAAAAGATAAAATGGGGGTTTCTTGTGTTTGACTAAAAGTTACTAATTACTCCAATTTAGCAATGTGATGGGAAACTAGAGTTATGGTGACCAAGATGTTCAAATAGTTCGGGTTGCAAATGACTTTAGAGTTCCATTTGATACTTCAATTATAAGAAAAGTTGAATCCTATTATTTACATTTTCGTCTCTTGACCTCAGTAGGTTCTATTCTCTCAAACATAAAGGATGTGTTTGCTATTAAACTATGTTCTTATGCAAGAAAATCCAGTCAAGGCATTTGCCATTAAACTTAAAGGAGTAACGTATTTAGGAGTCCATGTAACTCTTTATTTTCTCAACAAACACTTTCCTCCCGGACAAGCGATGTTCGTGGCTCACCCTATAAGTTACAAACAAGAGAAATCATTACATTGCTCCACAAGAACCTCCCTCCAAGGCAAGTGTTTGCTTCATTGAAGTAACCTAACACCACCTTCCTCTCGGACAAGTAATTTTCTAGTGATGACTCTTCTAAGTACCAGTCAAGAAGGATTATTAAAGTACAGAAAGTTTTATACAATATCAATTACTCATGGAACTTAAGTAGATTCATAATCCAAAACTAGTTAATCACATCAAGGCTCCCATAACTCAAGTAAAGTAAATTAGTTATTCATAATATGAAAATCAACAACATATATTGGATTCATAATCAACAGAAAGTAATAAACATACCCAAAATAAAGCTTTTATTGAAGGAGTTGCAAAGCCTACCCGAAAGAGAGATTTATGTGTATATCTATATGTACATTGTGTGTTTCGATATTTTTCTCTATATATTGGTTTGGTATGTGTGTGGTACATTGTTTCCATGTGTAGGTAGGTATAGATAGATCAATATTCCATTCATACACCGAATTTTGACCACAATCTTCCAACCACCAAGTGTGAATCCGTGTATAGCCGCACCTCCAGATTTGACTACTGGTTTGGCCAAAATATGTAGTTAAATTCCCTTATAGATATTCCACACGCCTAACGGATATAAAATTGAGCTTTGTATGAATCCATGAATATTTTTTAAACCTCTATTGTAACCTATACGCGCTCACCATGTCAAAATACAATTCAGGACTCCAAATGGAGTCAATTTCTGTATTTCGATTATGTTGAGCCATTCCGAGCTTTATTGAGTTGTTTTCACTTGATTTGAATCTTGTATTTCCTTCAAATATCATCATGATCCTTTAAAAAAGCATCCTATAACATTAAACACAATAATTCAAAGCTCAAAATAACGCAATATCCAACATGATGAACTCAAAACACGAGCTAAGCATAGTCTAATTTCACTTATATCTTTAGCTAATTGTTTTGACTGTTTTCTTGATCCAATTGACGTTTAAACATTATGAACAAGTTTTTTCACATATAAATGCATAATAAAAACCTTAGGAACTCATTAAAACACGTTATAACACAACACAAGAGACTACACAACACCTTGCTCACGCTAGTCACACTAGTATTCTTGGTTGAATTCTAAATGGTCACATTGAACCAAAAATTGTTTGGAAAAACCATTAAACATTGTAAGCACATACTTGGAAAGAAAAATGTTTATTTATATTATTATGAACACATATAGCATAAGAATCATCCTCAAAATAAGGCTAAAAATGCTAGAATAGTGATGCTAGAATGCGTAAATACACCCAACATCAACACCCCATACTTAAAACCTTGTTCTTCCATGAACAAATCTTCTCTCTAAGTATCATGAGATGCATAAACTTCATACTCCTACTACATGCAATACATTCAAGCTAGTGCTATAATAACTTCACATAATGCAAGTTGTTACACTAAGCATGTTTTAAAACAATTAAAAGGTCAAGAATACTACTCAGAAACAACTTAGCCTCAAGAATTTACTCACCTTGTTGGAAAACTTATGCTTATTATTCAGTCAAATATATCTTACAAATCACCTATATGCATCAAACATGTGCCCTCACAATAAGAGAGTTACCCATAAACACTCACAGTAATGCAATTTATAACAATGGGTATAAGAATCAAATTATGCTCACTCTCACAAAGAATTCACAAGTTACACATAATGAACCATAGGCTTGCCCTTAGTGTAATGCTCCACTAATAGTCAAATGTAAAGCTTAGAATTAATTAGGTCTATTCTGGGTTGTAATGTAGGCTAAGGGACGGGTAGGAACTATTTTGGCAAAGAATAGTGACAACCCTTTCTAAGCGCTTAAATACACTGCATTATTCATTTTAAACAAATATCCAACAACCAAATTACACCATTTTTTTTCTACCCCATTTCTTTTTTCTTTTACCCCAACTTTGTTCAAGACATTAACAATAATTATGGTAGGAGTACTTTCTTTTTACATGACAAGACAATTCTCAATGCTTCTTTATACACCAAATATTGTTATGCACCCCTATAGTAGCCACCCTCAACTAAAGCTATTTGCTTTTGGTTGAGGTGAACATTGTACTAAATGACCCAGGGCCAAAACAGGTTCATTGTTGCAAAAACTGGGCAACAAAAAAATGAAATTGCCTTCATATTTTCTATAGTTCCTAACCATCACAATTTAGACACACAATGAACACTTCCTTAGAGCTTCACTTTCACTTTCCTCCTTTAGTTTCACAAACCTTCCTACTTAGTCCTTTATATTAAAGAGCTTAGATAAAATTAAAGTCAATCAAGGAGAGGGATTAGGCTTCACATGAGGCTGCCAAAGAAAAGGCTAGAGGCTCAATGGGGTTAACTAAGATAATGCACAAGGGTAAGTAAAAAGAAGGTATAAAATAAGGTAATCAAAGAAATACCTAAATTATCCCCTAAACTAACATTCTTTATTTCACTTCACATACACACCGAGAAAGTTCTAGACATCACATACAACAAGGAATATACAAAATACCTTACATGCTCATGGAACATTCTCAATTCATAAAGGATCATCATAGACTCTCAACCAAACAATAGGACAAATTCAAAATTAAACCAATAATTACAAGTCACAAACATGAGCCAAATAGTCTCCAAAATAGCAATTCACACAAGTCAACGTGCTTTTACAAACCAACCCACTTGCATCATGCAAAAATATGGAACCAACAAAAATATACTACTTATTCCAAAAAAACAAAATTTTAAATTGAATCAATTAATCAGAAGAAAGAAATTTTTTGATTAGCGACGGTACGAGGCGATGGTCCATCGGGAGTGCGATGGTCCATCGACCTCTACCGTCAGGGTATTTTAGTAACCTCATTTTTTATAAAAATACGATGGTGGCTTACAACAGTCCATCGAGGGTAAGATGGTTCGTCGACCTCCACCGTTGGGGTCATTCTAGTAGCCTTCTTGCGGATAGAGATGCGACGGTGGATTGTGAAGGTCCATAAGAATATTAACGGTCCATCGACCCCCACCTTTGGGCTTGTTCCTATGGCCTTCTTGCAGATAGAGGTTCGACGGTGGCTTGCGATGGTCCGTCGGTACTCTAACGGCCTGTCGAGCATGCCGTCGCCTGCAAAAAAATTTTAGATTGATCTAAATTTTAGGAATTTCCCAAACCACACTTAAAAACCTACTTTGTACTCAAAGTGAATTTTTAAACAAAGTAATAGAAATACTCCCTGAGGCCTCTAGGCCTAGCTAGATACATCTTCACATAGAGGAGATCCTTAGAACCCTACACTTATTTTATGCCATACTTCAAGCTCAAATTTTTGGTACTCAAACATTCCATCAACCTATGACTCAACCAAAAACAAAAATACTTAAAATAAAAACTAAAAACTGAAAATTAAAAAGAAAACATACCTTAGCTTGGGTAGCCTCCTAAGAAGCGCCTAATTTAGTGTCGCGGCACGACCTATATCAAATTTTTCCTCCACCTTAAGGATATGAATTTTACCCCCAACTTATCATCCATCTTTTTTCCTCACTCATAAGGAGCTGGTACAAGGATTTAGAAGCCGAGCAATGGATGATGCATGGTAAACAACTCAGCCTTCGAGCTTGGGGTTGCAGTATACCTTTTTGGAAAGATAAACTCCAAATTATAAGGATTACCCTCCTCATTTTCAAAATCCATCATTTGCATGGGTGATTCGACTTTCATCACATCCACCAAGCATAATGTTGAAAAGTGATTTGAGTGAGGTTTTCTCGCTAATTTCGGAATAACATCCCTATTAGTATCTTTACCCCAAAATGGATTGGAGTCTTCACAAGGGTTGTGCTTGATTTCTTCTTTTGACTCTAGTACAATTTCCTCATCCTTGGCATCTTCTTTTAGGATTATTTTAGTTGGTTCAGAAATCACCGAGGGTTGCTCAACATAAATATAGGATTCTTTCTCCTCATCTTCACACTCTTTTATTATTTCGAATGATTCTGCGGCTAAGGTAGCATCTAAACATTCCGGTGTCAAGGTAGCATCTAAACATACTGTTGAAAAGCGCTTTGAATGATTGACCAATTCCTTCATATTTTGACTCATATCAAGTATGATACCATTCATTTCTTCCTAGCGATCCATAAATAGTTGAAGCATAGCTTCTATGCGACTCCTTTTGGTGCTTCATTCTTCCAGTTCTTGATCATAAGACCTATCAAAATCATAAAAATAACTAGATTTTAGGTTAGCTTAACAGGGGGAGGGGGCATTTGAACAATCACTCCAATGTCCATCTTGACCACCACATAAAGAACAATTATCTTCCCAGTATGATGGAGATGGTACACACATCTCTCTCCGAGGAGCATATCCACAATCTTGCCAAAACTGAGGTCCATCACAATATGGACATGGATCATCAAGATAGGATTTCTAACCATCTAACTCACATTCATTCCAAAATGCCATAGTAATAAGTAAACTAAAATAAGAATCTACCTAACACAAGTAATAAAACAAAATTACAAACAAATATTTACAAGTTTAAATTGAAGCAAGTAAGATAAAATTCCAAACCAACACAATACGCCAAATTGTTCCCCGACAACGATGCCATTTTTTATAATGCTCAAATTACACGTCAATTAAGTTCAAGGTGGTTGTCGTTAATATATTTACCCAACTTTGGAGTCGGGGTCGAATCCACAAGGAACAATGTGACTGGAGATTAAACTAATTTGAAATTATCGCTACAAGATGAATTAAAATGAATGATAAGAATATATAAAATAAGGGGTTTTTAATGTTTGACTAAAATTTACTAATTACTCCAATTTAGCAATTTAATGGGAAACTAGAATTATGGTGACCAAGATGTTCAAATAGTTCGGGTTGCAAATCACTTTAGAGTTCCAATTGATACTTCAATTGCATGAATAGTTCAATTCTTTTATTTACCTATTCGTCTCTCTACCTCAGTAGGTAGTGCATCCCTTAATTCTCTCGAACTTAAAGGATGTGTTTGATATTCAACTATGTTCTCATGTAAACAAATCCGGTGAAGGGATTTGCCATTAAGCTTGAAGAAGTAACGTCTTTAGAAGTCTGTGTAAACTCTTTCTTTTCTCAACAAACACTTTCTTCCCAGACAAGTGATGTTCGTGGATCACTCTTTAAGTTACAAACAAGAGAAATCATTATGTTGCTCAACTACCACCTTCCTCTCGGACAAGTGATTGCTTCATCGAAGTAACCTAACAACACCTTCCTCCTAGAAAAGTAATGTTCTAGTGCTGAATCTACTAGTTTGCAACCATGGGTTTACTTTTTCAATATGACAATCAAGAAAAATTGTTACATTGCTCGACAGGAACCTCATTCCCGGGCAAGTGTTTGATCCATTGAAGTAACCTAACACCACCTTCCTCCTGGACAAGTAAAGTTCTAGTGCTGAATCTTCTAAGTAGCAGTCAAGAAAGATTATTAAAGTACAGAAAGGTTTATACAATATCAATTACTCATGGAACTTAAGTAGATTCACAACCCAAAATTAGTTAATCACATCAAGGCTCCCATAACTCAAGTAAAGTAAATTAGTTACTCATGCTATGACAATCTAAAACATATATTGAATTCATAATCAAAATAAAGTAATAAACATACCCATAATACAGCTTCAATTGAAGGAGTTGCAAAGCCTACCTGAAAGAGAGATCTATATGTATATCTATATGTACGTTGTGTGTTTCTGTATTTTTGTCTATATATTGGTTTGGTATGTGTGTGGTACATTGTTTCCATATGTAGGTAGGTATATATAGATCAATATTCCTTGAGTCCACCAAATTTTGACCACAATCTTCTAACCACCAAGTGTGAATCCGCGTATAGCTGCACCTCCAGATTTGACTACTCATTTGGCTAAAATACGTAGTCAAATGCCCTTGCAGATGGTCCACACGCCCAAGTGATGTAAAATTGAGTGTATTATGAATCCATAAATATTTTTTACACCTCCATTGGAACCCAAACGCGCTCACCATGTCCAAATACATTTCAGAACTCCGAATGTAGTCAATTTCTGCATTTCGGTTACGTTGAGCCATTCCGAGCCTTATTGAGTTGTTTCCACTTGATTTGAAGCTTGAATTTCCTTTATATATCATCATGATACATTAAAAAATCATTCTATAACATTAAAAATAACAATTCAAAGCTCAAAACAATACAACATCTAACATGATAAACTCAAAACACGAGCTAAGCATAGGCTAATTTCACTTATATGTTTAGCTAATTGTTTTGACTATTTTCTTCATGCCATTGATCTTTAAACATTATGAACAAGTTGTTTCACATACAAACACATAATAAACACCTTAGGAACTCATTAAAATATGTTATATTCTAACACAAGAGACTAGACAATACCTAGCTCACGCTAGTCACACTAGTTTTCTCTGTTGAATTCTAAATGGTCACATTGAATCAAAAACTGTTTGGAAATACCATTAAACATTGTAAGCACATACATGGACATAAAAATGCTTATTTATATTATTATGAACACATATATCATAAGAATCATCCTCAAAATAAGGCTGAAAAGTCTAGAATAGTGATGCTAGAATGCGTAAATACACCCAACATCAGCTATCTCACATGTCAATAGATATTAAATACAATGGTCATCTCAGAAATAAAATTTCCATATTGGGAATGGCATGAAATGGCCTTCTCAGTAGTGAGATGATATTAAATAGCCCTCTTGGCAATGGCATGAAATGGCCCTCTCGATAATGAGATGCTATGAAATTGCCCTCTTGGCTATGGCATGTAATGGCCCTCTTGGAAATGATATGAAATGGCCCTCTTGGAAGTGGAATGAAATGGCCCTCTCGGCAATGATGTAAAATAGTCCTATCGATAGTGACATGAAATGGCCCTCTTAGCAATAATATGATATGGCCCTCTCGACAGTGCTATAAAATGGCACTCTCAGATATGATATGAAATGGCACTCTCAGATATGATATGAAATGGACCTCTCAATAATAATATGAAATGACCCTTTCGATAATGAGATTAAATGGAGCTCTTGGAAATGAGATGATATGAAATAGTTCTTCCGGTTATTTGAAAATAGTTTCACCTGATTTTGTTTGTCTTCTTTTTTCTTACTACATGCACCGGTACTAAAGGTAGACCGTTAGTAGACATAATGTCACTCTCACTGGCGACCACAGTCCAAGCATGATGATAGTTTAATGAAAAATACTAAGCATCATAATTTTAATGACTTATTCTGTTATTAATCTTCTCTTTTTTAAGAAATAATTAGATATCAAATCTACCAAATTCAAGTAAATGGGGAAAAACCTTGTTTGGAAATTACTCAAATACCATTTGCTTCGCTTCAAGGTGAATTTGAGGATTACTTTTGGCTCTTCCTCCTATTGAGTGATCCTTTGATTGTTGTATTTATTGTGCCAATTCCTTAAATGCATCTATGCTCAAAATAAATATTTAAGACATAAAGTCGTTTATGCTAGCGACTGATTTTATATAAAGAATTCTAAATACTATATTCATAAAGTAGATAAGGCGTCTTTGTTTTTCCTTCATGGTCCTAAGAAATGAGATAGAAAATTCAAAAGGTCCTTAATAAATAGGTTTTAAATCCGTCTTTGGGGCTGCTCAAAAATACCATTTTTGAGTATTATATGCTCTGGCGTGTCTCACAACTCGCTTGGGGATATTTTGAAAAAGATTCCCATTTTGAGTACTTATCCCTACATCCACAGAAAAATAATTAGTTTTTGAGTGAAACTACTCCGTGTTGACCTTCTTTGATCCTTGGTTTTTTCCTCTCCATCTTTTGGGTGCTCCATTATGTTGGGACCTCTACCCTAACTCCCCGTTCCAATAGATGCATAGGCAATCACTAAGTAAAAAGATTTTCAACAGTAGTCTTAATTTTAAAAACTAGTTTTAAAACTTCTGTAAAAGATTTAGAAAATCTCCGCCAGTCATGTCATGTACTAGATCAATGAATATATTTCTCTTGGTTATGACTGTATCCAATATTTGATGGAGGAATTCCATGGATTCATCATTGTCGCTGAGGTTTTCTATCAACAGTGTTGTCATAGCCGAAGATTTATTATACCTAGACTTTGTCGCAGCTGGTGAATTCTAAAACTTGACTTTGACCTGTGGTGCTGGGGGATTTGAAATATATTCCAGCGTTTAGTGGAAATTTTGAGGCCTTCCTCAAAATTTCTAACCTAGTTTAAAGTTGTTTGAGATGATCTCAGCTCGAGAGGATCCAAAGTCTTTGTTAGTCTCTGTTCTCTTTATTAGATGATGATATTTCTCTTTTGAATTTTTGAGACTTATTCTAAAAAATTTTACCCCATTTTCCATTTCCTGGGGTTATATGACCGAGCTGTTGAGGCACCTACGTATCCCGTTAAAATAGAAATCAGGTCAAATGTAGTTCAGGACTACGCTAGGGATATATAGAAAAATTCAATGGGTTGACTGAAGCTAACATAAGCTGCCTACATATCTCATTCTTGAGAAGTCAGGTCGTCACGTAGTACATACATAAAATGAAAGGATAATTTGTCCTAAGGGGTTGACCAAATCCCACATAGGCTGCCTATGTATCCCTTTCTTGGGAATTTAGGTCAAACGTAGTTCGTACATAAAAGTAAAGGATAAATTTTCCTAAATGGTTGACCGAAACTGACATAGGCCGCCTACGTATCCCTTTCTTAGGAATTCAGGTAAAACGTAGTTCGTACATAAAAGAAAAAGATAAATTGTCCTAAGGGGTTGACCAAAGCCAACATAGGCCTCCTACGTATCCCTTTCTTAGGAATTCATGTCAAAAATAGTTCGTACATAAAAGGAAATGATAAATTGTCCTAAGGGGTTGACCGAAGCTGACATAGGCTGCCTACGTATCCCTTTCTTGCGAATTCAGGTCAAACGTAGTTTGTAATAAATCATATGCAGGTTTAAATGGTCCTAGCTAATCTTATCCATCCTACTAGGATAGAAATAACCTCATGATGCTCTTATTGATAGAATTAATGATCAACTATCCAATTTTCCTTTAAGATAATTGATGATCTTACTTTTCCTTGCTTTTATAGATAGACATCGACCCTGATTCTCTTAACTTAGTCATTGTTCTTCTAGTCAACCACCTCGGTTTCCTATAGATTAAGCTTCCTTGATTTTTGAACTCTTTGACTCTTCTATTGACTATTCTAGGGCTATTGTATCCTATTCATCATTATCTTGCTTCTTGAAATGACATGATAATGGAAGATTTTAAGTTATTGTTACAGGACAGGCAACTAGTCATGAGTGGAGTGGAGTTCCAATTCAATAATGTTTGCTCTAATTTATATTCCATGATATTTCTTTATTCCATCCTCGAGACTATCGCTTTCAGGTTTTGAAAAATGATTAGTACAGTTTAATTTTACTGCTAGTCATTTTCCTTTTCCTGTAACAAAGATATAGTAAAGAGGGGAATCTTTTATTCTCGTTGATCTAGTGAAGTAGGTTCATTTGTCAACACAGAATAGTTTCTATTACCTACAGAGTAAAAATAACTCAAAAACTGATGTGTTAGACTTTGTAATAACAAGCAAAGCAAGATGTTAAGGCAGGAAGTAAACACATAAAGTTGTTTCTCATTTTATGCTAATTGATCCATGGAGTAATGATGACTTGAGAATTTCTATGAATAAGATTTTCTTCGATGATATGGATAAGTGAAATTTGATGTGAAGGTTCAAATCTTCTTTTTCTTTCAAGAAAGTGGAGGACAATAGAGTTTTTGAAGATAGGGGTCTATCCCAAAAACGGCCTACGTATCTCACGGCAGAGAAATTAAGCCGTACGTATTTTGAAACTATTATGGATTTTTCTAATTCTAAAGTCAACTTTCCTAAAATGGTAGCGATTATTTTTGAAGTTTTAAGAATAACTGCAGGCTTTTCTAAGAAATTTGGGAAACTTGGAGTATGTTTGATCAGACTTTTACATATTGGGGTATATTTCTGCCTAGAGATGCTCTGTGGAAAATGAGATTGGATAAATTCGCCTTTGATTTGAATCAAGATAGCATGTATAAGTACATAAGTAGTTATATCACACAAACATATTGTAATAAACGTTCATCCTAATTGGGTGACCCTTTTGAGCCAACGGTTGGCCTATCGTATTTGGACGAAATATATACTTTTTAAAACCAATCCATTATCCCCCCCAAAACCTTCATAGGTGTATATAAATGGAATAAATGCCTACAAAAGTTTCACAAAAGGGATACAATCTTTAGGGAAAGGTAAAATAACATTAAAGAACAATATCCCGCATATGGGATACAAAATACTAGCTCCTGAATGCTCTTCTATCGGCCTTCGGCCTCTTATCTTTGTTGATTTATGCCATTGCAGACATCCGCTGATGATCAAGCGATTTTCGTATAAGTGTGCTCCAGATGCAACTTTCTAAATTGATCAATTTCTTGCTTGGCTTGCTTCAATTCCTCCCTCAATTGTTGTATGATTAAGGCGTCCTTACAGCAAAGAAAGCCTTCTCGCAACCCCCCAAGAATAATGAATTGGATTAAAGAAACATATACTTCTTCAATACATAAATATGATTCATCTTTAATGGACTCGGGGTCAATAGACGCAGGATAAGTTTTCTAATGGGCCCAATACCCCCCTCAGGTATTGGTCGTCCTAGGATCATGCCTAAAATAGGATTTTGTTTCACTCTATACTAGGTGTCTAGAGTGGGTTTGAACCTGGTTCCCAAGCGGATAACTTGGGTCCGAAAATACGAACATCTATCAGATGCCTCACGTGATAATAAACCGTCGTATTTCCAACACTTTATTTGGAGCTGAACAATAGGGGTCAGGACATCCACGAAAACCCCAAAATAAGTTTGATAATCTATGTAGGATTATGCTATGAGATGCAATAATTAAATTTCATAAAATCAAGACATAAGCACACAAGCAATTTAAATAGTTAGCCAAAAGATAAAATCAAACATTTAGTTAGAACCTAGTTAAAATCTCCAGCAAAGCCACCATTTCTGTTTTTCCCTTTTTTGATTTCAAAGGGTTGGAAAATACTGAATTTTAGACTATTTTGAAACTTTACAGAAAATTTTAAAACAATCTAAGAAATCATAGAGTCGCCACTTAATTTTTGAAAAGAAATTAAGAAAACCTTAAAACAAAATTCTAAGTCTCAAAACAGAAAAAGACTTAGGCTATTAAGTAAATTATGGGTAAGAGATTCTTATTAACATTTTAGGAAGGTTTTTAAGGCACCTAAAATATTCGCTAACTTGCGGTTATCCAAGCTATTTGAAAACCACCTTTGACTAACTTTGAAAAAAAAAAAAGTTGATTTCTGAAAAGAAAGTGATTTAGGAAAAACTTGTATCAAATCAATTTTGATTACTTAGTAGGGAATTTAACAAAGTTTAGGAAAATAAATAGCAAATAAGCATAGAAAGGGGTAGGAAAAGATTACGAAATTTAGGCTTTTAGGGCCAAACCCACTTACACCTGTCCTAAACTATTAATTTGGGCTTTAAGCCCATCTTCACCTGTATTAATCTAGATTTTTGGGCCTTTGTCCCACAACCTGCTTCACCTGTATTAATTTACAACTTTGTCTTCGAAGCCCAAATGAATGAATAAATGAATAAATAAAAAAAGACTAATAAAAATTGAATTTTCAAGTCTCTTAGTGACCTCGTTAATGGGTTTTGACCTATTTTCCTTCTTTGTCTATCTTCTAGCACACGCACGCCATATAGTCGACCTTGGAATTAAACTTCGAATTTGACTCAAAGAGGTGGGCCTCATTGGTCCATTAAGAAATGCAAGAGAAAAAGAGTCCATTTTGAACTCGAGACATTTTTTGCATTCAAAGAAAAATAAATAAATTAATATACATTCAAGGCATGAAAGTGACATATTTCAAAGAAAAAGAAACTATCAAGAACCTATTTTTGAATGACAGTGATAAAAACACTTGCACAAGAATAAGAGTCAACAAATAAAATGCAAAGCAAAAGACATCCACTTACGTGCCTCATTATTTATGTTCATATAAGAATGAATAAAGATAAAAGCAAAAATGCCATATTTAATGAATTAATGCGAGAACAAACAACGCAAGTTTGTGAGATTAAAGCGTTGAGGCGATAAGATATATACTCATGATTTCTAAAATTGAACAAACATAGACATTAATCCATATAACAAAATAAAATAAAAGCTAATTTTTCAAGAAAGAGAATCCTTAAATTTCAATTAAGGTGACATTAACAAAGATTCATACATCTAAATTACAACCAACATTGAAAAATGTGTAACGACCTATGGTTTATCTTTCTAAGACATAATTGATTCTCTTTTGATATTATGAATCAAGGAGAGATACGAATGAAGTTCATACACTCAAAAAGAGCACAACAATCTAATAGGAGTAAGAAAATTAGAATAAAAGTTAACTTTCTCATTATTTTGATAAGACAACATGCGAACAAAAGAGGAATAAACATCTTGGATAGAAAATAAAGCTAGCACTTCATCTCTTATATGAGGATTTTGAAATCCATTAAAATAATTAGCAAGAAAATGACAAATTCTTGACTTAACTAATTACTATTTTTATTAAGTCGAAAAAAATAATAACTATTTTTTCAACATAAAAGAAACAACTTTATATGCTAAAACAAACATATTCGCTACCAATGAATTTAAACAAGGCATGAGTTCGTCTTTTGAGCAAAGATCAAATCTTTATACATAACAATCAAAGAATAAAGTCAAAAGGCGAAACAATCAATATTAATTATTCTTTTCAACATAAAGAAAATAAATTTACATGCTAAAAACAAACATATCTACCAACAATGAGTTTAAACAAGACCTGGGTTTGTTTTTCAAACAAAGATATAAACTTTATCCAAAATAATCAAAGAATAAGGATAATAGGCAAAATAATCAATATTAACTATTCTTTTGAACACAAAGAAAATCACTTGACATGCTAAAAACAAACATATACACCAATAATGAATTTAAACAAAGCATAAATACATCTTTTAAGCAAAGATTGAAACTTTATCTATAATAATTGAAGAATAAAATCAAAAAAGGCACTTACAACTATTGCTAGCTCATTTTACATCATGAACATGAAAATAATTAAAATTTGATACCACAACATCCTATGGCCTTCAAGGCCATTACAATGAAAAATACCAGCAAATAAAATTATAAAGATTAACTACAAAGAAGAAAAAAGATGAAGAAAAAATGAGAATAAAACTAAAAAAAGAAAAGATGTTTTACCTTTTGGGGGACAACAAAACATGAATATGAGATTCATCGGAATTTACCACCACCGAAAAACGTCACCAGCAACTCAAAAATTTTGATTAGCCGACCAACTCTATGAAACAAAAAACTTTACTAAATAAAAATAATTATTTTGCTCAAAAGGATTTTTTCATCTTTCTAGCCTTTTTTTTTTACTTTTTCCACCACCCTTTCTGCCAAAGTAGTGGTAGTATTTATAGAAGAGAATGATGTTTTTTTTTCTTCCTCCACCAATATGAGAGAAAAATATTTATAGGAAAGTATAAGGATTTATTTCTTGTCATCCATCAATGTTGGAGAAATGCCATTTAGGGGTGTTTTTGGAATTTTAAAATTGAAGATAAGGTGAGGTGGAAGATAATGTGGTGGGAAATTGTACAATGTAGTACAATTTTTGAATTTCAAAATTAGAAAAAGATAAAGTTAGGGGGAAATAGTAGAATGTAGTACAATTTAAAATTATTTTTTTGGTGGGAAATGAGTAAAATTATGAGATTTTTATAAATATTGGGGTTATTTAAAATATAACCCCAATTGAGATTTAAAATTTAGCCATATCGATTTAATTTTGACTAAATTAAAAATCAATTGACAAATTAAATTGTAATTATGACCAATTTGATTTCAATTATGACCAAATCTAATAGATTGACTAAATTAAATTGTAATTCGATACGAATTAATACTTCTTTTAATCCCGAGCTTCTTGATTTAATAAAATCAAATGCATATTTATCCAAATAAATTATTTTGATAATAAATTATATTAAAATCAAGATTTTAATCATTATATTTATTTTCAAAACAATTCTTAATTAAAATTCAATATTCCATAATAAATATTTAAGTAATCAAATTATATAATCTCGTATAACTAAACACGATAGTATATAACCACTACTTAAAATGACAAAATCACGTACAAAAAAATTGAAAAATTATTATTCGGATGAAATAAATATTTTGATTTTATTAAAAACTGAAGAAACTCAAGATTAAATTTAGTCGCGGAGGGCAAAAATTAGGTGTCAACAAGCACGGACGTACCCCAATCCCACCACAAAATCGTGGTCTATAGCACATCGATTTGGCCCAAAAATGCCCCCTTTGTGCCGCTTCACTCGCTTGACCACCCTAATGTCCCCGCCCACCCGAACGAACCATACTGGGATGCTCCATAATCTCCCTGGCATGCCCTAATCAATTTTTGACCCTCAGCACGAATGAATGCCATGACAACCCATGGAACCGTGGGCTATAGCATATCGATTTGGCCTTATATTTTCCCATTCGTGCCATTTTGCCCATTTGACCACCCAATTGGCCCCGTCCACCAAAACGATCCACACTGGGGTGCTTCCTAACAACCCTAACATTCCTCTATCGATTGTCAACCCACAACACACCCGAACCCCTGATTTGCGCTGTTCTGTTAATTTAATGACCCAAATGGCCCCTCCTACCCAAACGGACTATACTGGCATGCTCCCCAATGTCCTTAGCATTCCCTAGTTGATTGTAGGTCATAGCATGAACAAACCTATATTCCCATTGAACCGTGGACTATAGCACACCGATTTGGCTAAAAAATAGACCATTCATGACCATTTGCCCATTTTACCACCTCAAATGGCCCCGACAACCCAAATGTACCATATTGGGATGCTCCCCAATCTCCTTGACACACCATAGTTTATTTTTAACCCACAGCACACCCGAACCCCAAGCCCACCCATGGAACCATGGGTTATTTCACATCGATTTAGCCTAAAAATGCCTTGTTGGAGCCATTTCGCCCGTTTGACCACCCAAATGGCCACACCCATCCAAACAAACCATAATGAGATGATACCCAACCTCCCTAGATGCCCTAGTTGGGTTTTGTCCCATAGCACACTGGGACACCAGTCCCAACCACGGAATCACGGGCTATAACACACAAATTTAGCTCTAAAATGTCCTATTCATGCCATTTTTTGCCATTTAACCTCCCAAATGCCCAACCAACCAAAAAGAACCATACTTGGATGCTTCCCAACCTCCCTAGCATGCCCGGATATATTATTAGCACACAGCATGCTCAGACCCTAGGCCTACCCATGGAACTATGGGCTATAGCACATCGATTTAGCTTGAAAATGCCCCGTTATTTTTGTTTTGCCTGTTTAACCCCCAAATGACCCTGACCACCAAATAAACCATATTGGGATGCTCCTCAATATCCTTGGCATGTACCAATCGATTTTTGGCCCATAGCACACTCGAGCCCTGGGCCCACCCTTAAAACCATGGGCTATAGCACACCGATTTGGTTCAAAAATGTCATGTTCACATCGTTTCACCCATTTGACCACCCATGGACCCACCCATCCAAAAATACCACACTGGGATAATCCCCAACTCTCGATCATTGCCAGGTCAATTTTCAGCCCACAGCACCCCCAAACCTCAAGCCCACCCGCGGAATTGTGGGCTATAGCACACTGATTCCGTTGGTGCCGTTTCTCTAGTTTGATGTCACGCCCTAATTTTTTGTAATTGGAATACTACACGGTGCTCATAATCTCGAAGGACCACAAACTAACCCATGACTGATATCTGTAACTGAGCACTGTACAACATGCTGTAAAAATAATGCAGAATATATATGTTGTAAGGACATAAAGTTCAAAACTTAAACATAACTGATAAAACAATATTTGTACAAGGTATAATAATACCAAAATTGAAAACAACTGTCTAAAATACTCTAGTTTGAAAGCCTCTAATGTTGAACTGCCTGAATAAGTAGTTAATGGGACAATCCCCTAACTAACTCCATCTACTAAAATTGCTAGGTACTGAAATCATGAAATAATTAAATTATTCTATCCTTAAATGATGAGGACTCACCACTAACTCTAACTACTGAAAGATGGACTACTAAGGATGCTCTAGAGCTTGTTCTTTTGAACCTATTGTATAAAACATAATAGTGTAAATGCGTCAGTATGTTTGAATGTACTGGCATGCATGTGAGGTAGGCTGTTATGAAGGGGTTTACATGCATGGGCTATACTAACTGACTGAATAACATGAACATGAGAATACATGCATAAATACGTAACTGTAACTGAGGTCGTGATAATACCGACTACTAAGTCTGAATACTAATAACTTGAGTTACTGATAGTAGATATAACTGATTTCTGTGACTGTGTTTGATAGTCCTGTTTTTGAGAAAACTAGCTGAGTTTCATACTGAGCTGAGTGACTCTATCTGACATTCCTAAATTCTGTAGAACTATCTGAGTTCTTTACTGAGTTGATTGACTATATCTGATAGTCTTGAGTTTTGAGACTAAAACTGTGGGAGAATTCATCTCACCAACATTCCCAAAATAGTATAATATAGCTGAGGTGGGGTCTAATCTGTAACCCTAATTTGAAAGATGTCAATACCGTGCCACTGGTAAGGATAAGCTGTGAGTGACGCCCATCTGTCAGTGTCTGTAAAAGAGAATGGTGGGACCCTCATCTGTCAGTGTTAATCCACCTCATCAACCCTCAACTGTCAGTGTTGATGTCTCAACCTATGCTGGCTACATAGTTTTGGAATGCAAGGATTACTTCTTAGAATCACACCCTCTACTGTCAGTGTGTGTTCCCATCCTTTAGTTCACTCGGTGATGAATCCTACTCCTATCTAAATAGACACTAAACATAATTATACTGTACTGAACTGGACTGAGTTTACTAAGTTCCGTTGACTGACTGAATACTAATGAGATCTGATAATTGACTGATATTATTGAGATTATTGAGATTACTGAGGTTACTGAGTAGGACTAGACTAATACAAAATTTGCTAAGTTTTCTTGAGTCACGTGACTGACTGAATTCTACTGATCATGGCTTTACTGAGAGTATCTTAAAAACTGACACTGGCTCTAGGCACACAGCTAAACTGTCGGGTATTAAATACCCCCAGGACTCGTTAACATGAATGTAAATAGGATATGACACTTTTTGAACACATGACCATAGTCAACAATTCATAATACAACCATTGGGGATTTTCGTGAAACACTCGATAATCATAATCTTATGCATGAGTAGGAATTCATATAAACATGTCATAATTCACTCACTAAGACATTTCATCAAACACTTGGCATGCATTAGGTTGTACATAATTGGAGATTTCATGTTAACATGTTATAATGGCATCATTTCATTCTAATAGATAATTTATCAAACACATGAGGAGCATGCTTGGTTCATTAAATCATAAACACTTAGATTCACATGATTACAATAATCAACTTGCAAATTGAAGGTTTTATCATGAATGTCATGTAATTCAACATATACTAGGATTAATTCTTGGAACTTGTAATTTAAATCATGAATTAAAAACCCAAAAATAACATAAGCATGACTTTAATTCAACTCAAACATGGAAATTTAGAAATACACAATATTTATATTTAAAAAGAGATTCTTGAGCTTCATGGATAAAAGGAATCCATGAGTGAACACTGTGGATACCCTAGTTGAGAATTTCTGTAAGATTTACGGTTAAATCTCTTGGATTTTGATTCTTGAATTGTTAGCCCTAGGTTTTGTTCTTGAGGGATTTGTGAGAGAGTGATTATAATTGCTCTCCAAAGGGTTTAATTTCATGTTTGGGGGTAAAGGTTGGGGGAAAAGAACTATTTACCCCGAAGAACGTGCCCTTTTAATTATTGAAAACTGCCTAGTGACACTACGCTGATGAGGCGTATCGAGGCCATCAAGGCTATAACCAATGCAATGCGCCAACATTATATCGGTTCACTAGAATTGACACTGGTAGCTGGGAAAAATATTAACCAATGTGATAGGTGACGCGGTGTGCCAACATCGCGTTGGTCGACTATTTTGGTCGATAGAACCTGGTCTAAACAAGATCCAAAAAATTTGAAACTCATCTGGGAATCCCTATTGATATTACTAATCATAAATTAACTTATATATCGACCTTTAATAGATATGAAGGTTGCGAAATACGATTTCCAACTTTCGAAGGCTAAAATAAAGCTAAGTGTGGATACTTAGCTAGGATATTCTAAGCCTGGGACCCTTTTGGCAAGCTTAAAGGACTGAATTAAGCTAGGAATTTTGTGGGGTCTTACAATATCTCCCCCTGAAAACTTTTATCCTAGAATGAGACTGACTAAGATGGGACAAATGATAAACTAAAGCACATACTGATCATGCTCAACTGACACATGATTTCATGATTGACATGACTGATAAACTGAATTTATCATGCTGAACATGGATATCTGATGCATGGATAACTGAATCATGAATGCATGACTGGGATTACTGATAAGTTGAGTTTTCTCATAATGAGAATGCATTCTGATGCATGAATACATAATTAAACTAACACATGAATGCATGACTTCATAATGCAATGGTAATTAATACCAAGTTCATAATAGAAATCTGAGCATGAAACTAAATAAGCTTTAGGAAAGTCACTACCATGAGCTGGATTTGAATTTGCGAAAAAGAGGTGAGAATACTTGGTATGCATATCTGCTTCTACTTCCAAGTCTCTGAATGGACTGATTCCGCCAAATAACCTTGCCTAGAGGAACTTATTTATTCCTGAGTCTGCGAATCTGGTAGTCAAGAATTTTGACTAGAATATCTTCGTAAGAGAGGCTATTCTGAACATCTATGCCCTCTATAGGGACTACAACTGCTGGGTTACCTATGCATTTCTTAAGCAAGGAGGCATGGAACACTGGATGAACTGTGGTTAGATCTAGAGGCAATTCGAGCTCATAAGCTACTTTGTTGAAAGGACTAAGAATTTTAAAGGGACCTACATATCGGGGACTGAGCTTTACCTTTTTGGTGAACCACTTTACTCTCTTCATGGGAGAGATCTTTAGATACAAAAAAATCACTAATCTCGAACTCAAGATCCTTTTTGTGTATATCTGCATATGATTTGTAGCGGCTCTGAGCTATCTTGAGTCTTTCTTTGATCAACTGAACTTTTTCTAAGGCATCAAATACAAAGTCAGTCCCTACAACTGCGACCTCATCGATTTTGAACCAACCTATTAGAGATCTGCATCTCCTACCGCAGAGAGCTTAAAATGGAGCCATCTGAATACTGGAATTATAGTTATTATTGTATGTAAACTCAATCAAAGGAAAGTAGTCATCCCAACTACCTTTAAAGTCAATTGCACACGCCCTTAGCATATCTTCCAAGGTCTGAATGGTCCTTTCTACTTGACCGTTTTGGAATACTTTCCAGAAGTGAGAGGTGAACTGTGTACCTCTATCTGATACAATGGACAATGGAATACCGTGTAATCTAACCAACTCTCTGATATAGAGTTTGGCGTAATCCTCGACTGTCTCAACCTATATTGGTTGTATGGAACACAAGGATTGTTTCTAATAATCACATCCTTTATTGTTAGTGTGTGTTCCTATCCTTGAGTTCACTCGGTGCTGAATCCTACTCCCAACTGCATAGACACGAAACATGATTATACTGTACTGAACTGGACTAAGTTTACTGAGTTTCCTTGACTGACGGAATACTACTGGGATGTTATAATTGACTAATATTACTGAGATTATTGAGATTACTGAGGTTACTGAGTAGGACTGGACCGATACTAAATCTGCTGAGTTTTCTTGAGTCATGTAACTGACTTAATTCTACTGACTATGGCTTTACTGAGAGTATCCTGAAAACTGACCCTGGCTCTAAGCACACTACTAAATTGTTAGGTATTAAATACCCCCAGGACTTGATAACATGAATATAAATAGGACATGACACTTCTTGAATACATGACCATAGTCAACAGTTCATAATACAACCATTGGGGATTTTCATAAAACACTCAATAATCATAACCTTTTGCATGGGTAGGAATGCATATAAACATGTCATTTAACTTAGATATCAACCTTTAATGGACATGAAGGTTGTGAAATACAATTGGAAACTTTTAAATACTAAAATAAAGCTAAGTCTTGATACTTATCTAGGATATTCTAAGCCTGGGACCTCTTTGGCAAGCTTAAAGGACTGAATTAAGCTTGGAATTTTGTGGGGTCTTACATTTGACAACCCAAATACCACCTCCTACCCAAACGGACTACACTGGGATGCTTCCCAACCTTCCTGGAAAACTTGCAACCTTTATCATCCCACAAAAAGCCTGGACCCTAGGCCCACCCACGAAATCGTGGGCTATAGCACACCGATTTAGTCCAAAAATGCCTCATTAGCACCTTTATGCTCGTTTGACTACCCAAATGGCCCCTCCTACCTAAATATACCATACTGAAATACTCCTCAACCTTCCTAAAACACCTTGGCTGATTTTTGGCCCACAGAACTCCCAGATCCCTGGCCCACCCACGGAATCATAGATATAGCACACCGATTTAACCCGAAAATGCCCCATTTGAGCCATTTGGCTTGTTTAACCACCCAAATGATTCTGTTCACCCAAACAGACCATAGTTGGATGCTCCCCAACTTCCCTGGCATGCTTGATAGAGTTTTTTCCCCAAGCATATCCAAACCAAGGGCCCATCCATGAAACCATGGGCTATAACACACCGATTTGGCCCAAAAATGTCTCGTTCACACCGTATCGTCTGTTTGACCACCCAAATGGAATCGACCACCTAAAAAAACTAAAATAGGATGCTAACCAACCTCTCTCAAATGCTTATTATATTTTTAACCAACAACATGTCTGAAACCTAGGCCCACCCTTGAAACAATGGGCTATAACACACCAATTTGGCTCGAAAATGCTTTATTCTCGTCGTTCTGCTCGTTTGACAACCCAAACTACCCCAACCACCCAAAAATACAATACTTGGACACTCTCAACCTCCTTTTCACACACTGATCAATTTTTTACTGATAACATTCTCGAAACCTGGGCCAACCCGCAGAACTGTAGGCTATAGCACACCGATTTGGCTAGAAAATATCTTGTTTGTCCCATTTTGCCCTTTTGGCCACCCAAATAGACAACCCTGGGATGCTTATTAACCTCTATGGGATACCCTGGTCAATTTTTGGCCCAAAACATTCCCGAATCCTGGACTCACCCACCGATCGGTGGGCTATAGCATATCAATTTGGCCTAAAAATGCCCCATTCGAGTCATTTCACCTGTTTGACCACCCAAATGGCTCCGCCCACCAAAATAGACCATACTACGACACTCCCCAACCTTCTTGGCATGCCTTGGTTGATTTTTGTTCCATAGAACAACCAGAACTCGAGCCCACCATAGAACCGTGGGCTATAGAACACCGATTTGGCCTAACAAGTGCTTCATTCTTTTGACCACCCAAATGGCCACACCTACCCAAAAAAAACCACACTAGGATGATCTAAAACCTCCCTGGCGCGACCAAATAAATTTTTGACCCACAACACGCTCGAACCCCAGGCCCACCCACTAAACCATGGGTTGTAGCACACTGATTTGGCCTTAAAACGCCCCATTCACACTATTTTGCCCATTTGACCACCTAAATGGCCTCTCTTACCCAGAAGATCCACACTGGGATGATCCCCAAACTCTATAGCACGCCCTCATCGATTTTCAACACACAATACTTGATAGCGGCCATGCGCACATACAAGTGTACGTGGTCTTATCAAGTAGTAAAGTGGCTTTAAGAAAGTCTTAGTATCAATCTCTCAAGGACTTGCGTTCACCGCCTACCAAATTATAGTTTAACCAATTTAGAAGAATAACAAATAGAGTTTTAGAATTATAACTAAAATTAAACTAAAATAATGTGAAAAAGTAAATGAATTTTGGACAATCAAAGGATAGAGATCCAATGTTAAGGCTTACGAATAATCATACTACATTATTGAACTTCATTAAATTGCTTATCTTGTTGTTGATTAGTAGGTTTAACTGCATGATCAAGGGTTTCCCAACCTCTAATCATTTACCTAAGTTGAACCTTACAACTACATCATTGAGAGGGGATATAATAAGCCAATTAGGTTGTTTAAGTTATCATCCTACGTGTGAACCAAGTAAGGTATCAAAGTACATCCCTGTCCTGGATGTTAATTTGAACTCCGTATTTCATAAAGAAACACAAACCAAACTTTGTTCATCTCTTTGTTCTATCTTTTTATTCCCCCTACCAAGATCAAAAGGTAGACAATACATGTATTCTAAGGGTCGCAAATCCTTAAAATAGTTAATTTAAAGATGAACACACAACCAAATACGATAAGCAAAATTAACTAACTTAATTCAAAATGAAAGTAGTCATGATCATGGCCTTAACCCCGAATAGGAGTTTTAGCTTTCAATGGAAATATTCATCATCCAATCCCTTGGATTGATGATACAAACCATGAAAGAAGCGAAATTAAAGAGATCTAAACCCTAAAAGAAGTGTAAAGCAGCCCCACAACTAGTCCAAGACGTCCAAAAGTGTATATTAATGTTTACAAAGATATAATTATAGTATCCAAGTAGTCCCAAGTCGTGTAGGACTCAATTAGCATTCTTGTCCATGTCTAAAAGTGGACCTCGCATCGCGATTTGTGCAATCGGGAGTGAAAGTCGCGATGCGTAGGTTGGAAACAGGTTTTGAGGTTGCTTCACGAGGCTTAAAAATTGGTTTTAAGGTCGCGATGCGCCCTCAATGAGAGGGTCACTGTTTTGGGTCCCTTTTAAAGATTTTGGTCCATAGCAGGCGCCAAATGGCTTTCTTTTCTGCCCACACGCGCCCAAGAATTTTTAGGGGTCTAAATTACGTCCAAGTTGTATAAGTGCTTTTATTGATCCATTCCGAGCCTGTTTGAGTTATTTTCACTTGATTTGAAGATTGTATATCCTTCATATATCATCATAATCCATTCATCAAGCATCCAATATCATTAAACACAACAATTTAGAGCTCAAAAAAAAAAACACCCAATACGGTGAATCAAAAACACGAGCTAAGCATAGGCTAATTTCACTTTGAACTTTAACTCATCGTTTTGACTTGCCTTGATCCAAATGACCCTTAAACATTACCAATAGGTTTGTTCACATAGAAATATGCAATAAAAACCTTAGGAACTCATTAAACATGTTACAACCCAACACATAGACTAGACAAACACCTAGCTCAAGCTAGTCACACTAGTTTTCCTGGTTGAACTCTAAATGATCAATTTGAATCAAAACTTGTATGAGAACACCATTAAACATTGTAAACATATACATGGACACTTAGATGCATATTTATCTCATTATTAACACATTAAGTACATGAATCATCCTCAAAACAAGGCTAAAAAGACTAGAATAATAACACTAAAATGCATAAATACACCCAATATCAACACGCTCGAACACCAGGCCTGGCCACCAACAGAATCGTGGGCTATAACACACTAATTTGGCTCAAAAATGTCTTATTCGCGCTGTTCGCTTATTTAACCATACAAATGGCCCCACTTACCTAAATGAACTATATTGGGATGCTATCTAACCTACTTGGCATGCCTTGGTCAATTTTCAGGGCACAACACACCCGAAACCTAAGCCCACCCCCAGAATCGTCAGCTATAGCACACTAATTTGGCCCAAAAATGGCCCGTTCACGATGTTTTGTCTATTTTGCCACCCAAATGGCCTCTCCCATCCAAACACACCACAATGGGAGGTCCCCAACATCCCTATAAGACCCCGTTTAATTTTTTACCCACAGCACGCCTGAACCTTTGGCCCACCTATGGAACCATGGGCTATAGTGCACTTATTTAGCCCAAAAATGCCCTGTTCAAGCTATTTCGCTCGTTTGACCACCCAAATGGCTCCGTCCACCCAAACAGACCATAATGGGATGTTCTAAATCCTCCAGGCATATCTTAATAGACTTTCAACCCATAGCACGCCCAAACACCGAGCCCACCTATAGAACTGTGGGCTATAGCACACTGATTTGGCTTGAAAATACCCTGTTCATACTGTTTCGCTCGTTTGACTACCCAAATGGCCTTGCCCACCCAAACGAACCATACTAGGATGATCCCCAAACTCCCTAGCATGCCCTAGTCGATTTTTAGCATATAGTATGCTCGGATCCGGAAGCCCACCCATGGAACCGTGGGGTATATCACACCCATTTAACCTAAAAATGCCCCGTTCATATTATTTCACCTGTTTGACAACCCAAATAGCCTCGACCACCTAAACGAACATTCTGTGATGCTCCCTAACCTCCCTTGCTTACCCTAGTAAATTTTTATCCCAAAGCATACCTGGATCCTGGGCGCACCCATGGAACCGTGGGCTATAGCATATCGATTTGGCCTGAAAACACCTCGATTGCACTTTTCAACCATTTAACCACCCAAATAGCCCCGCTCACCCAAATAGATCACACTGGGATATTCCCAACCTTTATGGCATGCCCCAATCAATTTTTCGCTCATATCATGGTTGAACTCTGGGCCCACCCATGGAACCGTGGGCTATTACACACTGATTTGTCCCAAAAATGCTCCGTTCACACCGTTTTGCCTGTTTTACCTCCTAAATTACCCCTCCCACCCAAACTAACCATATTGGGATGCTCTCCAACTTCCCTAGCATACCTCGATTAATTTTTAACACACAGCATACTTGTACCCCAGACCCACCCACTAAATCGTGGGCTATGGTACACCAATTTAGTCCCGAAAATGCCCTATTTGCCTTATTTTGCCTGTTTGACCAACCAAATGGCCCCAACCACCCAAATGGACCATATTGGGATGCTCCCTAACCTCTATGGCAGGCCCTAGTCAATTTTTGGCCTACAGTATACCCGAATCCTAGGCCCACCCATGGAACCATAGATATAACACATTGATTTAGCTTGAAAATTTCTTGTTCGAGTTATTTCTCCCGTTTGACCTCCAAAATAGCCCCTCCCACCCAAACAGACCATACTTAGATGCTATCCAACCTTCCTGGCACACCTGATATTATTTTGGCCCATAGTATGGCCGAACCGTAGGCCCATCCACAGAACCATGGGCTATAGCACATTCATTTGGTTTGAAAATACCCCATTCGTGCTATTTTTCTCTTTTAACAATCCAAATGGCCCCACCCACCTAAATGGACTATACTGGGATGCTCCCTAACCTCCATGACATGCCTCAATCAGATTTTAACCTATATCACACTCGGACCCCTGGCCCACCCAAAGAACTATGGGCTATAGCACACTGATTTAGCCTTAAAATGCCTTATTCACGTTGTTTTGCCCATTTGAACAACCAAATTGCCCCGCCAGCCCAAACGGACCATACTGTGATGTTTCTCAACCACCATGGCATACTTTGATTGATTTTTTCCCCACAAAAGACCCTAAACCATGGGCTATAGCACACCGATTTGGCCCAATAATGCCCTATTACGTTGTTTCATCCGTTTAACCACCCAAATGGTATCTCTCACCCAAACAAATCACACTGGTGTTCTCCCTAACCTTCCTCACATTCCTTAGTAAATTTGTAACCTACAACACAACTGAACACAAGTCCCACCCATGAAATCTTGGGCCATAGCACATTGATTTGGCCCAAAAATGTCTCATTCACGCCGTTTTGTCTGTTTGACCACCTAAATAGCCCATCCTGCCAAAATGAATTGTACTAGGACACTTTCAAACCTCACAATCATACCTTTATCAATTTTTGGCACACAAAACACCCAAACCCCTGGCCAACTCACCAAATTATGGGCTATAGAACACCGATTTGGCTCAAAAATGCCCTGTTCGCGATGATTTGCCTATTTGACTACCCCAATGTCCCTACCATTACAAAAACACTATATTGGGATGCTTCTAAACCTCCCTGTCATGTCTTGGTAAATTTTCTTCCCACAAAATAGCTGAACCTCAAGCCCACCCCCAAAATCATGGGCTATGGCACACCAATTTGGCTAGAAAATACCCTACTCTTACTGTTTTGCCCGTTTGACCACATAAATAGTCCCGCACACCCATGTGGAAAATATTAGGACTCTCCTCAACCTATATGGTCCACTTCAATCAATTTTTGGCCCACAGAATGCTTGAAGCCCAAGTCCACCCATGGAACCGTAGGATATAGCACACCAACTTTACCCAAAAATGTCCCATTCACGTTGTTTCTCCTATTTGACCACCTAAATAGCCATACCGACCAAAAAAGACCCCACTATGATGTTCGCCAACCTCTCTAGCATGCCTCTATCTATTATTATCCAAAAGCACACCTGTACCTCAATCCCACCAACAGAAGCGTGGACTATAACACACAGATTAGGCTCGAAAATGCTCCATTCATATTGTTTTGCCCGTTTGACCACCCAAATAGCTCCATCCATAAAACGAACATCACTGGGACACTTCCAAACCTCCTTGGAATATCTCAGTCTATTTTCAGACCACAACACGCACGAACCCTAGGCACACCTACAAAACCGTGGGCAATCACACACTGATTTAGAACAAAAATGCATCTATTGCGACGTTTTTCCTATTTGACCACTCAAATGGACCCTCCCACCTAAACGGACCATATTAGGATACTTTCTAACCTCCCTGGAATGCCCCAATCAATTTTTAACCTTTATTACACTCGAACCCTGGGCCTACCCATGAAATCGTGGGCAATAACACACTGATTTGGATCAAATTACCCCATTCATACTGCTTTGCTTTTTTGACCACCCAAATGGTCCTTCCCATCTAAACAGACCATATTAGGATACTCACAAACCTTCCTGGAATACCTTGATATTTTTTAGCCCACAGCACGTCCGAACCTAGGGCCTACCCATAAAACCGTGGGCTATAGCAAACCGATTTGGCCAAAAAATTTTATGTTTGCACCACTTCATCTTTTTGACCAGCTCAATAGATCCGCACACACAATCAGACCATAATGGAATGCTCCCCAACCATTTTGGAATACCCCGATTGATTTTTGACCTACAGCACACGATGTTCCAGTATTCGACGAAATATTTTATGCCTTTTCCTTAAGATAATTGAATGTTTTCAAGCAACTGGTGTGTATTTAACAATATACTTTAGTGTTTTCAAAGTAAAAGCTAAGTGGAGGCAATAACTTGAACAAAATGGGCAAACAAGGGAGAAATGAAATGTGACGGTACAAGCGACGGTACATCGGTAGATCAACTACCATTAGACATCACCGTCGATCAAAACCAGAGGAGCACTTCACTGGAACAAAGCGACGTTACACTTTGACGACAACGTCAAATGTTCGATGGACCATCAACTGTTGAATGTCAAACTGATGCAGAAAAATTAAGCACTGGAAACTAGCAAAGTAACACTCCGATGATAACGTTGAATGTCTGGCGGACCATCGATTCTTAAACATCAAACTGATGCAGAAAGACCAAGCACTGGAAATAAGCAACGGTCCTATCCAAAGGGACGTTGAATATTTGATGGGATTTTGACTTCTACCATCTAATTGCATCAGCATCTAGCATCATTGTAAGGAAGCAACGGTAGATGCGACTATGCTGTCGGACCTCCGACGCAGCGTCGACCTATACCATCGAATTTGATGCTGCAAAAAGTGATTTATATTTTAGAGCTTTGACTATTGGAGATACTATAAATACTAAATTCTAGGGTTCAGAATACATCCATGCTCAGACACTCTACAATTTTCTCTTAGCCTCTTTTTTAGATTTTCTCAATACTCTCACCTACTCTCTTTGACTTTTTTCTTGGGAGGTGGATCTGTGATACATTGTTCAAATCTAGTTCCCTCTGGAGAGATAGGGAAGAATTTTGTCTAGATCTTAAGCATTGTAGCTTAGTGTGCATTGGAGATTCGAGTATCCATTTGTAGATCCATTAATTTCTATTGCATTGAAGAATCAAGGAGTTGTCTTTGTTATTGTTGTAAGTTAAACTTGATTTGTCTATGGCTAATACAATGATATCTTTTGACTTTTGCATGGAAATAAGTGGCTAAGCTTCCATAACTAGAGTTATGGAAGCCTTAATATAAGAAACTAGTTTGGATTGTAGATCAAGGTAAGTTCCATGAATAGTTAATGTTGTATAAACCTTTCTTCATTTTTAGTGAATTCTCATGAGTATAGCTTTGGTGAAGTCAGCACTACAACATCGTATGTGTTGTTGGGCTCCTACAATGAAACAAACTACTTGTCGAGAGGAAGGTCACCACATGGGTTGTTAGGTTACTTCAATGAAGAAATCACTTGTCCAAAAGGACGGTGATTGTCTAGCAATTTAATGACTTCCCTTGTTTGTAACTAGACGAATTAGCACTATAACATCACATACCCAAAAGGATAGTGTTGTTGGGTTACTTCGATAAAGCAAAAATTTGTCTGAAAGGAAAGTGACTGTCGAGCATGTAATGATTCTTCTTGTTCACAACTTGAAAGGTGTACCCTTGATTGCATTCTAGAAAGGTCAGCACTAGAACAATACTTGTCTGAAAGAAAGGTATTTTTAGGTTACTTTGATGAACCAACCACTTGTCTGAAAGAAAGGTGGTTGTGTAGAACTGTAACGATATATCTTTAGTATGATAGAGTAAGACCACAGACAACAACTGTCCCGGTGGAAGGTACTTGTTGAGAACAGTAAAGTTCCTCTGGACTCTTAAATACGTTTCTCCTTTAAGTTTAAGAGCAAATACCTTGGTCGGATTTTCTTACATGAGTACATCACCTTCCCCAGAGGAGGGGGAATAGGGAAGAAAAAGAAAGAGTTTACATGGAACCTAAAGCTTCCAACCTTTAGATTAAGGGTAGATACCTTAACTGAATCTGTATACATGGGGAAACAATTGAATAATCAATGCGTTCTTTAAGTTTGAAATAATTAAAGTTTAGGCTACCTACTGAGGTTAAAACATGAATGGGTAAATAAAAGGATTCAATTATCCTTGAAAATTAATTGAAAAATGGAATCATACTAAGACCTACAGCCCTAACTATTTACACATTTTGGTAACCATAAATCTGGTTTGTTTAATATATTAAATTTCATCTGTCATAATAGTTTCTCATTTGAATCATTTAATTTACCGCACATTAGATTCTACATTACAATATCCAAAACCCTCCATTTATTGGGAACAATTAACTATCAGCCAATCGCTTCAAGAATATCTTACATTAACACCCTATTCCCTGTGGGATCGACCCCAACCTAGGTGGGTTATGTATTTGAAAATGACCGCTTACATTCTTATAAGAGTGGTGTAATTTGGGCATATCAAATTTTGGCGCCGTTGTCAGGGAATACGGTTGTCGATTAAGTTATTGGTGATAATTGACTGGTTAGTTAAATTTTTGAATTTTATAATTGTCTTTTGTTTTTGTTAGTTGCAGGTATTATGGTTGATGCCACAAACTAGAAGTTTGGGAGAGCTATTGTTACCATTTAATCAAGAACCTCAATTGATTTGTAGAATGGCAACTCAACAAGAAGCTAATAGATTAGTCGCTTTGGCTAATGCAGAACCGCGTCAACAAAATGGGAATAATATAAATTATAGAGTGGACCTAGACGATGAGGATCTAGGTGATGATGATTTTCTAAACCGAATGAATCAGCGACGAGTTGATGCTAGGCCTGTCCCAGCAAATTGGAATGTCAATAGAAACCATCGTGGATGGGTGAGACCAGAACGTCAAGCAATGCAATTGGATCTTGATGATGATAACGATGATCTGGAAAGATTAGGTGCAAATAGAGCTATCATTCTTCCACCATTAGCACTTGGAGAAAATTTAAACATCACTAGCATCATGATCTAGTTATTATATCTCAAGGGATTGTTTGGTGGTCTGGTAGGAGATGATCTGAATAGGCCCTTGATAAATTTTGTCTCAACATGCAAATCATTTGACAATCTTGGAGTTGGTCAGAATGATATCTGATTGTGGCTATTTTCGTTATCATTGTCTGATGAAGCAACTCTATGGTTGAATGGGTTAACCCCAGGTTCCATCACACATTGGAATCAATTGAAGGATACATTCCTTGAGAGATTTTTCCTGCCATCAAAGCGAGCTCAACTAAGGGATGAAATCAGCACTTTCAGACAGCTCCCTATTGAAGCTCTCCATGAAACTTGGGAAAGGTTCAAGAAGAAACTCAGGCAGTGCCCTAACTATTACATAATCGATGTCCACCTGATGGAGATATTGTATCGAGCCTTCAACTATCTGACGAAGCAAGTCAAGATAATGCTGTAGGAGGATCATTCATGGACCTTACTTATCCAGAGGCAGCTGAAATGCTCGATCGTATGACGAAACAAAGTCAAGCATGGCACACCAGAGAGTCCAAAATTGCAAGCCCCACTATGTCCATGGGCATGGCAGCTGAACAAAGGCACAAAAAAGAAGAACGTGAGGAATACATGGTCACTTGAACATTCAGATGGATTTACTAACCAAGTATTTATTATCTAGTAAAAGAAAGAGAGTGAAAACAATTGGTGCACAAGGGCGCGATGACTCCAGAGATGAGAAAGAATCCAATTATCTTTATAATCAGGGGGGTTTCCGAGGCAGTGTCCAAGGAAACCAAGGTCAGAACTTCTATGAAGCAGGCCAAGGAAATCAAGGGCGAAACTACTATGAGAAGTCAGGCTAAAGGGAGCGCGACCATGAAATTAGAAGAACAAAGGCGACAGGAGAGGTTTGTACATATCTCCCAAAAATCAAGAGGCTGCTACAACTAGATATGGGAAGATGTCCATGGAGGATATATTTGCTCAATTTATAAAGATCCAACACGAGATAAAGTCTGAGTTAGTGAAAAATCAATAGAAGATAAAGGCCGACTTGTTGAAAGGTAAAAATAAGATAAGAAGAGACATATCCAATGCAAATCAAATGCTTAGTTCACATGCCACTTTGATAAAATAGCTGGAGCAGCAAGAAAACCAGCCCTCTATATCAGCAAATCAGAGAAATAGTGGCACTTTGCCAAGTGATACAATTTTGAACCCTCGAAATGACAGATCATGTATGGAAATTACCACTCGGATTGGTAAGACCTTACCAGGCCTGTCAGTGGGCAAGGATATTACTAAAAATGTGATTACTGAAGATCACAAAGAGGACGAAAATGATCTAGCTGAGGTTGAGGAGCTGGAAGATGTTGATGTCTATCACACCCTTCAACAAGGAGATGCTACAGGAAAGAAGGAACAAAAGAAAAAGAAGAGGTCGTCACCACCATCCCAAGACCACCATCTTCTTTTCCACACAGATTGAAGAAGCATGCTGATAATACAATGCTTGGAAAATTCATAGCTATGCTGAAGCAATTGACGATAAATTTGCCGTTGGTTAAAGCGTTAGAGCAAATGCCAGGATATGCAAAATTTATGAAGGATCTTGTTACAAAGAAGCGGACCATTATCTTTGAGGCAGAAGATAATCTCCATCACTATGATGCTATTTCGACGAGTTCTTTGGTGCAAAAAAGGCAAATCTAGGAGCTTTTACTATCCCATGCACGATCGGACCTATCGATTTTGCTAAAGCATTATGTGATTTGGGGGAGAGTATCAACCTGATTCCACTAGCGATTTACAAAAAGTTGGGTTTGGGAAATCTTACGCCCATAAATATGAGATTTGTAATGGCTGATAGATCGGTGAAACGATCGGTAGGAGTATTGTATGATGTGCTTATCAAGGTGGCTGATTTTATATTCCCTGCAGATTTCGTTATCCTGGATTGTGAAGTTGACTTTGAAGTACCTATCATTTTGGGTCGACCTTTCTTTTCTATGGGAAGTGTGTTCATCGACCGGTGAGCTAACCAACTTCTATTCATATTGAATGAGGGAGTTGTTAAGTTTGATGTCTGTCAATCTATAAAGCATCCCGACGACATAAGCGTGTTGTCCATCATAGACGTCTATTACAAAGAGGAAGAGAAAACATCCATGTTGGAAAAATCTACTATTGACCCTCTAGCAGTAGTCCTGATAAATTTCGACAGTGAAGGCATTGAGAACCATAAGGAGTATGTTTGTGTAGTAAATGGAAAGGGGCCATATTTTTATGCTCCCAAGAAACCTGATTTGGATCTAAAAAATAGGCCAACACCTCCGGCCAAATCATCCATTGAGGAACCTCTGGTGTTGGAGTTAAAGGAGATGTCGAGTCATCTGAAGTATGTATTTCAAGGTAATAGAAATACATTACCAATCATAATTACAGCAGACCCTGGCAAGCAGCAAAGATATAAAAGAGAAATAGGTTGGACCATAGCCAATATTATTGGTATACCTCCAGGTATTTGCACTCATAAAATCCAGCTGGATGAGAACTGCAAGCATACTATCAAGCAACAACGGCGACTAAACCCCTCAATGCAAGAAGTGGTGAAAAGGGAGATTATCAAATGGCTGGATGCTGGGGTTGTGTTCCCCATTTATGATAGTCCTTGGGTAAGTCCTGTGCAATATGTCCCCAAGAAAGTAGGCATGACCGTGGTTGCAAATGAAAAGAATGAACTAATCCCTCTTAAACTTATCACCAGATGGAGGGTATGCATGGACAACCGGAAGTTGAACTCGTGGACCTTGAAAGACTATTTCCCAATGCCTTTCATGGACCAAATGCTCGACCGTCTAGCAGGACAGGGTTGGTATTGTTTTCTAGATGGCTATTCGGGGTACAATCAGGTTCCGATTGCTCTAGAAGATTAGGAGAAAACCATTTTCACCTGTCCATACGGCACATTCGCTTTCAAGCGGATGCTATTTGGGTTATGCAATGCCCCAGCCATATTTCAACGGTGTATGATGTCCATATTTTTAGATATGGTTGAAGATACTTTGGATGTGTTTATGGATGATTTTTCGATGGTCAGAGATTTATTTGAGTCATGTTTGGATAACCTTAGTAAAGCCTTGCATCGATGTGAGGAAGTCAACCTTGTACTAAATTAGGAAAAATGTCACTTTATGGTGAAGGAGGGCATTGTTTTAGGACATAAAGTATCAACGAAAGGAATTGAAGTTGATAAAGCAAAGGTCGAAGTGATTGAGTAACTACCCCCTCTTGTCTCTATGAAAGGAATTATTACATTCTTGGGTGACGCCGGGTTTTACCGCTGATTCATTAAAGACTTCTCCAAAACTGCAAGTCCACTATACAAACTTCTTGATAAGGAAGCTAAATCTGTATTTGACGAGGAGTGCAGGAAGGAATTTCAATTCCTTAAGGAGAATCTTATTGCGGCTCCCATAATTGTTGCACCAGATTGGTCAATGCCATTTGAAATGATGTGTGACGCCAGTGGAGTAGCGTTTCGGGCTGTGCTTTGTTAAAAATGGGAGAAGATTTTTCATCTAATTTACTATGCAAGCAAGACATTAAATGAAGCTCATAGGAATTATACAGTTACAGAATAAGAACTCCTTGCTGTTGTGTATGCCTTTGAAAAGTTTCGGGCTTACTTACTTGGGACCAAGGTGGTGGTACCCACAGACCACACAGCCTTCCGCTATTTGATATCCAAGAAGGATCAAAACCAAGGCTGATAAGCTGGGTCATGCTGCTGCAAAAATTTGATTTTGAAGTGAAGGACCGGAAGGGTTGCGAGAACCAGGTAGCTGACCACTTATCCAGACTAAAGAATGAGCAGGCAGTGAAGGATGAGCTTGAAATTGACTACTCTTTTCCGGACGAGAGCGTTTTGGCTGCTGTACTCAAAAGAGTTCCATGGTATGTAGATTTTGCAAACTATGTGGTGAGTGAGGTGCTGCCAGTTAATCTTTCATTTCAGCAGCAGAAGAAGTTTCTCCGTGATGTAAAAGATTACTTCTGGAAAGAACCATATTTGTTTCGGAGATACGCAGATGGTATTATCAGAAGATGCATATTAGAAGCTGAGGTTTTGCGCATATTGGAAGCAACTCATGCGTCCCCGGTAGAAGGTCACCATACAGGAGACCGTACTATGCAAAAAGTTCTCCAGAGTGGCTACTACTGGCCCACTTTGTTTAAAGACTGCTATGAGCTTGTTAAGAGGTGTGACAATGTCAAAGGCAAGGGTCCATATCCAATCACCATGAAATGCCTATGACTACAATTCTTGAGGTGGACCTATTTGATATTTGGGGCATTGACTTTATGGGACCTTTCGTCAGCTCATTTCGAATGAAGTATATATTAGTCGTTGTAGACTATGTGTCAAAATGGGTCGAGGCAATTGCTTTAGCAGACAATGAAGGGAAGTGGGTAGTTGTATTTCTAAAAAAGAATATTTTCTCTCGCTTTGGGGTACCATGTACCATAATAAGTGATGGAGGGTCTCACTTTTGTAATAAGATGTTCAAGGATGCCTTGGCAAAGTATAGAGTGAGACAGCATAAGGTAGCTACCCCGTACCACCTTAAACCAGTGGACAATTTGAAGTATCTAATCAAGAAATCAAGGCAATCCTTGCCAAGACAGTAAATGATAGCCGGAAAGATTGTTCGAGGAAATTAGATAACGCATTATGGGCCTACCAGATAGCTTTTAAGACACCAATTGGGATGTCCCTATACCAGTTGGTGTACGGCAAATTATGTCATCTGTCGATTGAGCTGGAATATAAAGCACTTTGGGCACTAAAGAAGCTGAATTTGAATTATGGTGATGCAGCTCAAATGAGGTTGGAGAAACTAAATAAATTAGATGAATTTCGTCTTGAAGCATACGAGAGAGCTGATCTATACAAAGAGCGAATAAAAAGGTACCATGATCAGAGAATTATCGACTGAGATTTTCAGAAGGGCGACTTGGTATTGCTTTTCAATTCTAGGCTCAAACTATTTCTAAGAAAGCTCAAGTCTAGATGGTCAGGTCCATTTAAGGTTCACCATGTCTACGATTCTGGTGTAGTAGAGCTTGAATATGAGGATGGTAAAACATTCAAAGTTAATGGACAGCGAGTGAAGAAATATATCGATCTCCAAAAAGAAATCAACAGTGTTGTTGATATTGATCTCGAGGAAGTCTGAGTACTCGAAACAACTAAGTCGTGCCGTAATAATAAATCAGGCGCTAGTGGGAGGCAACCCACATTTTTATTACTTAGTTACATTTAATTATGTTTAAATAAGTATGTAGGTAAAACTGAAGTGTTTGGGGTGGTGTGAAGGTGCCACAGAGTAATAAACAGAAGCAAATATGATTCAAGGTTACCGATGAAATTACCTGACGGTACGTCAAATAGTTGACGGGCCATCGGATTAGGTCGTACATCTGATGGAATGTCGTATATCTGATGGACCATCGGAAGTAGTTCGTTGAACACAGGTTCAGATATGGTTCATTGAAAGCTGCAATAGAGATATACGACATAACATCAACCATCTAACATCACATCGGATCTACCGTTGTACGCAACCCTAGTTTTGCGGGTCGGGTTTTTATCACTTTAAATAGCCATTTTTCATGTCAAACTTATCCAAAACGGTTTTACATTGATAAAACGGAATGGTTTTGTAATGCCCTACCTTTTCAAACACCAAGCACCTATTCATTTTCCCTCTAACTCTTTCACTTCCTTCTCCTTCTCTATTTAAACTCCCCTCTCCTCTCTCATTTATTCATCTCTTCCTCTCTTATTCTCTCTAAAGCTCTCAAAGTTACTATTGTGCTTGAAGTACATTACATTGCACACCAAACACTGTAACCTACAGGTAAGTAATTCCTCTAGTCTTACATCATTTATAACATACAATGGATGGATTCAAGAAGTAAAACTCAAGGAAAACTCATGTTTGTTATGGCCCTCTTCTTTATTCCTGTTATTACGTTTGTGGTTAGTCTAGTTTACGTGTCTATTTTTTTATGAACACAGTCTTGGAGGAAGTCTGAGTAACCCATGGACCAAAACTAACTAGCCAAATATTGCTAAATTGCTTAGAAATACCGCACTAAATTGCATGAAGAAGTAGTGCACAAAACGTGTTTGATGAAATGCTTGAAAGAAGGTTAAAGATTGAAAACCATACCTGACGATTCGCGACGACAACACTTCGACCCATCGACATTATTAGTGAATGCCAATATCGAACCTAGGCTTAACAATACCTCACTGCTTAAACTCGATGGTATGGTCTGACGGAATGTCGACTATTCAACTTACCATCAACTCATATCGTCACATTTACCATAGAACTTAGATCACTAGACCAACTTGACGGTTAGGGTCGATGCACAGTCAGACATCTAACGTCAAGTCGCACCCCACCGTCGGTAGTTAAAAAGCATGTAATTTTATGGTTTTCTCCTACAACATGATTTAAACTGTATTTTATAGGTATCATGGCCCTAAAAAAAGCACAAGAAAAAGGCAAAGGTCAAGCTTCCACCCAACATTCCGACCCACCGCCCAAAATACTAGGAAAAGTCATCAACCAAAAGTATCTTTGTCCACCTCATGTGAACAGGTAGAGGTGCAGGAAAGCAGCACCGGTACATTAATTCCAGAGCCACCAACTACAAGGGGTGAAGCTTTATACCTCACTCCAGTGGATGTACCCGAGCAATAAGATCTGAATGTCCTCCAACGCAAAGACGAGCAACTGTAGAAGTCTATTAGGTGGCAAGTGCTTGGGGCACGTGATAACTACTACAGAAAACTCATACCAACTGATAGGATAGTGAAGAAGAGGAAGATTTTTAAAAAACATCAGATTATCACCACCACTTTGCATGAGTACCCCGAACTCGAATGCCGCTTCAATGACTATCAACTTCAATGGATGAGTAAACCTCCAGGGTCATATCAACCCAAATGGGTTCACAAATTCTTCGCCAATTATTTCATACTGATTGAGAAGGTTTTGCCTAAAGGAAAGAAGGCAGGCAATGGAACCAAGCTCAACAAAGTTCCAGTATGTGGTGTTGACATTGACATTTCTGAGAGGACCCAAAATAGGTTCTTATTCGGGACCGACTATCAAACCTCGATGGCAACTCAAGACTTCGAGTATCAGGTACTCTTGTGGAATGAACAGAAGCCCTGGTTAGCAAAGATCTTGACAGATGGTGGTGATCCTACATGGTTACACACTACTACTGACGCTCGCATCTCAAAAAAATCTCTGAGTTTTTGCACAAAATTTTGGTGGGCAATCGTACAACTAAGGCTCATGCCAACAGGGGGTGATGATCGATTGGAGAGCACTAGAGTCGTCCTGGTTGCGTCTTTGATTGAAGGATATACACTTGATTTTCGTCACATCCTAGTAGCTAAGATGTTCTTTCATGCATACAAGACTCACACCTCTTTACCATTTCTTTGCCTCATTATCGAGTTGTGCAGAAGGGTAGATATCCCACAGATCAGTGGACTTGATAATGAGGTCCATGCAACAAAAACTCAGGATATCAAGAGGATGAAGGATGAGTCACGATTTAAGTTGAGAACCACCAGGCCCCCAGCTCAGCAAACTCAATCCGCCCTAGTTGCAGCCAAAACAGCAGAGTTTCATGCAGGTATTCACATGCCCATCACTATTTATGCTCCTCCTACCACTTCTATAGGTTCCGCTACCATGCTAATGGGTGGGACCCCTACTTCTACATTAGTTACTCCCCTGCCATCAGATTACAGGTTGAATCCTGAAAACTTCACCAAGATAGTTAAGACTGTCAAAAGGGTGGAGAAACAACTGGCAGTTTGGGGTGAAGGGTTCAAACATTTTGTGGAGCTGATAGTTGCAGACGCATTGCGGCCATATTGCAATATTCAACTTTGGATGGACAGCATGGAGGAGCATATTATAACGCCCCAGAAAACTGGTCTCGGAGCGTCACACGATGCTTGAGGCTACAAATAGCCCCAAGCTAACCCTTTTAGCCATTTTCATTCAGTTCAACACAAATCAACGGGGTTTCCATAAGTAACCCTCAAATATCAACAGAGTAATCATCATCCAAGAATAAAAGAATTTCAGAAAGATAACAAAATACGACTTATTAGTCAACTCCCAACATCTATGCTAGTCTGACAAGCCTCTAAGAGAATCAATAGAACCAGAAAACCATTAAGATATGCCCCAACTGACTCATACTCAGTTATCAAATGTAAACAATTCCGTGAAACCAACATCAGACATCACGTCCTCGGAACATGAGGACTCACCACAATAGAGGATGTAGAACAGCGTGCTCAAAGAATCACTATCGAACCTAGAACTGAGCACCTGAACCTATATTCCGAGAAAATATAGTCCACATCTGAAGATGTGGGTCAGTACCATGGAAAGGAATCGAGTATATGGGGGTGTA
>NC_061112.1:106320513-106425226 GCF_002878395.1 Capsicum annuum | reverse complement strand
AACATCAAGATTTCATAATAATCATCATAAGATATAGGTTTATGCTTTAAATTTGTAAAAATCAAATAAAAATCATGCCTTTGTAAAGAAAATTACTTTTGGGCACAAGAATGAAAGAGAGTTCTTGTTGAAAAACCCCACATACCTTGAATGATGAACTTTAGATCGAAACTCATTTTTGAGATGTTAATCGTGCCTCTGAATGATGGTTCTTGGATTTCTTGAACTAGGAACTTGGAATTTTTAATAAATTTATAGAATTAATGGTGAACTTTGGAGGTTCTTGAAGTTCTTGAACTAGGAACTTGGAATCTTCAATAAATTTGCAGAATTAATGGTGAACTTTGGAGGTTCTTGAAGTTGGATGTAGGAGCATAGGGTTTTCTTTTTGAGGGAATTTGATGAAATATAACATATAATCCTTCTAATAGGCTTTAATATAGGGTTTTGACGGATTTTGTGTGAGGAAAGAATGACCAAATCGCCCCTAAAAATTAAAAAAATTCTCGAATTTGTCCTTTGGTGGACTGTTTTGATAGTTTGAAGTAGATCAACCATAACGTTTTACTCCGATATCCAAATTGGATGAAACTAATTTCATTAGAAAGAGGACTCTCATATATTTTCATTGATATATAGTATATCATCCAGATCATTGTGTACGAGGAGTTATGATCATTCGAAGTTTAGCTAAAAATTTACTTTTGATATGCTGAAGTAGATCGACCATAACATTTTTCTTCGATGGACAAATTTGATAAAACCAATTTCATTGGAAAGAGGAATCACAGATTTTTCTGTTCATATATAGTAGATCACCCAGATCATTATGTACAAGGAGTTATGATCGTTTAAAGTTGGAGAAAAAATACGCCAAGCCTCAGTACTTTTTCCTGCACGTTTTACTGTTCACTACTACTATTCATGGTTCGATCGGAATGTTCATAACTCATCGCTCGGGTGTTCGTTTTGAATGATCCATATATCACTGGAAAGCTTATTTGATACTCTACGCAATGTTGGGTCATAATATAAGACATTACGTATGGAAAATTTATAATTCATTCTAGAAGATAGAACCCAATACATTTACGCATAAAATTTTAACAAAAAATTTCCCGGGGTATTCATATATCAACAGAAAAATCAATGCCATGTCCATTCCAAACTTTGCTTAGTTGGTGGAGGAGGTGCGAAAGATGCGCACTGATGATGACAGAATATAGAACACACCCCAGTAGCCTGCCATTGACACAGTATAGCTCTTTATTAATGAAGACGAGGGTGTTTATGACCTCTTTGGACACCCAGTCAAGGACAAGAGAAAGCAGCCATAGCATTCTGATAAAGAAGCTTAAAGAACAGTAAGAAAAGTTTATTCTTGTGCATATTTAGGACTATCTTATAAGTTTAAATAAAGTTTAAATTATTACTTTTGTAGGGATAATAGTTTAATTATGGTTTCGGATTTAATAAAGTTTAATCTTTTAGAATTGATTTCAAAGTTGCAATTTCATGTTTTTAAGCTTTATACTACTATTAATAATACTTGTTCTACAAAGTATCTTACTGCAAATCTGCACAACAAATAGTAGGGGCATCAATAAAGCTAAGTCTACTCTGAGATTACTTGAATTATTCAAAACATGTGATTGACTATTAGCATATCTATAACTGGCATTAAGTGCATAACTGGTGATACAGATCTCAAGAAATAGTTGAATGAGTGTAACTTGATTGCCATTGTGTGGGCGAGTATTCGTTTAACTCTTGCATAGTAGAGTGCCTAGATCTTTCCCGATTCAACTGATGCAGTCTTATATTTAAGAGAATAAAAAATGATAGTAGGCCTCCTTGTTCAGTCAATCCTCCAAAGCCAAAATAATTAACCCCACTAATTTTTTTCATCTAAGTCAGAACCTCTTAATCAGTGCACCAAAGTATTACAATTCACTCTCTGTTTAGCTAAAAACTCTTTTAAACTCTGGCCCTAGTCTGGTTATATGGTCAAAACATCTAAGTTAAGGGTGGATATTGTAAGACTATCAGCTATATGATGGAAAGTTGGCCTAGAATTTGTAAAAAGCATTTGGCCCTGGTTTTGATAAAACAAAGTGCACCTTAATTTATTGCATCAGCATAAGTTGAGGGCGACTGATGCTTGTATATGCATGAAGAGATGTTTGAAGGAAAGTTGGTGATGGTAAAAGAGTGAATGTATGTGTAAAGATATGACTGTGGGTTAGAAGAATTTAAGAACAAAGACAGTTGAATCCAAATTCTAGTCCGCATACCCAAAAATCTCTTCATAACCTAATCTGAAAATACCATTGAAACCCAGAAAAGTCCTGCTTGATTTTTGGACTCAGCTACAAGGGGACGTTGGATGATAAAGGCAAGTTTATGGTACATATGCTGTGATAGGTAACTTCTTTGATAAGCGAGAGAGTCGTGATTCATATTCCACAAAATAAGCTGAGTGGTGGATTTCTTTGATTGTGAGGGGAACTTGAATTACACTCAGTTGAACTGATTTTTGTAGATCCTGGTAACCATGCTTGTGTAAATGAACTGAATTTGAAGCAATGCCTATTATAGAATCTTACATGTTGAACCTCATGAAATGATTGCAAGGGAAGGATGGTGTATGAACTAGCTCAGTAGATCTGCCTATCATTGTATTGTTCTTAATTGCAGTAACGATACTAAGTTGCTTGAGGACAAGTAAATATTTTAAGTTGAGGGTGTTGATGTTCCGACATTCGACGGAACATTTTATGTCGTTTCCTTAAGATAATTAAATGTTTTCAAACAACTGGTGTATATACTTTAGTGTTATCAGAGTAAAAGCTAAGTGGAGGCAATAACTTGGACAAACTGGGCAAAATAAGGGAGAAATAAAATGTGATGGTACAACTGATAGTACATCAGTAGGTCGACATACCATCAGACATCATCATCAATCAAAACCAGAGGAGCACTTCATTGGAAAAAAGTGATGTTACGCTCCAACAGCAACATCGAATGTCCAATGGAACATCAAATCTCGAACGTCTAACTAATGTAGAAAGATCAAGCACTGAAAATAAGCGAAGTTATGCTCCGACGGCATCGTCAAATGTCCGATGGACCATCGATTCTTAAACGTTGAACTGATGTAGAAAGACCAAGCACTGGAAATAAGTGACGATCCTATCTGAAGGGACGTCAAACATTCGACTAGATATCAACTTCTACCATCGAATTACATCAGCATCTAGCATTACTATAAGGAAGTGACGTTACATGCAGCTGCACCGTTGGACCTTCGACGCAGCGTCGACCTGTACCATTAGATTTGACGCTGTAAAAAGTGAGTTGAATTTTGGAGCTTTGACTATTGAAGATGCTATAAATACTAAATGCTAGGGTTTAGAATGCATCCATGCTCAGACACTCTACAATTTTCTCTTAGCCTTCATTTTAGATTTTCTCACTACTCTCACCTACTCTCTGACTTTTCTCTTGAGAGGTAGATCTGAGATATATTGTTCAAATCTAGTTCCCTCTGGAGAGATAGTGAAGAATTTTGTCTAGATCTTAAGCATTGTACCTTAGTGTGCATTGGAGATTCGAGTATCCATTTGTAGATCCATTAATTTCTATTGCATTGAAGAATCAAGGAGTTGTCTTTGTTATTTTTGTAAGTTAAACTTGATTTATCTATGGCTAATACAATGATATATTTTGACTTTTGCATAGAAATGAGTGGCTAAGATTCCATAACTGGAGTTATGGAAGCCTTAATATAAGTAACTAGTTTGGGTTGTAGATCGAGGTAAGTTCTATGAATATTTGATGTTGTATAAACCTTTCTGCATTTTTAGTGACTTTTTATGAGTGCAACTTTGGCAAAGTCAGCACTACAACATAGCATGTGTTGTTGGGCTCCTACAATGACACAAACTACTTGTCGAGAGGAAGGTCACCACATGTGCTATTGGGTTACTTCAATGAAGCAATCACTTGTCCGAAAGAAAGGTGATTTTCGAGCAATGTAACGACTTCCCTTATTTGTAACTAGAATAATCAGCACTATAACATCACATACCCAAAAGGATAGTGTTTTTGGGTTACTCCGATGAAGCAATCACTTGTCCGAAAGGAAAGTGATTGTCGAGCAACGTAACGGTTCTTCTTGTTCGCAACTTGAAAGGTATATCCTTGGTTGCATTCTAGAAAGGTCAGCACTAGAACAATACTTGTCTGAAAGGAAGGTATTATCATGTTACTTCGATGAACCAACCACTTTTCCGAAAGAAAGGTGGTTGTGGAGAATTGTAACTATCTATCTTGAGTGTGACAGGGTAAGCCTACAGACAACACCTATCCCGGTGGAAGGTACTTATTGAGAACGGTAAAGTTCCTCTGAACTCTTAAAGATGTTTCTCCTTTAAGTTTAAGAGCAAATACCTTGGCCGGATTTTCTACGTGAGTACATTACCTTCCCCAGAGGAGGGGGGATAGGAAAGAAAAAGAAATATTTTACGTGGACTCTAAAGCTTCCAACCTTTAGATTAAGGGTAGATGCCTTAACCAGATCTGTCTACATGGGGAAACAATTGAATAATCAATGCATTCTTTAATTTTGAAAGAATTAAGGGATAGGCTACCTACTGAGGTCGAATGACGATTGGGTAAATAAATGGATTAAATGATCCTTGCAACTTAATTGAAAAATGGTATCATACTAAGACCTACAGCCCTAACTGTTTACACATTTTGGTAACAATAACTCTGGTTTGTTTAATATCTTGAATTTTCACCTATCATAATAGTTTCTCATTTGAATCATTTAATTTACCGTACATTAGATTCTATATTACAATGTCCAAAAAACCCCATTTGTTGGAAATAACTAACTATCAGCCAATCGTATCACGGATATCTTATATTAACACCCTATTCCCTGTGGGATTCAACCCCAACCTAGTTAGGTTATATATTTTAAAAGACCGTTTACATTCTCATAAGAGTGGTGTAATTTGGGCGTATCAGCACGCTTGGACCCAGAGCCCACCTGATAAGTCTAAATTACACCTCTCTTATGAGAGAGTAAGCGGCCATTGTCAAGTATATAACCCGACTAAATTGGGGTAGAATCTCATAGGGAATATGGTGCTCACTTAAGTTATTCATGCATCAATCAACTAATATTTAATAGCTTCCTATAAATTGTGGTTTCAGAGATTAAACAAAGTTATTGTTATTTCAATGTTTCAAATTAATGTTAAGGTAAAACCAGAGTTGTGTTCACTATGAGTATTGGTACTTTATATACCGAAATTGCCCCGTTAATGTTGTTTTTCTTGTTTGACCATCCAATTGGCCTCTACCACCAGAAAAAAAACTATACTTGGACTCTCTATAAACTTCTTGAAATGCCTCGGTTGATTTTTGGCCCATAACACGGTCGTAAACCAGGCCCACCCATGAAATCGTAGGCTTTAGAACACCAATGTAGCTTAAAAATGCCTTGTTCATGCTGTTTTGCAGGTTTGACTGCCCAAATAGACCCGACCATGCAAATGGACTATATAGGGATTCTCTCTAACCTTAATAGCACAACCCAATCAATTTTTGGCCCATAAAATGCCTAGATATCGAGCCCACCCATGGAACCATAGGCTATAGCACGCTGATTTGGCCTGAAAATGCCCTATTCGTAGTGTTTCACCCATTCTACCACTCAAATGGCCCCGACCACCTAAAATTACCACACTGGGTTGCTCCCCAACCTTCCTGGCATGCCTTAGTGGATTTTTGGCCTGTAGAACTCCCAAACCCCAGGCCCACCCACAGAACTCTGGTTTATAGCACGCCGATTTGGCCTGAAAATGCTCCATTCACATTGTTTCACCTATTTAAACAAGCAATTAGACCCACCATCCCAAACGGACTATAGGGTGATGCTTTTCAACCATACTTGCATACCTCGATCGATTTTTGACCCACAAAGTGCATGGACCCCAAACCCATCCATGGAACCATGGGTTATAGCACACTGATTTGGCCCGAAAATGCCCTATTCATGCTGTTTTGCATGTTTGACAACCCAAATAGCTCCACCTACCTAAATGGTTTATACAAGGATTCTACCCAACCTCCTTGGCATGCCCTGGTCAATTTTTAGCCCATAGTCTGACTGAAACCTGGGCCCACCCACTGAACGGTTGGCTTAGCTTACTAATTTGGCCTAAAAATGCCCTATTTGAGCCATTTCACCCATTTGACCACCCAAATAGCGCTTCCCACCCAAAAAGACCATCCTAGGATTCTTTCCAACCTCTCTAGCATGCCGGGTAGATTTTTATCCCAAAACAAGATTGAACCCCGAGACCACCACAGTACTGTGGGATATAGCACACCGATTTGGCCCAAAAATACCTCTTTTAAGCCGTTTCACTCATTTGACCACCTAAATGGACCCGTTTACATAAACTAACCACAAAAAAATGCTATACAACCTCCCTGGCATGTCTCAATAGATTTTCAACCCATAGTACGCCCAAACCCCAACCCACCTATGGAAGTGTGGGTTATAGCACACCAATTTAGCCTTAAAATGCCCCATTCTCACTGTTTTGCCCATTTAACTACCCAAATAGACCCGCCCACCCTAAATATCAACATTAAGATGATTCCTAATATCCATGGCATGCCTTAATCAATTTTTAACCCACAACACATCTGAACCCCAGGCCCACCCACGAAACCATAGCTATAACACACCGATTTAGCCCGAATATGCTCTGTTCACGCTATTTTTCCTATTTAATAACCTAAATGGCCTTTCCCACCCACATAGACTACAATAGCATGTTTCTCAACCTCTTTGTCATGCTTCGATTGATTTTCAAGGCATAGAACACCCGAACCCCGTGCCCACCCCTGAAATTGTGGGCTATAGCATACTGATTTGGCCCAAAAATAAACCATTCACAATGTTTGGCCGAATTTACAACCCAAATGGCCCTGACCACACAAAGGAACAAATTGAGATGCTCCATAACCTCCTTGGCACACCACGATTGATTTTCAGTCCACGAAATGCCCGGAGCCTAGGCCCACCCATGGAACCGTAGGCTATAGCATAATAATTTGTCCCAAAATGCCTCGTTTGATCTATTTTACCCGTTTTGCCACCCAAATAGCCCCGCCCACCCAAATAACCACACTAGTATGCTCCCCATCCTACCTGGTATTCCATGGTCAAATTTTGACCCACAACACACCCAAACATCGGGCCCATAATATGCCCAAATTATAACTTTCCTACGAAAAGATAAGCGGTCATTGTCAGATATAGAACCCAACAAAGGTTGGGGTCGAATCCCATAAGAAATACTTGTGAAACTAAGTAAGTTGATTCTTAATGGACTATTGATATAAGATTTCGGAATAAAAAGGGGTTTTAATGTATGGATAATGTTCTTTCATTCATGTAACATAGAGAGATCCAGCTAATGAGAGTTAATAGAAGTAGAATTTCAGTGAGGATGAGTTAACTATAGTTATGCTCACCAACATGTTCAGACAGTTATGGTTGTGAATTCATGCTTGAATTCTAACTTATAATTTCAATTGCAAGAAATATTGAATTCTAAAATTACCCACTTGTTTCTCAACCTAATAAGTATTTCAAGTATTTCACCCTTTACTTCTTCCGAACTTAAAGGATTCATGTTTTGTTCAATATATCTCTCATGAGGGTTGATCCTATTGGGGCATTAACCCATAACTCAAAGAGTAAACCTATGGATATCATGTGAATCACTTTTTTTCCCAACATCCACTTTTTTGTTCAGACAACCAGTGTTCAATGGCTCACTTGTCAAGTTTGCAACCAAGAAAAGTCATTGTAGAGAAGAGGAACTCATGAAATTTAGATAGATTTTAGAAATTAATTTAATTCATAACCCAAAATAGCTCTCTACATCAAGGCTCCCATAACCCTAATTATGGGAGTTTGGCTACTTATGCCCATGTGAGATCTCAAAGATGTATTGATGTTCATAAATAGCTTCAAGAGAGCACTTAAAAAAGTTACAATATTATTCTTCTCAATCTTGAAAAATAAGGAAAATAACAATCAGATCTTAATCTCCGGCCTCAAATCTCAATAAAACATGTTACAATGCTCTCAATAGAGGAGAAAATATGATAATACTGTTCAAGATATGAAATAAAACCTAATACTTCATATTTATATGACTCCAGGGACTGGGGTTTTAAAATTTAAACTCAGAATTGCCACTTTATGCTAGATAGGTCAAGCGATAGTTCGTTGTTGTGATAATGATTCGTCGCCCAGAACATCATTGGAGCTCCAGTGGTATTGCGTTCTATTTCTTGGTGATGGGTAGGTGGACGATTCATCATAGGTTAGAAGGTGCGTTGCTTGGACCATCATGATACTTCCACTGGCAATGCCCTTTACTTCTGGGTAACGGCTACGCCAATGGTTCATCGCATGTTTGACGATCCGTCGCCCAAGTCGTTCCTTGTCATTTTTTCAATTTTGCGCAATTTGTTCAAGTTATTCTTCATGCTCATTTATTGGCATAAAAACACTAAATTCCTATGTTAAATACAAGAATAGTTTCTTGAAAAACACACAATTATCATAAGAAAAAAGCCTAAAATATTCCATCAAAAGCTGAGACATCAACACTCTCAACTTAAGGTAATTGTTTGGCCTCAAGAAACTTAACAACAAGGTCCATATATGAATAACATCAAGATGGGAATTACGCAGTAAAACCAACACAATTGTACAATTATTTAGCTGCCCATTCGGCTAGGTGATCTTAACACATATGGATCTGCTATTGGCATTGACTACTAATCAACATATTTACAGCCACGGATATAATACCCCAAAGAAATAAGCAGACCAGGTATAACTCAACATACCCTCATAGTCAAAGAAGTCCCTTGCATATTATAAGTTGTGGACTAAACTAAGACTCTTACTCTTAGAAAAGAAGTTACAAACATAGTGCACACCTATAAGCTTGCCCTTATCATCTAACATTGTCGCATGATTGACTTACTAAGATCAAGCAGGATGTGCTAAGGGTGGTAATGAGGCTTTAAGCTCAGTGAGGGTTGATCAATTTAACAAGTGACTTTTAGTACAAAAATCACTCTCTTTACCCTTTTTTGTAGCTATTCACCAGGACAACAGTTCCTTTCATTCATTCACAATCTTTATTATCAAATCATGTCCACGTTCACCAAACTACTCTTTTTTCCACATTATTTTTTGTAGAACAGTAGCATCAGCCACCCTTAACTTATACTGATATAATTAGTTGAGGTTCACAATATCTATTTAGACATCTAACCATACCAAGGACAGATGCTACCTTTCAAATCATTTCACTCACCCTCCTAGGCCACCATCAATCCAACAATAATAACCCTCAACTTAAAATATTTCATAAGTCAACATGCACGATGTCCAAAATTAGAACAGGGCCAAAGATAAGTTTTAACACCTTTTAGAGAGTGAATTAAACTTATTTGGTCACAACAAACACTAACACGACTCACGGGGGTTTACAAAGGAAACAAAAGTTTTGTTTTTGGTGAGTTCATTATTTCGGTTAAGTGGACTAACAAGACAAGAAGGCCTGCTATCCTATCTTATGGGGTAAATTATACGACAACATCCAATGAACCGAGAAAGTTCTAGGTTCAACACTTATGCATGAACTAGATAAATACTCACACACATAGGAACTAAGTTAATCCCTATCCTTCTAACTCTTAGGACTCATATCATATAGCTATGTGTTGCTTTAATTAACATTCTAATTCTAGTTTCAGAGTCAAAAATGGTTGTACAACACTTTTACCACATGGTAAGAAAAAATAATTATACAAAAATTATAAATACTTGCCTCAATCACTTATCATATAAATGATGCTAACAGAACAGAAAATTGTTTATATAAATAACTTGACTATATAAACAGCACATCACATTAAAATAAAAATGCAAACTAGACATACCAGTTCTCCTAGATAAAACATGAGGGAAAAGAACATCGGTAACAAAAACCCCCATGGTACAAGTATATTAACCTCCCTAAAGAATGATTCAATATCCTCAATGCATGCAAAGTAGGAACGAAAAAGAGAGAAATAATTGTATAACCTCTCAGTCAGTCGAGCCATCAATCAAATGGTCTAAGGCTGCTTTGGCCTCATCTTCAGTAACGTTGACCCCATGGTAATAAGGGTTCTCAAATCAACATCCTCCAAAATTAGAGGGATCTCACAGTGAGTATAATCAGAAACTGGCCTCCTAGCTGGGGTCAAAATGGTGGAAATACCCACATCTTCATCCTGCAACCTCTTCTTCCACTTTTCTTTAATTTTCTTTGACCTCTTAAGTGCTCTCTGTAGATCATAGTCTTCTCTTTTTTTTTGTATCATGGATTTAAGTCTTCTTTTCTTAGCTGCTCTCTTTGCAACTTTCTTGGCCTTTTCATCTATCTTCACTACCTTCTTACCCTTTTCTTTTATTGGTCTTCCCATTAAGTTTACAATGCCTTTGTTGTCATCACTTATGATCTGGGCTAGATCAAACATAGGCTTATGTGGTTGTTGTTTTAGCTCCTCAATGTCTACTTGGGCTTGCTTAAAGTCATCCATAAACTTATCCAGATCTAGAATGGACATGGTATCTAGCTTCTTGTTGATTCACTCCTCCATACTGTCCATCCTGAGCTGAATGTTCCTGGAAGAGCGTACTGCTTCCTCTATAATTCTTTCAATAAAAGCCTTGAAATTACACTAGAGAGATGGCCTTTGAAAATTTTTCATTAAGAGGGCACCTTTGTTATTTTAAGTCTTATTTGTTATGTAATATAAATAGAACAAGATAGGTCATTTGAGAGTTGGTTGATCATTATTGTAAGACTTAAAATTTTGAAACACCAAGTCTTCTCTTCTTGTAGAAAAAATTGAAACTTGTGAATAGGATAGCATTCAAGGGTGGAATCTCTTGTGATTACTTTTTGTGAGAAACATTGGTGCTTGAGTGGTGGACTTCGCCCTTATGTCATCGTAAGAGTTAGATGATTGTGTGTGGAGGTGTTAGGGGTCTTAGCGTTTAATATAATCTTTGGTTCTTGGGATTTACACCACCTTTGTCTTGCTATCTATCCTTTTGTTTATTGTCATCATGTAGTAGTTTGTGTCTTGTGTTGTAAGCCATGGGTGTTGTTCTTATTAAATCATTGTCATTTTTATTCATTTTTCATCTTATTTTTGTTCACTTAGTTTGGATTATTGGCTTATTTGGTGTCCAAACACCTAGTTTTCTTCTCATTCTTGTTTTGTCATTCTTGGCCAAGACTTGGTCCCTTGATCTCTCAATTTGTAGTGTGTTTTGTTACGTTTTAGGGGGCTATTTTGTGTCATCTTTGGGATGTAAGGCATTATTTGGTATTAGAGCAAAGACTTGTTGTGTTCCTACACTACAAATCTTGGTCTTTCATAGTTGAAAAATGAAAAAAAAGTGTTAAAGTGTTCTTGTTCTTGGCCGAGTGTTCTTGTTATTGTTGTTGTGTTTGGCTGAGATTTGAGTATGTTTTGTTTCCTTAGTTTGTGTTTAGTGTTGGTTCTATTTACCCTAAACACTTATTGAGTCTACAACCCAAGTTCTTGAGCAACATTCATGTTATGTTGTGGTGATAAGTGTGTGGTTTCTTGTTGGTGGTGGTGGTGGTGTTCATCTTGTGTTCTTGTGTTGAGTTAGAGAAGTTGTTGTGTGATCTTTGAAGAGCATAGAAAGATAAGACTTCATGCTTGTTTTGAAAACATTTCCAAGACAAACACCAAAGTAGAAAAAGAAAAAGAGCCCTCCAAAAAGCAAGTTACCAAAAAAGAGTAAGTCACTTTTCAAAGTTAGACCAAAGAGGAAAGAGATGACTACCCAAAGAAGTTGTCTTGCCAAAAGAGTGCAAGTTGGTAGAAAGTTGGTGGAAAGATTTTTGACTCTTGAAAAGAGAGTCTCAAGTCTTGTAAGCCTATACCATAGCCAAAATATCTTCCTCAAAGATGTAGTATTGAACATCAAAGTCTTGGAACAAATTCTCTTCAACAACCTTTGTTGGTGTGTTATGTGTGACATTTTGGACTATTTTTTGTGCAATGGAACCTGAGACCTCACACTCTAAACCCACAGGGGAACACAATGCTATTAGTATTATTTTGGCTCGCCTTGAAGCTATGTCCCGAGACATAGCTAAGATGTTCGCGGGTATTGAGAAACTAGACTCGGATGTTGTGTCAATGAAGAGTGAAGTGTCCATTATGGGTGGAAGATTGGAGAGAGTTGAAAGGCAAAGAAGCCGACCCTTCCCCCTTAGAACATGCCACCAACTAGTCCTCCCAAGGCCATTCACCAAATGTTATATCCACCAATTACCATAAACAAAATGAACCCCTACTCCCAACACTGAGATCACGATAGACTACACTTCACCAAGTCCAACAAGAAATACTTGGAACCCAAATGCAACCAAACCAGAGCCATTTACTTATCCAAAGGCCACGTATTGCAATCCAAACTCCATTAGACCAAAGGCCTTACCATGTTGAGGGATATGGTAGGGAGGATCCACGTGGGGTTTATGGAGCTTATGGTGATGTTTACTTAAGGAAAGAGGAGATAAGGGGTATACAAGGTAATCCGAGGGAGGTTGATAGACAAGGTGAGTTGAGGGAAGTTAATGGCCAAGAGGGGAGAGTTGGTTATTGGAACCAACATGGGACACAAATGCATAAGTTAGGCATCGATACCATCAAGGTGGGGAGGGGCTTCTAACTTACAATGGTAAGAGTGATCCGGAAAAGTTTCTAGCTTGGGAGTCCTCTTGACCTTACTGAGGAGAAAAAAAGTTGTTACGCGATTGCGCACTTTGAAGGTTATGCTACTACGTGGTGGGAACATGTGAAGCGGTTTGGCAATGTTTTGATTTAGGGGAAGCCCACTCCTTGGTTTTGGTTAAGGTACCTCAAGATACAAAGTTAATTTCCTAAGAGTTACCATCTAGAGTTCCTGGCTATGTTGTATAACTTGAGGCAAGGGAACAAGAGCATCGTGGCTTTCTATGATTATTTCTAACAATTCATTTTGAAACTTGATCACCGATAGGAACAAGTGAGTCATGAAATTGTTTGATTCAAGGTGGGGCTAAATAGAGACATTGATTCACAGTTGATCCTCCACAAGTTTGACACCGTTGATGCCATCTTCTTAGCCTCCTTAGAAGTTGAGAGGGAATTACAGGAAAATACGGGTTCTAAACTTAAAGGGAAATCATCCTCGGGTTGGAACAAGGACAGGAAAGATCCATCCATGGTAGGGTGACCTGAGAATAAGGCTTTCCAAGCCGAGAACAAGGCTCACCAAAGGTACCCTCCAAGAAGTGAAGGTAAACCGTATTCTTCTTCTAATCCAAAGGGCTTTCAATGCTTTAAATGCCAAGGTTGGGGACATAAGGCTAATGAAATATGATATTAAGGGAGGATAAATTGTACTTTCTTAAAGAGGAGGTGGGACTTGAACCAAAGGATATTGATAATCAATCTCAAGATAGAAAGAGGGTAGAACCCAAAAAGCCTAGTGATAGTGATGAGGTAGATATTTATTGGCCGTGTGAAGGTGAGATTGACGTGCCATTGTAAATGTCAAGGAAGGTCATGCATAGTAATGGTTTAGAAAAGGAAACTGAGAGTGAGGAAGGTGAATAAGAGGAGGAACCGAGAGTCAAGGTTGTGAAATTTTCCCACAAAGGTCCTTTATTGCTTACTAACCAAGATGCTAGCACTTTGCCTAGCATCCATTCATCTTATGGGCAGTTTGAAGAAAATTTAAGTATAAGGAGCATGATTGATGATCTCATGGGAACCTTGGTTGAACATCCTAACCTAGATAAGAGCAATGAAGAGATGATGCCAAGAGTAGAACTTGCCGATGATATTTGTTTGAATTTGAGGGAAAATTCCTCCTAAGATGGAGAGGATGATACAAGTGTGACTATGAAGTTCAACGTGTGTGGAAGTGATTCCAAGGATATTCCCAGGAATGTCAATGCTGAGACATGATATGTACCGAAGACACACCCAAAGCTGCCTATTTTCCCATTTGCTACACTAAAAAGACGGCCTTTGAAGCCATTTAATTAAAGGGGCACTTTGTCATTTTAAGTCTTATTTTTTATGTAATATAAATAGAACAAGATAGGACTTTTGAGATGTGATTGATTATTATTGTAAAACTTAAACTTTTGAAACACCAAGTCCTCTCTTTTTTAGGCATAAAATTGAAACTTGTAACTAGGATAGAATTCAAGGTGAAATCTCTTGTGATTGCTTGTTTGTGAAACATGTTGGTGCTTGAGTGGTGGACTCCTCTCTTTGTCATTGTAAGATTTAGTTGATTATGTGTGGAGGTGTTAGGGGTCTTATAGTTTAATATATTATTTGGTTCCTGGAATTTACACCACCTTTTTCTAGCTATCTATCCTTTTGTTTATTTTCATCTTGTAGTAGTTTGGGTTTTTGGCTGATTTGGTGTCCAAACACCTTGTTTTCTTCTTATCCTTGTGTTGTCATTCTTAGCCAAGACTTGGTCACTTGAGCTCTCAGTTTGGAGTGTGTTTTGTGACATTTTTGGAGGCTATTTTTTGTCATCTTTGGGTTGTAAGGTATCATACCCCTGACCCACCCATAAAACTATGGGATATAGCACAATGATGTAGCCCGAAAATGCCTCGTTCGCGTTGTTTTGCTCGTTTAAACAAGCAAATGGCCCCGCCAGCCCAAACAGACCATACTTTGATGCTCCCCAACCACCCTGGAATGCCACATTGAATTATTGTCCAATAGAATGCCTGAACCCTTAGCCCACCCACAGAACCGTGGGCTATAGCAGACCGATTTAGTCAAAAACTGCCCCGTTCGTGCCGTTTCACATATTTTACCACCCAAATGGTCCTGCCTACCCAAAAAACCACACAAGGATGCTTCCTAACCTCCCTAGCATTCTCTAATCAATTTTTGGCCCACAGAACGCCCGGATCCAGGGCCCACCCACAAAACCATGGGTTATTTTACACCGATTTGGCCCAAAAATCCCCAGTTCGCACCATTTAGCTCGTTTAACAACCAAAATGGCCCCGTATAAAAAATAGACCATACTGAGACTCTTAAAAACCTCCTTGGCATGCCCTACTTGATTTTCAGCAAACAAAACACCCAAAACCGAGCCCACCCATGAAACCATGGGCTATAGCACTTTGATTTGGCCTTAAAATGCCCCATTTGTACTATTTCGCTCGTTTGACCCCCCAAATGGCCCCTACCACCCAAAAAATCCACACTGGGATACTTATTAACCTCTTTGTCATGCCCCAATTAATTTTCAACAAACAGCATGCCCAAACCCCGACCTCACCCCTAGAACTGTGGGTATAGCATATCGATTTTGCTCGAAAATGCCCTGTTCGCATCGTTATGCCCATTTGACCACACAAATATCCCCACCCACCCAAAATAACTATGTTGGGATTCTCCCTAATCTCCCTGCTATGCCTCGGTTAGTTTTTACCCATAGCACGCCCGAACCTTGAGCCTACCCCCAGAATCGGGGTCTATAACTCACCGTTTTTTCCCAAAAATGTGTCGTTCGTGCCATTTCACCCATTTGACCATCAAAATGGATATTCCCACCTATATGGACCATACTATGACTCTCCCCAACCTCTCTTTCATGCCATAAAAATTTTTTGGCCCAAAAATGTCCCATTCGAGCCATTACTCCCGTTTGACCATCCAAATGGATCCGCCCACCCAAAAGAACCACACTGGGATACTCCTAAACCTCTCTGGCATACCTCAGTCGATTTTAAACCTACAGAATTCCCAAACCATAGTCCTAACCACAGAACCATGGGCTATTGCACAACAATTTAGCCCAAAAATGCCTCATTCGTGCCTTTTTCCTGTTTAACAACCTAAATGGCCCATTCCACCAAAATGATCTACACTGAGACACACCATAACCTTCTTGGCATGCCCCAGTGAATTTTCAGCCCATATCACTCTTGCTCACCGGGCCCACCCATAAAATTGTGGGCTATAGCACATTGATTTGCACTAAAAATTTACTGTTCGCGTCGTTTTGCTCGTTTGACCACACAAATAGCCCCTCCCATCCAAATGAACCATACTGGGATGCTCCTTAACCCCCTCTCCTTATATTCCCTAGTAAATTCTTAGACCACAGAATGCTCGGACTCTGAGCCCACCCACGGAACTATGGGCTATAGCATACTAATTTGACCTAAAAATGTCCCGTTCTCGCTATTTCATCCCATTAGACCACCCAAAAGGCCTCACCCACCCAAATGGACCATAATAGAATGGTTTCTAATGACCCTGGCATGCCCCAATCAATTTTTGACCCACATTACACCCAAGCCTCGGGCCCACCCACGGATATGTGGGTAATAGCACACCAATTTGGCCCTAAAATGCCTCGTCTATGCCGCTTCTCTAGTTTGACCATCAAAATGAACCCGCACACCCAAAATAACCTCAATAGAATTCTCCCCAACCTTCCTAAAATGACCTGATCAATTTTTGGCCGACATCACGCCAAACTCAAAGCCCACCCATGGAACTGTGGGATATAGCACACCGATTTGGTCCAAAAATTCATTGTTTGCACCATTTCACTAGTTTGACCACAAAAATGGCCCAGCCCGCCCAAACACACCACACGATGACACTAAATAACCTCCCTAGAATGCCCTGATTAATTTTTGTCCCACTGCACTCCCGTACCCCAAGCCCATACATGGAACATTTGGCTATAGCACACTGATTGGGTACGAAAATGCACTGTTCGTGTTGTTTCTCCTATTTAACCATATAAATGGCCCTGCCAACTCTAACAGACCACACCAATATGCTACCTAATCTCATTGTCATGTCCACAGCAATTTTTGACTCAAAACATACACGAACCCCTTGCCCACCCCCGGAACCGGGGGATAAGCATATCGATTTAGCCTAAAAATGTTCCATTCTTACCGTTTCACCCGTTTGACAACCCAAATAGTACCACCTACCATATTAGGATGCTTTATAATCACCCTGGCATGACTTTATCAATTTTGGACACATAGCACGCCCAAATCCGAGGCCAACCCATGGAACCGTGGGCTATAGCACATCGATTTACCCTAAAAATACCCTGTTCGCGCTGTTTCGCCTGTTTGACCGCTCAAATGGCTATGCCAATGCAAATGGACTACACTGGGATGCTTCCAAACCTCTTTTTCATGCCTTAGTTGATTTTTGTCCCACAGAACGCTTGGACCCCGAGCCCACTCATGGAACTGTGGACTAAAGCATACAAATTTGGCCTGAAAATGCCCCATTCGAGCCGTTTTGCCTGTTTGACCACCCAAAAAACAATACTGGGATGTTTACCAACCTCCATGGCATGCCTCGATCAATTTTTAGCCTATATTATGCCAGAATCCTGGGCCCACCCATGGAACTGTGGGCTATAGCCCACCGATTAGCCCGAAAATACCCTGTTTGCATAATTTTGCTTGTTTGAAAAAACAAATTGCCATGACAGCCAAAATAGACCATATTGCAAAGTTCTAAGACCTCCCTAGCATGTATAGATCAATTTTGGCCAATAAAACATTGAACCACGGGCCCACCCATGGAACCGTGGGCTATAGCACAACGATTTGCCCTGAAAATGCCCCATTCATGCTGTTTCTCCTATTTCATAACCCAAATGGCCCCGCCCACCCAAACGAACCACACTAGAATTCTTCCTAACCTCCCTATCATACCATGGTTGATTTTTTCCTACAACACGCTCGAACCTAGGTCCCACCCACTAAACCATTACTATAGCACTCTGATTTAGCCCGAAAATGCCCCTTTCATGATGTTTCTCCCGTTTGACCACCCAAATGGACCATCCTACCAAAACGGAGCATATTGGGATGCTTTACAACCTCTTTGGCATGCCAGAATTGATTTTTTGCCTATACCAAGCCCAAACCTCGTACCCACCCACAGAACCGTGGGCTATAGCATATTGATTTGGACTTAAAATGTCCCATTTACATTGTTTCACCTGTTTGACCACCCAAATTTCCCCTCCTACCCAAACGATCCATACTGGGTTGCTCTCTAACCTCTCTGGAATTCCCAAATTGATTTTCAACCTACAGCATGCCCGAACCCCAGGCCCACACATAAAATAGTGGGCTATAGCACACCGATTTAGCTCGAAAATGCCCTTATCGTGCCATTTTGCCTGTTGACCACCCAAATGGCCCTGCCTACCAAACAGGACTACATTGGGATTCTCCCCAACCTCCTTGGAATAGCCCAGCCAATTTTTAGCCCACAAAACGCTCGAACCCTGATCTAACCCCTAAAATCGTGGAATATAGCACACCAATTTGGCCCAAAAATACCTCATTTGCGCCGTTTTGTGTGCTTGACCATCGAAATTGACCCACCCACCAAAATAGACCATACTGGGATGATTTCTACCTCTTTGTACTGCCCCATCTAATTTTCAACCCACAGCACGCGCGAAACCTGCGCCCACCTATAGAACCGTAGGCTATAACACATTAACTTGGCCCAAAAGTGCCCTGTTCGCACCGTTATGCCTATTTGACCACCAAAATGGCCTCTCTTATTAAAATTGATCATACTGAGATGCTCCCAAACCTCCTTAGCATACCCTAGTTGATTTTTGGCCCACAACATGCCCGAAACTGGGGCCACCAATGAATTAGTGGGTTATAACATACTAGATTTGGCCCAAAAATGTCCCATTTGAGCCGTTTTACCTGTTTAACCACCCAAATAGCCTAAATAGGGGAAACAAACCATACTGGGATACTTCCCAACCTCTCTAACATACCTTGGTGAATTTTCGGCCTGCAGAACAATCGGAACCTGATGTGCTATCCTTCTGTTAGCATATTTAAGACTTTTAACTCAAAATAATTCTAAGTTCTTAAGTAACTACTTTCGGTTCTGATTATATTTCATATGATTTTGTAAGAAAGTTAAGATGCATGAAAGCCTATGCAAGCTACATCAAGAAGAATGTTTTTGATGAAATATACAAGAAATTAAATTTTGAAGACTTCAGCTAACGATTTGGTCCGATAAGCTATCAAATCTGTGATAAGCCATCAGACTATTTCATCACATATAGGCAGAGAATAATAAAATTGAAGTATTTCTGACTACGTTGTCTGATAAGCTATCAGATCTCTGATAAGCCGTCAGACCATGTCATCACCCATTAGCAGAAAGTAAGGAATTTAAAGTACTTCAAACAACTTGGTCTGATAAACTATCAGATCTGTGAGAAGCCATCAGACCATGTCTTTGAACTTAGGCAGAATGCAAGAAATTTGAAGAATATCTGACAACTTGAGCTAATAAGTTATCAGATTTGTGATAAGCTGTCAAACATGGTCGTTAGCTAAGGAGGAAAAATCAAAATTTTTAATTTCAAATTTTTATTAAGTTACATAAATAAATAGCATCTTTTAGTGTTTCATTCATCATCTTGAACTTATTGAAGAGACTAGTTTAATTCTTTTTGGGTGTCTTAACTTTGAATTCAATTTTCAATTTTTTGATTGAGCTTTGAAAAATTCTTCTTGAGCTTGGAAGAGAATCAACTTCAGACTTCATCTTTTGTAAGTTTAGTTACTTTGAGTTATGAATTCAATTTTTGTTATCTCTTTCTATTTCAGGTGGGACTAAAACCCACAACTAGAGTTGTGGGATCTATGATTATTTCGATATTGATTTAATAGCTGGTTAGGATTTGAGTGATTGTGGGAACATCTTGGTAATTCCTTTGTCATGATTGTTTTCTATTGATTGCTAACAATAGATACTGCCTTATGTGGTTTTCTCGAACTGAGAAATTAACTAAAGGTAGTGAATTATCAACGAGGATTTGGGAAGGTTAATTTTATATCTAATGATTAATGTTTTAACAAGATTAATCAACTCGAGATAAAATCAGTGTGAATAGAAGGTTTTCCTAAGTTCGAAAGAATTAGGGAAATTAACATCTAGGTAGGCTGAGAAACACTTAGATGGGCTTTCTGACAGCACCCAAGGGGACATGCAAGTGTACGTGGTCTTATCAAGTAATATTGTAGCTTCAATGAAGCCCAAGTATCGATCTCACAGGGACTAGTGTTTGCCGCCTATCTAATTATAGTTTATCTAATTGAGAAGGGTAGCAAATATAGTTGAAATTTTGTAAATTAAAACAAATCTATACTAATGAATAAAATAAAATACTTGGGCAATTAACAAATGAGTAAAGCCTGGGGTTGAGGCATTCCAAACAATCATTCAAATCTCTATTTCTATCGCAATTTAATTGGTTATCGATTATTGATTCACAAGGTTTATGCCACGATCTTAGTCTCTCGACCTCAATCTATTATCTATAAAATAATGTACCTACAATTCCCACAGAGATACAAATTTTATTCTAGATCTATTAAGTTGTCTTCTTTCATTTGAACCAAACAAGGCTTCTAGGTATATCCCTATCCTAGAAGCTAATTCAAATTCCTTATTTCATAAAAGAATAAGAACCTGTTCCCTAATTTCTTCATTCTAATTCATGATTCTCCTCCCGGATTCACATAAAAATATAGATTTATTTTGATGGTAGCTAAGCATCAAAATAATAAGCTCAAGAAATTAAGATCAATTCATGTGATAATCCAAAATTAAACTGCAATAAATAATAGCAAAGAGTATTCATGTTCTTGGCTTCAACCCCAGAATAAGGGTATTTAGCCAATTAAAACTGAATTCATTATCAAAAAATGAATTATAAATCATACCCATAATTAATCTTACAATGAAGGAGTTGAAAATAAGGGTTAAGAACCCTAAAATAGAGGATTTTTGTGGTTTTTCGCCGCCTCTAGCTTCCCTCAAATGTCCAAGACCCCTTAAGTATGTTAAAATGTTGTTTTTATACTTAGGGGTGGATATTAGCATGCGTTGTAAGATATATCTCACCGGTTCCATGCCTTAGCCAAAGTTTTGAAGGCTAATTCCAGTAGCATCATGCGATTAGCATGCGTCGCATGCTATATTTCAACATACAGTAGCATGCGACGCATACAATATCATACGTTCCCATAGTTTTAGTCCCTTTTGAGCATTTTAGAACAAGCCACGTGCCAATATCACTGTTCATGTACCCACACTCGCCCAAAACATTTCAGGTATCAAAATTTGCATCGAGTTGAGTATTGTGCTTCCAGTGATCCATTTGGAGCCCTTTTGAGTTGTTTACACTTTATTTGATGTTTTTATATCATTCATGTATAATTATGATCCATTCTCCAAGCATCCTAAAGCATCAAACACCACAAGGTAAATCTCAAAACAACACAACATCCAAGACGGTTAACTCAAAACACGAGCTAAGCATAGGCTAATTTCACTTTAATCTTTAGCTCATTGTTTTGACTCGTATTTTGATCCAATTGAACCTTGAAAATTATAAATAAGTTTTTTCACATATAAATTCATAAAACAACCTTATTAACTCATTAAAACACATTAGAACACAATACAATATACTAGACAAACACCTAGCTCAAGCTAGTCATACAAGTTTTCTTAGTTGAACTCTAAATGCTCAAATTGAATCAAAACTCATGTAAAAACACCATTAAACATTCTAAATATGAACTTGGACACTTTTATGTAGATTTATATCATTATAAACACATATATAATAAGAATTATCCTCAAAACAAGACTAAAAGGGCTAGAATGCATAAATTCATCCAACATCACTGTCGATACTGATAATTTGGTGTTTCCCGCAAGTCACGATAACCCAATACTATAACTATTATTCAATGGGGATTATTAAGCATAGTAATCAAAACTCTAGTTTCTCTATGTCATTCATTTGAAATACTGAAATTTTAGCTTCAAGGTTCTAAAACAAATTGAAACTTTAACAATTGTTTGATTGCTAAAACCCCCAAATTAAAGGAAACAATTATATGTTAGTCAGTTTAATCATAAATAGACTTGATTAAAACCATATTCCCATTGGGATTTGACCCCAACCTAGTTGTATTATATATTTTACAACGACCGCTTACTCTCTCATAAAAGAGGTGTAATTTGGGGATATCAAATTTTGGTGTCGTTGCTGGGGAATATGCTTGTCAATTGAGTATATCTGTGGTAATTGACTCTTATTTAGGTTTCCTGGTATTGCTTTTATTTGTTGTCTTTGTTCTCTGTAGGGTAGTTATTGTGTATGCCATGTACACACAGTTCAGGTGAACCATTATTACCCTTCAATCCTGAACCTTATCTCATTGAAAGAATGGCTAACTGACAAGAAACTAAAAGATTAGCCGCCTTGGATAATGCTTAATTAAGTTAACAGAATGCAAATAACCTAGTTCGGGCACCTAATCTATATAAAAAGGACTTAGGAGATGATGATCTTTTGGGGCCGGGTAATCGAAGGCATGCAGAAGATGTAACAGCACCAGTTAATAGAGATGTGAATAGAAATCATCCATTCAGAGCGAGGCTAGATTGCCAAACTGTGCAATTTGATTTTAATGATAATGAGGATAGAATGGATGGAGCAGTTGCATTAGGAGCTATTATTCCTCCACCTTTGGCGCCCAGAGTTAAGTTCCATATCACGAGTATGATGATTCAACTCCTCTATCTTAAGGAGTTGTTTGGGTGACTCCCAAGGGGTGATTCTAACATGCATTTAGTGACAAATATCACTATTTTCAAGTCTTTTGATCACCCGAGAGTAGGACAAAATGTCATCCGCTTGAATTTATTTCCATTTTCTCTGTTTGGAGAGGAAATACTTTAGATCAATGAGCTGACGCTTGATTGTATAACTATTTGGAGGTAATTAAAAGAGGCTTTCCTGGAAAGGTTCTTTCCACCTTCCAGGAAGGTCCAGTTGAGGGATGAGATCAGCAACTTCAGGAAACTTCCAACTAAAGCCCTTTACGAGACTTGGGAGAGGTTTAAGAAGAAAGTAATGCAATGTCCAAATCACAATATGACTGATATACATTTGATGTAGACTCTTTACAGGGCTCTTAATTCTATGACAAAGCCAAGGGTGGATAATGATGCAGGGAAAGAATTTGTTAATCTTACCTTTCCAGAAGCCTCGGAGATGCTTGACAGGATGACTAAACAAAATAGAGCTTGGCATACCAGGGATTCTGTGGTAGCAAGATCTACTATTTCTATTGGTATGACTGTAGAGAAATGTAGGAAAAAGGAGGAGTGTGATTCGGACATGGCGCACTTAAAGATGGAGAAAGTGAAAGGCATCGGATCGCAAGGATAGGTTAATTATGATTTTAAAGAGGAAGCTAACTATCTCAATAACTAGGGGGTTTCCGAGGCAATAGCTAAGGGAATCAGGGTTGGACTTATTAGGACAAATTGGGTTATAGAGATTGTAACCAAGGGACTTAGAGGAATAAGAATAACAGGACTGTATTCTATGTGCCTCTTGTTACTCGACACAATGCTTCTACTAACTCGGGAAAAATATCCATGGAGGACATAATAGAGAGGCTTCTAAAATGAGTGGAAACCGTCAATGCAAGTGTGACAATGATGAAAAGCAATCTATCCTCTATGAATCAGTTGGTGGATTAACATTCGATAGCTATAAAACAACTGGAGCATCAAATGAACCAGCTTTCAGTGGTATTCAACCAAAGAAAGCATGGTACTCTACCAAGTGACACGATGAAAAAACCTTAGAAGGATGTGTCCTGCATAGCAATTACCACTAGGAGTGGTAGAATATTACTGGGCCATTCTGTGGGCAAAGCTGTGTTTTAAGATATGGTTGAAGAAGATGTTGAACCTAAAAATATTATCTAGTGCAGTCTAAGAAGCTGGACAGTAATGATGTTATCTCTAACCATCAGCATTCAGATAGGTTAGAAATAGGAAAAAGAAACGGAAAGGAAGCAGTGGTGACTAATCTCCCAAAACCACCGCCTCCATTTCCCTATCGATTGAAGAAGAAGGCTGAAGACACAAAGTTTGAAAAATTTATGGTCATTCTTAAGTAGTTAATGACCAATTTACCATTGGTAGAGGCATTGGAACAAATGCCCAGGTATGCGAAATTCATGAAAGACCTGGTCACGAAGAAGTGGATGGTTAGCTATAAGCTGGTGGACAATCTCCATCATAATGGTGCTATATCCATAAGGAATTTAGTACAGAGAAAGGCAGACCCGGGAGCATTTACCATCCCATGCACTATTGGGTCTCTTGATTTTGTAAAAGCTCTATGTGATTTAGGAGCTAGTATAAAATTGATGTCGCTTGTTGTGTATAAGAAATTGGGTTTGAGGGATCCTACTCCCACAAACATGAGACTAGTTATGGCGGACAGGTCTATGAAAAGGCTTATTGTTATTCTACATGATGTACTCGTAAAGGTGGCCAATTTTATATTTACTGCCAACTTTGTAATTCTAGATTATGAAGTGGATTTCAAAGTACCCATAATTTTAGGCAGGCCATTCATAGCAACTAGTAGATTTTAATTGATATGGAGCTGAATGAACTAAAGTTTAGGCTCAACGAGAAAGAAGTTATCTTTGAAGTGCATCAATCTATGAAACAACAGAAGGAGATGAGTATCTTCTCGATCGTTGATGTATTCTATGAAGATGTGAGAGATGTACTAGCTAGACTAGGGATAAAGCACTGACCTTATCCATCAAATGAAGTAATGAGGTATCAGCAAGGTATCTTGATGAATTCTGAGTAGTCAAGATGACTGAATCATTCCCTGACAGTAAATCAGGCACTTCTTGGGAGACAACCCAAGGCATTTTGTTATTTATATCTGTATTATGTCATTGACATCATATCTCCACACATATGGTGCCACATGTATGTTTCTAACTCTCTTGTTTTGGTTTGATGCATTGGGGACAAAGCATGATTATAAGTTGAGGGTGGGGCTACTTATGGGTGTTGATGTCCTCTTGGTGTTTTTGCTATCGTGCCTCTTTTCCTCAGAGTCTTGTTCGTAGTAGAGCAGGCATATTTAGGTGTATTGTTCTTTGTTTTGTGAAGTGTTGTGGTTAAGTGTAAGAAAAATAACTATCTAAGGTAGTTGACATATTTTTGTTGATTTTTAGGAATGATAAATACCTCTTCAATTATCTATTTTGTAACTGTGTGATATGCATCCATCTGCGACTACTGTGAATCTTTTTTATGGCGTTAGTACTAGGGACATGATAATCATTGCTAATAATTGCATGAACTGGATAGGTAGTAGCTTGTGATGTAACTTTATCCCATGTATGTGTAAGATACTACCTAGTTTCCATTGTGTGTTAAATCCAGAACTTTCCCGGTTGTTCTTGTCTTAGTTGTAGGAGAGTGGTTAGGAAAGGATCATAGGTCATTTTTAATATTATCCCACTTTTAACCAAAATGACCTTCCATGGGTGAATAATATTCCTTGATCCTGATTTTGAGCCTTTATGCTTATATTCTTTTTATTATACCTCTCACCTTCCCATTTGTATCAGAATGAACCTGTTTTGGGCCTAGTCCTCCTTGGGCATTGTGCACTTTGACTAAGGAAATCGCCTAAGTGGAGGGTGGCTATCATAGGGCCGCGTGATGTAAAATGAGTATGAAGAAGGGTAAAGTAAGAGAAAAGAGAGTAAAACTGGGTGTGGTAGAGAAAGAATAAGAATAGAATATTAGTGAAAAAAAGACAAAATGAATGACTAAAGACCGCACCCAGCCTGAATATGCTTTAATCAAGAAAGAGAGAAATATGGTAAAGGTTAATAAGTGAGACCCCAAAAGTTAATGTAGTGTCAGGAAGGCCTAGTCACCTTAAATATCCTTGTGTCTCATACCAGCCCCAAGACTATATTACAAAGCCAAAGAAAAGACCTATAGTGATCCTAACTCAACTGTCTGAAACCCTCGATAATAAAAATAAGGGCAAGTTTATGGTATTTAGCATACATTGACTGGAACTTCTTTTGAGAGTGTCTCTTGGTCATCCCCACATTGACATACTTGATTTCATATATGAGTGAGAAGGGACTTTTTGATTGTAAGGTCACATGGGCTATATTGCTAGCTACTTACTTGTTTGGGTAGTGTAACTTGTATATATGCATGGTTGTTATTGCTCATTTGAATATCTTGATTCCTTTGTGTCACATTGTTGATTTTTATGAATGTACATGATTGAGTTAAAAGTGATTGAACATGGAAAGGGTAATGTGTTTTGAGCTAAATTTGATGATCAACTGTCATAGGTATCTTACGTTTCTTTTATAGAAGCATCGTAGTATTGTATTATGTGGTTGCTTAAGGACAGGTAATTGTTTTAAGTTGAGGGTGTTGATGTGCTAGCCTCCTGCTAGCATATTTAAACTTTTAACTCTAAATAATTGTAAGTTTTTAAGTAACTACAGTTTGTTTTGATTATATTTATGTGATTTTGTAGGAAAGTCAAGATGCATGAAATCCTATGAAAGCTACGTCGAGAAGGATGGTTTATGATGAAATATACAAGAAATTAAGTTTGGAAAGACTTCAGCTGATGACTTGGTCTGATAACCTATCAGATATGTGATAAGCCGTCGGACTATGTCGTCACACATAGGAAGAGAACAAGAAAATTAAAGTATTTCTGATGACTTGGTCTAATAAGCTATCAGATGTCTGATAAGCCGTTAGACCATGTCATCCCCCATTAACAGACAGCAAGGAATTTGGAGCACTTCTAACGACTTAGTCTGATAAGCTATCAGATCTGTGATAAGCCATCAGACTATATGTCACACTTAGGTAGAAAGCAAGAAATTTGAAGAATATCTGACAACTTGATCTGATAAGTTATCAGATTTGTGATAAGCCGTCAGACATGGTCGTCAGCTAAGGAGCAAAAATCTAAATTTTTAATTTCATACTTTTCTTAAGTTACAGATATAAATAGCATCTTTTAGGGTTTCATTCATCATCTGGAACATATTCAAGAGACTAGTTTACTTCGTTTTGAGTCTCTAAACTTTGAATTCAATTTTCAACTCTTTGATTGAGTTTTGGGAAATTCTTCTTTAACTTGGAAGAAAATCAACTTCACACTTCATCTTTTGTAAGTTTAATTACTTTATGAATTCAATTGTTGTTATCTCTTTCTATTTCATGTGGAACTAAAACCCATAACTAGAGTTGTGGGATCTATGATTATTCCGGTATTGATTTAATAGTTGGTTAGGATTTGAGTGATTGTGGGAACATCTTATAATTCCTTTTTCATGATTGTTTTATATTGGTTGCAAACAATAGATCCAGCTTTATGTGGTTTTCTCGAATGTAGAAATTAACTAAAGCTAGTGAATTATCAACAAGGATTTGGGAAGGTTAATTAGAGATAAAATCAGTGTGATTAGAAGGTTTTCCTAAGTTCGAGAGGATTAGGGAACTCAACATCTTGGTAGGTTGAGAAACACTTAGATGGGCTATCGATACTGATAATTTGGTGTTTCCCGTAAGTCACGAGAATCCAATACTACAACTATTATTCAATGATGATTAATAATCAGAGTGATCACAACTCTAGTTTCTCTATATCATTGACTTGCAATACTAAAATTTTAGCTTCAAGGTTCTAAATCAAATTGAAACTTTAACCATTATTTGATTGATAAAACCCCCAATCAAAGGAAACGATTATCTATTAGTTAGTTTAATCACAAATAAACTTGAGTAACACCATATTCCCTGTGTGATTCGACTCCAACCAAGTTGGGTTATATATTTGACAATGACCACTTACTCACTGGTAAGAGAGGTGTAATTTGGGCATATCAGACCTCGATCCCACCACGAAATCGTAGGCTATAGCACACCAATTTAGCCCAAAAATGCCCCATTCAAGAAATTTGACCAACCAAAAGTCATCTCCCACTTAAACGGACTACACTGGGATACTCCCCAACCTCCCTGGCATGTCGTGGTCGATTTTTAGTCCACTACAAAACTGTGGGCTATTGCACACCAATTTGTCCCAAAAATGCCCTGTTCGCACTATTTTGATCATTTGACCACCCAAATGGTCCCTCCCATCCAAAAAACCACATTGAGATACTCCCCAATCCATAGCATGCCCAAATCTCGAGCCAACTGAGGAAATTGTGGGGTATAGAACATCGATTTGGCCTTAAAATGCCTCATTTGTACTATTTCACCCATTCAACCACCTAAATGTCCTGGCCCACCCAAATGATCCATACTAGGATACTCCCCAACCTCGCTGGCATGCCTCGATAGATTTTCAACCCACAACACACTCGAATCTCGGGCCCACCTATGGAACCGTGGGCTACAACACAACAATTTGGCCTGAAAATGCCCTATTTGTGCTTTGTTGCCCATTTAACCACCCAAATGGCCCTGTCCACCCAAATAGATTACACGGGGATGCTCCCCAACCTCCCTGGCATGAACCAGTTGATTTTTAAGGGTAGAACACACCCAAACCCTGATTCCACCCTTGAAATCATGGGTTTGGCACACCGATTTGGCCCAAAAATGGCCCATTCCCTATGTTTCGCCCGTTTTACCACCCAAATGGCCCCTCTCACCTAAATAGACCACACTGGGATGCTCCTAAACCTTCTTAGCATACCCTGGTCAATTTTTGGCTCACACCACACTCGAAACTTGGGCACACCCATGGAACCATGGGCTATAAAACAATAATTTGGCCCGAAAATGTCCTGTTAGAGTTGATTTGCCCGTTTGACCACCCAAATTGCCTCGCCCACAGAAATAGAACATAATTCGATGCTTATCAACCTCCCTATCATGTCCTGGTTGAGGTTTAACCCATAAAATACCTAAAAACTAGGCCCACCCACGAAACTGTGGGCTATATAGCACACCGATTTTGCCCGAAAATGCCCTATTTGCATCGTTTCGCCTGTTTGATACCCAATGGCCATGTCTATCGAACGGAACAAACTAGGATGCTCTTTGACCTCCCTGGAAAACCCTAATAAATTTTTGGACAACAGCATGCTCGAACACAAGGCCTACCTACGAAATTGTGGGTTATAGCACACTGATTTGGTTCGAAAATGCCTCGTTTGTGCCATTTAGCCCGTTTGATAACCCAAATGTACCCTCCTACCAAAAAGGACCATACTGGGATGCTTAACAACCTCCCTAACATGTCTCAGTCAATTTTTGGCATATAGCACACCCAAATTCCGGACCCACCTCCAAAATCGTGGGCTATAGCACACCAATTTGACCTTAAAATGACTCATTGCGCCATTTCACCCGTTCGACCAGCCAAATGGTCTCGCCAACCAAAAAAATCCATACTAAGACACTCCCAAACCACTCTGGTATGCTGTAATCAATTTTCAGCCGACATCACACCTAGACCCTGGGCTTTCCTATAGAAACGCGGGCTATAGCATACAGATTTTGCTTGAAAATACCCCGTTCATATCGTTTCTCTCGTTTGACCACCCAAACGGACCTACCCCTTAAAGGACCATACTAGGATGCTCCCAAACCTTCTTGGAATGCCTCGGTCAATTTTAATCCCATAACACACTCGAACCTCAGTCCCACCCACAGAACCATGGGCTATAGCACATCGATTTATCCTGAAAATGCCTCATTTGCATCGTTTTTCCTATTTGACCAACCAATGGCCCCGTCTACTAAACCGAACCACACTGGGAGGCTCCACAACCTCCTTTCCATGCCTCATTTGATTTTTATCCCGCATCATACCCAGACCCAAGGCCCACCCACGAAACAGTGCTTATAGCACACCGATTTGTACACAAGTTCACCGTTCAGATTGTTTTACCTATTTGACCACCATAATGGCCCCACTAACCCAAAAAAACCATACTGGGATGATCCTTAACCTCCCTAGTACGTCCAAGTCAATTTTTAGCCTACAGCACGCCCGAACTTCGGGCCCACCCACGGAACTCTAGGTTATTGCACACCAATTTGGCCTAAAAATGACCCGTCCATGCCGTTTTGCTCGTTCAACCACCCAAATGGAATCTTCCACCAAAACAGAACACACTGGGATGCTCTCCAACAACCCTGGCATACCCCAATCAATTTTTGACCCACAACATGCCCGAGCCCCAAGCCCACTCATTAGACGGTGGGCAATAGCACATCAATTAAGCCTAAAAAGGCACCATTTACGCTGCTTCACTTATTTGACCACCCAAATGGCCCCTTCCACCCAAATAAACTACACTAAGATTCTCTTCAAACCCCTCTAGTATGCCCCAATTGATGTTTGTTCCATAAAATGCCCGAACCTATGGCCCATCCATGGAACCGCGGGCTATAGAACATCGATTTGGCCGAAAATGCCTTGTTCGTACTGTTTAACCCATTGGACCACCTAAATGGCCTCTCCCACCCAAACGGACAACACTAGGATGCTTCCCAACCTCCATGCCATACCTCAATGGATTTTTTCCCCATAGTATGCCCAAACCCCAGACCCACCTAAGGAACCGTGGGCTATAGCACACCGATTTAGCCTAAAAATGCCCCATTCATGCTGTTTCTCCCGTTTGACCACCCAAATGACCCTTTCCACCCAAACGGATCATACTGGGATACTTAACAACCTCTTTACCATTCCCTAGTTGATTTTTGACCGACAGCATGCCCAAAACCTGGGTCCACCCACAAAATGGTGGGCTATAACATTCTGATTTGGCCCAAAAATGCCAAATTCGTGTCATTTTGCCCGTTTGACCACCCAAATAGTCCTGCCCACCCAAATAGACCATACTGGATGATCACCAACCTCTTGGTATGACCAAATTGATTTTTTATCCATAGCACACCCGAATCTCGAGTCCACCCATGGAACCGTGGGCTATAGCACACTAATTTAGCCCAAAAATGCCTCGTTCGTGTCGGTTCACTCATTTGACCTCCCAAATTGCCCCGCCCATGAAAATAGACCATATGGGACATTTCCCAAACTCCCTGGCATGCCTTGATTAATTTCGGGTCCATAACACTCCCGAACCCCGAGCACACTCACAAAATCATGGGCTATAGGACACTAATTTAGCCTTAAAATGCCCTATTTATGTTGTTTCACCTGTTTTACCACCCAAATGGCCCCTTTCACCAAAACAATCCACACTGGGAAGATCTTTAGCCTCCCTAGCATGCCTTAATCAATTTTTGGCCCATAGCACACCCGAGGCCTTGGCCCACCCATGGAACCGTCGGTTATAGCACACTAATTCAACCCGAAAATGCCCGTTCGCGCTATTTTGCCTGTTTGACCACACAAATAGACCCTCCAACATAAATGGACCATACTGGGATTCTTTCCAACCTCCCAGCCATACCTCAATCAATTTTTCCCCACATCACGCCCGTACCATGGGCCACCCATGGAACTGTGGGCCATAACACGCCAATTTGACCTCAAAGTGCCCCATTTGCGTTGTTTCGCTCGTTTGAACAATGAAATGGTCCTAGCATCCCAAATAAACCATATTGTAATGCTCCCCAATCTCCCTAACCTGTCCCTATAAATATTTATCCCACAAATGCCCAAACACCGGGCCCACCCATGGAACTGTGGGCTATAACATGCCAATTAGGCCTAAAAATGCCCCGTTCATGTCGCTTGACCACCCAAATAGACCCTTACACCCAAAGGAACCATAATGGAATGCTTTTAAACCTCCCTATCACACTATGTTCAATTTTTGGCCTACAGAACACCCTTACCCAAGGCCCACCCACAAAATTGTGGGTTATAGAACATCAGTTTGGCCTGAAATTTCCCATTTGTTTTGTCTCACCTACTTTACCACCCAAATGTCCTCGCCTACCAAAATGGACAATACTAAGATGCTTTCCAACCTAACTGGTATGCCCCAATTGATTTTTATCCAACAACACACCCAAACCCAGGCCTACCCATAGAACAGTGGGCTATAGCACACCAATTTGGTCTTAAAATGCCCTATTCGCACTGTTTTGCTTGTTTGACAACCCAAATAGCCTCACCCACCCAAACGATCCATACAGGAATGCTCTTGAACCTCCCTGGAAATTATTAGTCAATATTAAACCCATAACAAGCCCAAACCCTAGGCCCACCTACGGAACTGTGAGCTATAACATATCGATTTTCCCTTAAAGTGCTCTGTTCGTGCCTTTTCGCCCGTTTGACCATTCAAATGGACCTGGCCACCTAAAAGAACTACAAAGGAATGCTCCCTAATAACCCTGGCATTCCCCAATTGATTTTCAGTATACATCACACCCAAACCCTGAGCCCACCCCCGAAATAGTAGGCTATAGCATATCAATTTAGCCCGAAAATGTCCCGTTCATGTTGTTTCATCAGTTTAACCACCTAAATGGCCCCACCCACCAAAATAGACCATACTGGATGTTTCCCAACCTCTCTGTCACACCCTATTCAATTTTTGACCCACTTTATACCCAAACCTTTGGCCTACCCACAGAACCGTAGGTTATAGAACACCGATTTGGCCCAAAAATGCCCCAATAACACTGTTTTACCCTTTGACCATCCAAATGGCCCCGACCTCCAAAATGGACCATATTGGGATTCTCCCTAACCTCCCCTACATGCCCTAGTCAATTTTTGGCCCACAGTATGCTCGAAACTTGGGCCTACCCAAAGAAAGGTGGACTATAGCATACAAATTTGGCTCAAAAATGCCCCTTTCGAGCCATTTTGCATGTTTGACCACTCAAATGGCCTTGCCCACCCAAAAGGACCATACAAAAATGCTCCCCAAACCTCTTGTCATGTATCAATCCATTTTTTGCCCACAAAATAATCGCAACCTGAGCCTACCATAGAACCATGTGCTATATAGCACACCAAGTTAGCCCGAAAAGGCCTTGTTCACTTTGCTTCACTTGTTTGACCATCCAAATGGCTCAACGCATCCAAAATAACAACATTGAGATGCTCCACAACCTTCCTATCATGCCATGATCAATTCTTGAACCACACCACGTCGAAACCCCAGCCCACCCACGAAACTGTGGGCTATAGCACACCGATTGGGCCTTGAAATACCCCATTCATGCCTTTTTTTCCATTTAACCACCCAAATGGACCCGCCCACCCAAAATATCCACACTGGAATGCTCCCCAACCTCCCTATCAAACCTTGGTCAATTTTCAAGCTACAGCATGGCCGAACCCCGAGCTCACCCACGAAACCATGAGCTATTAATCTGAGGTGATTTTACACACTAGTGTTATTATTCTATCTTAGTTTGCCTTATTTTGAGAGCAATTCGTGTGCTTAATGTGTTCATATTGATATAAATAAGCATTTAAGAGTCCAAGTATGTGATTACAATGTTCAAAGTATTTTTCAAACAAGTTCGTACTTAATTGAGTCATTTAGAGTTCAACCTAGAAACTAGTTTTACTAGCTTGATAATAGGTGTATGTCTAGTTGATTTCGGTGGATTCTAATGTGTTTAATTTGTTCCAAATGAATTAAAAGTGTAATTATGTGTGGAATAACTTGTTTATAATATGAAAAGCTTAATTTGATTAAGTCAAGAGTTAGAATAATAAGTGGAAGATCATTACGAATTTGCCTTATCATAGCTCTTGTTTTGATTCATCATTAAGGATATTGTGTTGTTTTAATCTCTAATATATGGTGAAAAATATTGTAGGAGGATTTGTAAGCTAAATATGGTGATATATTGATGATTTAAAGGTTTAAAATTCGTGAAAAATACACTACAAAAGACATGAACAAAGAAAGAATGTTCGACACTTAATCAAAATTTTGAAAGTAAATTTCGGTAAGTCAACGCATCCCGTCGACATTTGCAGTTCAAACTAGTCCAGCAACGTGAAGTCGATGCATCACATCAATGTGTTAGCATAGAAAATTACTTTTTCGACAAGGTCCTATTTTAATTTAAATTAGTGCACACAGTTTGAGGAGCTTTTGAGGGAATCTTGTGAATCTCCCTTGGACCCACGTGCTAGCTTTCCAAATCCTACAAAAATAAGGAGAATATGAATTGCTGGACAGCTGGACACTTTGGGACAATATGTGATATATTTTACTTGGGAAATATTAATATAAAAGGGATACAGCTGGTCAACTTTGGAAGAAAATTGAAGAGACTTGAACATTAATATTTTTGTCACACCTGGGAACCTGGACACGTGAGTGGACAACAAAACGGTTGCTGCACTATTTTATGTTTATTATTTTTTTCAATTAGTCTTTAATTATTTATAACATGTATTTAATTATTTGGATCATAATTATGAATATTATCGGCTAAACACCCGCTTTCTAGGGTTAAATCCAAAAACATGAGTACTATTGTTTTGGATTAAATTCAGTTAATTTTACTTATCATTATTGGTTATTTGTTTATTCTTGTTTTAATTATTTATGGGTGTAGTCTGTAGGGAAAAAATACTTTAAAAACTATTCTGAAAGTCTTTACTATTAGGGAGGTCCTTCTAACCGACATAAACCATATGAGCTAACATGGAGTCCAACGTCTTGTTCCTCTATGGAAAAAACTCACGATGGGGAGAGGTGTGATACTCTTGCCAAAGAGTATAACCTGCAATGAGTAATAACATCTGTAACTGTAACCCATATTGGAATGGGAATAATCTGAATCCGTAACTACGTTGGTTACGTAGTTCTGTGGAAAATAGGTCATACTAATCCCACACTTCTCGCTCGATGCTAAATACTACTCCTTTTAATCTGTATGTTTATTTTGTTGAAAATCCACTTTAAAAACTAGAAAAAGAGTTTATTCTGAAACTAATTATGCATTTATCTGATTAAATCTGCAAATAAAGTTGTTCGAATTTCTATAATCTACAATAAATCTGTAAAGTGGATTCCAAATCTTATCCGAGGATCAAAAGATCAAAACTTTATTGAAAATCTATAAATAATCTAATCATAAGATACTTAAAGCATTATCTTTCTTGAAATATCAACATAGAAACTTGGGCTTACTAACCCATGCATCAAGTTCATGTTAAAACATCATAATAATCATGCTTGATAATGAAAACAATGATAATTCATCTCAAAATCTGAAAATTACTGCAATAGGCAAGAAAACATGAAAATAAACATGTAATTCAACTTCATAAATACTTGAAATCTCATCATCTTGCAATTAGCAATAATGGGTATGAACCCTAATTCAAAACTCATGTATATCATTCAAAATCATATGAATTTGTAATGAAAACTTGGTTTTGGGAACAAGGATGGAAGAAGATCCCTGTTCATAAACCCCACATACCTTGGTAGATGATTAGATGAAGAATCTTGTATTTTGGATTCTTATTTGCATTTTTGAAGATGAGTTCTTGATTATCTTATCTTGGGAATCCTTAATTTGGAGTTTTATTGGAGAAAAAATGGAGGAATTTGGATTCTTGGAGAAAAAGCTTTTGTGATTTAGGTTTTTGCTTTGAGAGAGAATGGATGAAATTGGCATAAAGTGCTTTGAATATGTTTAATTCCTTGTTTTGGACGAATTGGGGCCTTGGCGTTTGACCAAAATATCCCCTTAAAACTTTTAATCAGAACTGAAAAAGCAAAATTTTCCCGATTCGGCAGGCTACCGCGACGTGCCACTAGCGCGATCGCTCACTGGAAAATGACGAGTGGGAACTGGAAGATCTCTGGGATGCAGAACAATCACAGTACACTATAGAAATGTCATTTAGGCCATCGGCGCAACGCGGTACAATCGTGTTAGCTTACTGAAAATTGACAAATGGGAAATTGGACGTCTCCGCGACGCGGCATAATCGCAGCGTTCTACTGGAATTTGAAAAATGGGAATTTACCCTTCACCGTGATGCGGTGGTTTTCTAGGTGGCACACTACTTCACCAAAATCGCCATAACTTCTTAATTGAGTATTGGATTTGGGTGAAATTGATATCGATGGAAAGCTTATTCAATTTCCCACACAGTGGAAGGTCTAAATATGGAAATTTCCATATGCAATAAATGTTATTCATTTTTGAAGCTAACCTTTGACATTCTACGAGTGAAATTAAGCTAGAAAAAAGTATAGGGTATTATAATATCTCCTCCTTGCGAACATTCGTCCTCGAACGTGGCTAGTTAAGTTAAAAGTACAGAGGAATCTGAGGCTATAAGCTATCCCGCACAACTGACATAAATTGAATGACTGAATCTAAAACACACTGAGCTTCTGAACTGATCTGTGAGTGCATGAGGTGACATGAAAATAACTATATAGTTGAATCTGAGATTGGAAAAGAACTGAATAAAGGAAAACTATTACCTTCGACTGAATCTGAGTTCGTGAAGAATAGATGAGGATACTTAGTACGCATGTTTGTTTCTGCTTCCCAAGTAGCACCCTCAACAGACTGATTTCGCCATAGAACTTTGACTAAGGGAACTTCTTTGTTCCATAGTCTACGAATCTGATGATCAAGAATCTCTACTGGGACTTCTTCGTAAGAAATACTATTCTGAATATCTGTACTCTCTAGAGGAACTATAATGCCTAAATCATCATGCACTTCTTCAACAAGGACACATGGAACACTGGATGAAATAAGGATAAATTTGCGGGTAGCTCAAGCTCATACGCTACCTTCCCAACACGACTCAAAATCTGGAAGAGACCTACATACCAGGGACTAAGCTTTCTTTTTTTGCCAAATCATGTCACCCCCTTCATGGGTGAAACTTGCAAATACACAAGATCATCAACCTCAAACTCAAGATCTCATCTTCTTACGTCTGCATAAGACTTTCGACAACTCTGAGCTGCTTTCAATCTTTCTCGAATCAACCAAACTTTCTCCATGGCCTCAAACAACATATATGGCCCAAGCAAAATGACCTCACCCACTTCAAACCAACCAACTGGCGATCTATATCTCCGCCCATAAAGAACCTCAAACAGAGCCATTTGAATACTAGTATGGTAACTGTTATTATAAGCGAATTTAACAATGGTAAATGCTCATTCCAACTACCCTTGAAATCAAGAACACAAGCCCCCAACATATTCTCTAGAGTCTGAATGTTCCTCTTTGCCTGACCATCTATCTGCAGATGAAAAGTTGAACTAAGATGAACTTGGGTACCAATACCCTTCTGAAAGGCTTTCCAAAACTGAGAGATAAACTGACTACCCCTATCTGAGATGATAGACAAAGGAACTCCATAAAATCTAACTAACTCTATGATATACAACTTAGCATAATCTTCAGTTGTGTAAGATGTGTGAACTAGCAAGAAATCCGTTGACTTAGTCAATCTTCCTACAATAACCCAAATCGAATCATGTTGACGACCTGAATGGGTAAACCAATCACAAAATTCATGTTCACCTTTTCTCACTTCCAAGTGGGGATACCAAACTCTTGAAATGTATAACCAGGTATTTGGTGCTCTACCTTAACCTGTTGATAAGTTGCACACTTGACTACAAACTTTGCTATATCTTTCTTCATACCACTCCACCAATAAATTTCCCGCAAGTTGTGGTACATCTTGGTGGCTTCTAGATATATGGAATAACATGCACCATGTACTTCCGTCATAATCCACTGCCTCAAATTATCAACACATGGCACACACAATCGACTTTGGTATCTCAACACGCCATCTCCCCCTTAGGAGAAAACCTCTACCTTTTGGTCTATAACTGACTCCTTCAGTCTAACCAAACTAGAATCCTTATCTTGCTTCTCTTTCACTTTCGAAACCAGAGAGGATTCAGAATTAACCCAAACATTCCCTTCAGCTGAATTAACCAACCTCACACCCAATCTAGCTAGCCAATGAACTTCTCAAACTAACTCTTTCTTATCATTTTCCACATGAGCAACACTACCCATAGACAATCTACTAAGGGCGTCTGCCACTACATTGGCCTTGCTCGGATGATACAACACACTCATATCATAATCTTTCAACAATTCTAACCATCTTCTCTAGCAATGATTTAACTCTCTCTGAGTAAACAATACTACAAGCTTTTGTGATACGTAAACACATCAACATGCACCCCATACAAATAATGTCTCTAGATTTTCAAAGCAAACACAACAGTAGCTAACTCAAGATCATGGGTCGGATAATTCTTTTCATGAGGCTTAAGCTATCTAGAGACATAGGCTATGAACTTACCTCTCTGCATTAAAACACAATCCAAACTAATTCTAGAAGCATCATAATAAACAATAAAACCATCTGTACCATTAGGTAACGCTAAAACTGGGGCTGAAGTGAGTCGAGTCTTCAACCCCTGAAAACTCTTCTCGCAAGAATCTGACCACTGGAACTTAACTTTTTTCTGGGTCAAATTAGACATAGGGGATGTAATAGATAAGAAGCCCTTAACAAAACATCTGTAACAACCAGCTAAACCCAAGAAACTCCTAATGTCTGATGGAGAGATAGGTTTAAGCCAATTTCTTACAACTTTTGTCTTTTGGGGATCAATTTTAACACCCTCACTAGAAACAATATGACCAAGGAAAGCTACTGACCTTAGCTAAAATTCACATTTACTGAATTTGGCAAACAACTGGTGGTCTTTATGAGTTTGTAACACAATTCTAAAATAGTTTGCATGATCATCCTTACAACAAGAGTACATAAGAATATCATCGATAAAGACTATGAAAAACATGTCCAAATACTATTTGAACACTCTGTTCATCAAGTCTATGAAGGTTTTTGGGGAATTCGTTAGCTCGAAATACATGACTAGAAACTCAAAATGACCATAACTGGTTCTGAAAACTGTCTTTGGAATATCACATTCCCTTACTCTAAGCTGATGATATCCGGATCTAAGGTCTATCTTTGAGAAATAACTTGCATCTTGGAGTTGATCAAATAAGTCATCAATTCTAGGAAGAGAATATTTTTTTTTACTATAACTTTATTCAGTTGACGATAATCGATGCAATACGCAAAGAACTATCTTTCTTTCGCACGAATAGGATGGGAGCGCCCCATGGAGAAATACTAGGCCTTATGAAACCTTTATCTAACAGATCTTTGAGTTGCTCTTTCAACTTTTTAAGCTCGGTGGGAGCCATATGATAAGGAGGGATAGAAATAGGCTGAGTATCTAAGAGAAGGTCAATCCCGAATTCTATTTCCCTATCGGGAGGTAACCCTGGCAAATTTCTAGGAAAAATATCAGTTACTCATTAACTACACTGACTGACTGAACTATTGAAGTCTCAGAATTAGTGTCCTTGAATAGAACTAGATCATAGATACACCCTTTTGAAATCAACTTTCTGTCTTTAAGATAATATATGAAATGACTTTTGGGAGACACTAAATTACCTTTCCACCCAAACATTGGCTCATTTGGGAATTGAAACTTCACCATTTGGGTGCAATAAATCTATAGAAGCATAACAGGAATGGAGCTAATTCATACCAAGAATAAGATTAAAGTCAACCATATCTAACTCTATTAAGTTTGCTAATATGATTTTATGAAGGACAATGATAAGACGCTTTCTATAGACCTGTTTGGCAACAACTGACTCACCCACTAGAGTAGAAACTAAAAAGGACTCAGGGATTTTTTCAAAATTTATTACAACTAACGAGGTCACATAAGAGAAACTCGACCTAGGGTCTAACAACAAATAAACATCAAGATGAAAGACACAAAGCATACCAGTAATAACATATGGTGAATTCTCTTGCTCCTGGCGGGATGGTAGAGTATAAAATTGATTTCGGCATTGACTGCCATAGATACTAGATGATGCACCTTGGGGAAGGACTGGGCAACCTAAATAAGCTGGTGCACTAGTAGCCTGAGTCTGGGGACGGAAATCTCTGTTTCCCTACTTAGCATGCGGACACTCTCTAATTCCATGACCCAACTTACCACAACCATAACAACCCTTCTGTCCAGCCAAACACTTTCTAAGATGATTCTTACCACACTTAGAACATAGAGGATAACTTCTGAGATCTGGATATAGAAAACTTACCCCACTGCTCCTGCCTAGCTATGGGAGTCAAAGCACTAGCTGTAGATGGTGACGGCATAGATGAACAATTCTAAAACTGCAAATGATTTCCCCCATGATGTTCATGTCAAACCATCATAATAATCATGCTTGATAATGAAAACAATGATAATTCATCTCAAAATCTTGAAATTGTTGCAATAGGCATGAAAACGTGAAAATAAACATGCAATTCAACTTCATAAATACTTGAAATCTCATAATCTTGTAATAGCAGTAATGGGTATGAACCCTAATTCAAAACTCATGTATAATCATTCAAAATCATATGAATTTGTAATTAAAACTTGGTTTTGGGCACAAGAAAGGAAGAAGAGCTTTATTCATAAACCCCACATATCTTGGTAGATGATTAGATGAAGAATCGTGAATTTTAGATTCCTATTTGAGTTCTTAAAGATGAGTTCATGATTATCTTGTCTTGGGAATCCTCAATTTGGAGCTTTCTTGGAGAAACAATGGAGGAATTTGGTTTCTTAGAGAAAAAACTTTAGTGTTCTAGGGTTTTGCTTTGAGAGAGAATGGAAGAAATTGGGCATAAAGTGATTTGAATATGTTTAATTCCTTGTTTTGGACAAATTGCAGCCTTGGAGATTGACCAAAGTACCCCCTTTAAACTTTTAATCGGAACTGGAAAAGCAATTTTTTCTCGATTTGGCAGGCCACCGCGACGTGCCACTATCGCGGTGGCTCACTAGAAAATGATGAGTGAGAACTGGAAGTTCTCCGCTATGCAGACCAATCGCGGTACGCTATAGAAATGTCATTTAGGCCATCGCGCGACGCGATATAATCACATTGGCCTACTGGAAATTGACAAATGGGAAATTGGACCTCTCCATGATGCGACACAATTACGAAGTTCCACTAGAATTTGACAAATAGGAATTTACCCTTCACCGCGACGCAGTGGTTGCCCAGGTAATACACTACTTTATCAAAATCGCCATAACTTCTCACCTGAGTATCGGATTTGGGCGAAATTGGTATCAATGAAAAGCTTATTCAATTTCCCTCACAATGGAAGGTCTAAATTTGAAAAATTCCATACGCAGTAAATGTTATTCATTTGTGAAGCTAACTTTTGACATTTTAAGAGCAAAATTAAGCTAGGAAAAAGTACGGGGTACTATAATTTTTTGTAAACAAATAATATTGTTTTAAAAATACAACAGTACTTATTTTTTTTAATATAACAAATCATACACTGCATAAAAAATAATCTCAGTATTACTAATCGCTGCACTCTATCCCAACATTACTAATATAGTCTATTCAGTATTATTTTATACATTATACCAAACGACCCCTAAAACTCATAAACGAAAAGGACTCATATTGTAGCATTAATGGGCTTCCAGGGCATAACTAAGAGCTTGTGTGGATTAACTTATTTTGGGAGTTTTTTAGTCTTAGTAGTTTTAATCATTTGATTTTATGTGCTTTTAAGCCTAAGTAGCATTTAAGCATTGGAATGTTTGGGTAAATTTAAAATATCTTTATAAGCATTTTATTGTACTAGTTTAGTGTACGTGTGTTGCACGTAGTGCTTAATGTTCAAAAAAGAAAATTACATGTATATATCCATTAAATCAGATGTCAATCTTCTCATTCAAGTGTTGTCTTCATTGAGTCACCCCTACATTTCACAAATCTTTTTTAATTTTATCATTAGCTCGATCATTAAATAATTGACATATTCAAGTGTTTTAGTTTATCCTCAGTCGCTCAGTATCAAAATTTCAGCAAAAGAAAAAAAAACTTCTATCTAAACTTTGTAATGTACCTATTCTATCCTTTTATAGAGCCATTTTTTAGTAGAAATACTACTTCACGTATAATTTAATTAATTAAATGTGCCATCATCTTAATAAAAAATGATATAACGTTAAAAGTATATAAGAGAATGTTTTATAGTACGCAACATCTTTACCCTAGGTCTTTGTTATCTGGCCATCCTCGAACCCCGTACATTGTAGAAGTTTTAGTGTACTGACCTGCTATTGTAAAATATTTAAGCTCGTATTTCAGAAAAGCAAAAATACGCTCATTTGCTAAAAGGTAACTGCTATAAGGTAATTAATATTCTGTTAATTAATAAATTTGCTATATTTTTTTCAATATCTAAAAAACTTTCATTCATTTTGCAGTAATCTTACAAAGGCCAACACAAACAAATGTGAAAAAACCCCAAGCTTTACATTGATCCTAATGCAAAAAGCTACCAAATTCAAACTACTAAGAGCCAGTGGACTTAGTAACAATCCTAGTCCCTTGAGAAAACAACATACTTAGCCAGTTCATCATGCAAAACAAGTCTCTCTGTAGTGTGAATTTCCGTATATGTAAATGTAATAGTCGGCTTCTTGTTGATTCTAGTCAATCTAGAATATTCCTGAGCAAGCTTCTCAAAATACCATTAATTAAATTATTTATTATATCCATTGACTTGCTAAAAATATCAATATTTGGATAAACCCTCTTCAACACCTTCGAGGTGTAGATTTTGTAGGTTTCAACGCTCTTCTTTGTCTTCTTCTTTTCGTAAATATTCATGCTTTAGGTAATTAATCACATCTAACTATGTGAAAACATCAATAATTTTTTCCTAGATTCAAAGTGACACAATATTTATAAGAGCTTACTTTAATCAATTTATTAGTATACTCCTCGTACCTAAGATTGTAAACATATATAGAAACATTCATCACCAACAAAAAGGATTATGTGATAGAATTTTCAAACTAAAAGTTCAACTGAGCAGTTAATCGCCTTCATAGAACCCATACGATTTCTCTTTGCTACTTCTTTTGTTGCTTTATGAACATTCTTCTCCTCTTTTTGTATATCTGATCAATATCCCATAAATTTCACAAACGCAAAATAAAATAATTTAGAAAAAAACTACCAACAACAACTATATATTTTTGTTATTTCTTATAGACCCTCAACTCAAAGAAAAATGATTCAAAGCAGTCCCAAATATGAAAAAATGAAATGTACAAAAAACAACAACTAATAGCAACAAACGTAACAAATAGTAACAGAATCGGAGTTCATTGTAAAATATGTTGGATGTCATTGTTCAGAAAATTGTCACACCAGAGTATATGAATTTGACCTTAACTTGAAATATGATCGAACTATAAATCTAGTCAAAGGTAAATTTAATTTTACGTATAAATATAAGGTTTTGGTATATAAATCTAATATTAAGCAATGTGAACTAACCTTCCCTGCTCAGGGTTTCTTAGTTCGTAGGTTTGCATTGATAGGTAGTGCAACAGTAAGAACTATGACAAGTATTTCAAGCTTAACGTGAAGAAAGCTAAAACTAATCATACCGCCAGACTCAGCTACAACAAAGAGAAAGCTCTTAGTGAATAATTTATATATATTTACACATAAATTTAAAACAAATCAACCAGATCAAGCAACTTTTTTTGGAGAAAAAGAATGGGAGATTGACAACATATAAGCAACATAGATTTGAATTTATGCACACAAATCAAAATAAATAAAATAATTAGTAGTAGTGACATAGATTAAAAAACAAACCAATGTTGTTTTGCATGGGTAGTATATTATTTTCATTAGATTTCTTGTCATGTTAAGGAATTGAATTTTTGTACGGATTAATATAAATATATAGGTGAAATTGGACAGCTAAACCTACAAATTACAAAATAACAGTTACTCTTACCATATATTTTAGAACTCCTAACTTAAAAAGAATTGTTACTATATGTTTCAAAAGACTGATCCCATATACTATAGGAGTCAACAATATATTAATAATTAAGAGCCCGTTTGGATAGGCTGAAAAAAAGTGGCTGAAAAAAGTGACTGAAAATTGCTTTTGAAAGTGCTGAACTTATTTTAAAAATAAGCAGTTAAATGTTTGGATAAAAGTGTATATATATATATATATATATATATATATATATATATATATATATAATTTCTGGAACTGAGAATCAAAACCGTAAACCTGAGCTTCTAAGTTTAAAATAATTCAACCACCATATACTAATTAATATTTTAAAAGTGGTGTTATCTAATTAATAATTCAACCAAATTATAATGTTCTTCAACCCAAGTCTACGAGGATAAATTTGGAATAATGAATAATTATGAGGGACAAAATTGTTATTTATTTGGTCAACTATAATGGCTTAAAAGCCCTCTAAAAATAAGTGGGGAAAGGTAACTTATGGCTTTTGGCTTTTAAAAAGTCAAAAATAGTTTTTTTTAAGCAATTTGAAAATTTACCAAACACTTCCAAAAGCAAAATATGGCTTAAAAGCCATTTTGACCAAAAAAATAAACCCTTTCAAACACCCTCTAAGTAATGGTTCATGAAAATTAGTAAAAAGACGATTTTATTTATTGTAGAATCTTTTCATAAATGACAAAAAGTTTAAATCACTTTTCTAAGGATCTTCACACTTTTAATATATTATAGATATAAATATTAAAATGCTTTAGATAAATCAAAAATCACAAGTTGGATTTTCTAAACTATGAAGTCAAAAATCAAAAATCAACTCAAACAGACACTAAATAGAAAAATGAGAATGGTAGAGGTGAGTAAAAATCTCACCATAAGTTATGAATGGTGATCAATAATGTAATATGAAAATTATGAATATTTGATAGACTGTATTTGATTATTCGATGTTGTTTCACATCAAGATTACATAATTATGGATAACTAACATTTCATTATAGGGTGTGAATCAGTCGATTTGATTTGATTTTATGTATAATTGGTTTGATTTATCGAATATCAATTTGTCAATACGCTAAACCGACAAACAAATCAATAATATATTTATTGTGAATTTATCAATTTAACCGATAAGAAAATGTTCCTTTTATTTTTTTTACCTTCTCTTCTTATTTTCATATGTTTCTATATATATTCATGCATAAAAGCCTATACAAAGTACAAGTACAAGCAATTTCAAATACATTATTACTCAAAACAAACTTTTTTTTTTGGTTAACTAGTGTACTTGAAGGCGGTAGCACTCGATAGTGATCTCTCAAAAAATAAAATCAATACAGGTTTATATTTTATAATAATGGGTGGAAACCCAACAAGTTTATAAATAAAAGAACAAATTCTAAGAAAACAGCGATGAAATGCTAAAAAAAGGGTATGTTTTTAAAATATAAAGACATTATTATATAACCAAGGATAGAGATAAAATTTTCATATAATTCTATTGGACTATCGGTTTAACAGTTAACCAAAACCTTTAAATCGAAAAATGAAATCCCAATAAAAAATTTCTAAAATCGTTTCAAAATAGTTAATTCAATAACCCGATACCGATAATAATTTTTTCGATTCGATTTATTGATTCATTCGATTTTTACACACTCCAATTTTACTAGGCATTTAATAAAAAGTATGCCTAAAGTAATGAACCTAGCATATAACTCAACAACCCCCACCCCATCCCAAAGGGTTATCCCACCCTGAATTTGGAATAACTTATCCCATCACTGTATGTAAATAATGAGATAAATAATTTCACTATTAATTAATACCTCATACCAAACATGAAATAAAATAATCCTCCAACTTATCTCAAAATTATTTATCCCTCATACCTCACACCAAATAATCCCTAAAACCAAATGATCCCTAAAGGAACAACAACATTCATAAAAAGGACAAAGTTTTGATGTTGGTGCAATGTGAAGAGCAGCATCCCACCCTTACGTGATCCCGACAGATGTTGCATCAGGAGTGAAAGCTTAAAAATTCTCTAGCCTTTTCCCAATTACCTCTTAGTGTTGCTTGGCAGAGTGACACATATATGGCAAGGTTTATAGGTTTAGTCCCTGCAAGTGGTATGCCTCTATGTTAATTAATCATGTAAACAAAAAAAGATGATAATCTACTCATACCCTTAATTTATCGGTTCGTTGTATCTTGTGTTCAGGAGGCTCTTTGTGAAACTCGCTTAAAGGATTTTGTCTTATAGATGATTATTCATGTTCATGATTCATTTAAGTATATCTAATCGTCCATTTTTTGAGAACTCACCAAATCTATCAGTTGTTTCAGCAAAAGCAAACCTGCAAGACTTCTTAAGTAGTTGTGGTAAATATTGATGCTGGTTACTTATGTTTTTGATTCATCTATATACGGCTTTTGCAGCTTGCTCAATATGCTTTTTCTATAAGAGCAAGTGATTGGGTGATTTGTGAATCGGCTTGAAATTTTGGACTTAGCAGAGATAGCATAGCGTAGTGTAGAATATGCTCACATAAGGGATTGTCTAAGGTCTATATTCAAAATTCAGTAGGATAGGGTAAATTGTATTCACACATAAGATATAACGTGGTTCATCTTCTATACACAACTGTTAAATATGATATCATTATTAAATAATATAGATATGAGAATATCTCTATAATTGGGTAGTTTGGATATGACATTATCCCCAAATTATGGGCACTTATAAAATTGTGTAGTATTTTTATTAGTTTCCTTCCTTATTTAAATTCTTTATAGCACTATTTAATCTCACTAGCCTCAAAGAATAATCAAGACAGTAATTTCCAAACTTTCTTCTCTTTTGCTTCTAATATCTCAACAACTGTTTGATCATTTAAAAGATAAATAAATACTACAGTTAACCGTCCATAATAAGTGAAAGATAAGTAACCTTTTTTTTTTTAATTGGGGGTGGAGAAGGGGAATGGGGGAGGGGATTACAATGTGGGGATCAATCCTCACCAGCAAGGTGGGAGTTCAGGTAACTAACCAACTAAACTAATTCTCCTGAATAACCAAAAGTGACTAGATGAGACTTGAACAATTGTCTCAACTTCCTTTGGACATGCAAAAATAGTAATCTCTTATGAAATATCGAAAGAGATTACACTTAGAAGGGAAGCACCATTCCATCGGACATGAAAATTACCTTAAAACCATAATAACTTCCGTTGCATCTGGAGTGCTGCACCTGAACCAAAACCAAGTCGACTTGTAGGAGCCAACTTTGAAGTCGTGTAAAATATTCTCATTATTTGTTCTTTTGTAGTTTTGTGAGTTTTAATTTTTATTTTTCAAAATAATAATATCAATCACTCACCCTAAACGTTAGTATCATCCAACAAATCCCTCAAGTACTATTCAAAAGAGTGAGATTTGAAGCATGATATTTTATAAACTATTTTATAAATCCCTTCCTAGAAGGTTTCACACTTTTTTTTTTTTTGATTTCAAACTCACAACCTCAAAATTAGAGGTGAGGAGTGCTTATACGATTTAACATCCGAGCAACTTTCTAATTTTGTTCTATGAATTGTATTTATGATTGTCTGTGAGTTTTTTTTTAAACCTAACTCAATGGTATTAATTGTGGTTGTTGGGGGTTGAAAAACATGATAAACAATTATGACGAAGCCAAAAAGTTCAACAGAACTCGATAATTTAGCTCAAATATTATATTTATATTAACAATTATTTAATACTGACAAATAATTTATGAAATAATTAGAACTCAAAATTTATCTCTAATAGATATATTTAAATTTATGTTCAATATGTATAAATATTATGAAAAATTAACTAAATATATAACTATGATCTAAATTCTAACACTCAGTACACTAAAAAATGACTTACATTGCACCACTGAGAATTAACAGGCTTGTAAGATGATAAGTAATAGCTTGTTTGGATTAATTTATTTTTAGTGTTTTTAAGCCTAAATAACGTTTTGAGTAAATTATATAAATTCTGAATAGTTTCAGCAATATTATATAAAATCCCGGATAATTTGCTAATTATATCTTATCCCAGAATTTCGAATTGGTGATACATATGTTAAGCAGTGATACATATGTATATGTATCACTAGTATATACATATGTATATACTAGTGATACATATAGCATATGTATCATTAGTAAATATGAAATCCGGGATTTTATGTAATTTTTTAAATATTAAGGAATATTGTATAATATGATGTCTTAAATATGGAATTTGTGTAATTTTTCCTAACTTTTAAGCACTTTAGTTTAGGTGCTTTTAAGCTTAAGTTGCTTTTAAGCACCTGAGTGTTTGGATAAATTAAGAAATGTTTATAAACATTTAATTAGGCTAAAATGCTAAAAATAAGTCAAAATCATAAGTCATAAGCTCTAAAGTCTAACTTATGAAGCTAAAAGCCAAAACTCAATTCAAACGGACACTAAATAGAGAAATGAGAACGGTTGAGGTGAGTAAAAATCTCACCCTAAGCTATGAATGCCGATTAATACCATGAAAATTATGAGTATTTGGTTAGACTATATTTGATTATTCAATGTTGTTGCACATCAAGGTTGAGGTAATTGTGGATACCAAACATTTCATTATTGGGTTTGCATTGCTCGATTCGGTTCAATTTTATGTATTATCGATTTTTGCTTTATCAACACACTAAACTGATAATCAAACCAATACGATATTTATGATCAGTTTTTGATTTTCATACAACTGGCAGGCCCCTAGAAGTGCGGCCCAAATGGCACCAGTAGAGCACCCATCACTTGGAAGATGGTTCTCTTCCATTCCCTCCACCAAATCCCATGCTTCCTCAAGCCTTCTTCCATTACGCCCCAATAAATCAATTACACATGTATAATGTTCTTCTTTGGGGGTCATACCATACCGCTTCCTCATTTGCGTAAAATATTGCAGTTCCTTCATCTACTAAACCACAATGACTGCAAGCAGTTAATACTGCATTAAATGTCACTTCATTGGGATTAATTCCCATGTTTACCATGCGCTGAAAAAGTTCAAGGACTTGCAAGGCAAATCCATGAACAGCCCTGCACAAGTCCATGAAACAACATTTTTCTCTTTCATTGCATCAAAAAATCTGTGTGTGTGTGTGTTTGTAACACAACCTGATTTTGAATACATGTCAACTAAAGCTGTACCAACAGCCATATTGCCATCTGCATCTGGTAATGCTCTAATAATTTTTTCCTGTATTTGCTTTCCTTTGTCCAAATCTGTTAGATGGGAACATGCTTCAAGAGTCACCACAAAAGTCAAGCAGGTTCCTTCTATCCTGGATCCTTCTTCTCCAGAATACATCTTTGCCAATAAATTTAAGCCTTCTTTAGGCAAGTCCTTTTGAAACATACCCTGTCATCATGCTAGTCCAAGAAACAATAGTTTTCTCGGGCATATCTTCAAAAAGTGCCTTCGCATCTCAATGAGTCCATTATTAATAAACCAGACAACATATAATTCCACACTGGAACGTGTCGTGCAGGTAGCCAACTTTCAAAAACTTTTCGCGCTATACCAATATCACTACACTTGTTTTACATGTCTACGAGTGTACTTCCAATAATCATTCTGTTCTCTTTTAATAAATGCGCAGTGTTACATGAATCCACCAAAGTGATGAAGAGACCATGGAGTTGCTTCCCAGCATTACGCAAATGCAACTTAGCACAGGTAGATAGAAAAGGCACGAAAATAGTTTGATCCGTAACTAAAATTTCAACAGCATTCTCCGTAGACAAAATGCACTTCAAAGCATCAGCATACAGATGATTAAATACATAACCATGCATTTAATCATGAGCCTGCATGCCCAAAAGTAATTTGCACATACCCACAGGCAGATAAAACGGCACGTAAAATCCTCTGCATTTCATTCAATAAAACAACTCTCAACCCTTGACATTCCTGTCCATTCTGAACATGCCCAGAAATAATAGCATTCCAGGTCACCAAATTTCTACTTGGCATTTCATCAAACAACATCCAGGCACACTCTGTGACCCCACATTTCCAATACAAATCCAATAAGGAAGTCTCAAAAATGATATTTCTTGGCAGAAATCCAGATTTTATGATGTGGCATGCAAGTTTTGTCCCAAATTGAGGTGGTGTGGACCGGAAGTGGAAGCAATGGCGCGAGCAACAGCTGTGAAGACAAAGTGATTAGGACGAGATTAAGATTGTTGAAGAATGCGGAAGAGGAGGTGAAGGGCATTGTGGGGTTGATTGGAGCAAGCATAGGTTGAGATGAGAGAAGTCCGTAAGGGTGTGTCTTTGAGAGGCACTTGGTCGAACACCTTGAGGGCAATGGTAAGGGAGTTGGAGGAAACATAGTCAGCAATGAGATTAGTAGCGTAAACAGGACAAATGTCAAGGCCGGCCTTGATAAACAAAGCATGTTTACTCATTCATGCGTGCGTCGTCAAATATGGAAGCATTTGGCAAGATCCCTGACGAGTTTGAACAAAGACGAGCAATCTGGTTCAGTGAGCTCCCTTTTCACCTGACATTTGTCACGATTGATCATTAACTTGTGGTAACTTATTAGAGACCTGCCGCCAAGAGGAGTGATGGAAGGAAGGAGTCAAAATGAAGTTATTTTTCTTGAATTTCTCTTACTCCTCTTTGATTGCTTTGATTGCATCCGCAATTTTTTCTTTTTATCTCTCTGAAGGAAACATAAATTGTCCATACTTCACACGTCCTATTCAGAGTATGAGAGGGTGTGAAGGAGTCTCAAATTAGTGGTTAATGAAATGCTTGATTTCCTGGTTCTTTTACAGTAAACGTCGTCATGATCTAGCTTTTGGAGTTGAATAAGACCTTGATTTTGTTTCTTAAAATGGAATCGGTCCAATAATCGTGGAATTGGCTAAATCTGACATGAAGAACCTCACAATTTTATTCAATTTTGGGAATTCAGCAGGTGTTTTATTTCGATGGTAATATCTGAATCAACTTGCACGAAGCAAGTTTTTCTCAGGATATTAGGTAACTCTGTCAACTAAAGCTTAGACATATAGGAAGAAATCACCTAATTTTATTTTTTATCGCTACTATGAATTCAGTGTTTAATACAATCAAACTTAATGGTTGTAGTAAAGTGGGAGAACCAAATGGCTAGCTACTCCAAGAAAGAGTTTTACATTAACTAATAAATCAGGCAGAATGTACATTCAACATAGCAACTATATAGGCTAATATCAACAGAAGCAATTAAGGGCATCCTGGAGAAGGAAAACAGTCACGGAATACTTTACAGCATTAATGAATGAAGAAAAATATTTTGAGTCATTCACCAAATATAGTTGAATCACATATAACAATAGTATATAATAATGGTGTGTCACATGAACATCAGTCTACATGCCATGATGCATTAAGACAGAGAAATGGAGAACTTGCCACACAACCAAGCTTGATTCTAACCCGCAGGCCATTTCAGCTGTCTCCCGCCAAGTACGTGCAAGTGAAGATGGTATACAGATTGACCTATGCAAGAAAGGGGGAGAGAAAGAGGAAAAATAAGTCTTTACTCCAGTAAGTATTGTTAAACTTCCATTGTTTTTAACAAAATTCCTATTTTAGCTTAGGTTCACATTTTTGGAGGAGAGTTGGGAAGTATTTGAAGGGAGATAGACTTACATGCAGAGGGGCCACTATTAATAACAACTCGAAAGCCATCTACAATGCCTTCTTTCTCCGCTACTATCTTGGCAGCATAAAGGAGGTGACCCAATATATCTTCATGCCTTTGCTCAGCCTTGAAAGATAGGAACGGGACCAGTTGCAAGACATCAATTACAAGAGGAATTGGCACAGAATGAACATAAAAGTAAAGAATTGGAAGCACAACACAGCAAAATTAGCATTTTGGAGGAACAACTGCTAAGTTGCTAACCTATAAAGTTGCTCACGGACCTTAGATTCCCCACTTCCCTAAATACTTCTATTCTCTATTCCTTAATTATCACTGTCAAACTAAAAGCACTTTTCAGACAAAAGTTCTATAGCTTTGTAATGTCATGCAAAAAGCAATGTAAGATGACCACCTTTTACAACCAAATATGTGTTTGCCTTAACCACAGATCTCAATGGTAAGGACAAAAGACAGTACCAAAAGGGATATCAACTTGTGCAGTTACTGGTTATCTATTTCTCCTGCGAGACAAAAAACTCTGACACCCCAAATTTTAGTAGATATGACTTGTGATTTGTGCTTTACCAAAAATCAAGATGTGCATCCCTTGAAAATAGACATGGAATATGTGCTAGAATAAATATCACAGCAGTAATAAGATCAGAAAATAGATAAAGGGGGGAAAGGATCACCTTTCCAAGCTCTGTTAATCCATCCCTCGACTTCGGGATAACTAGGACATGAACAGGAGCTTGAGGATTGATATCACGAAAAGCAAGAACCTTTTGGTCCTCATATACCACCGAGGCAGGTATCTCCTTTGCAATGATTTTGTCAAATCTGAATGCAGAACAAATTGATCAGAATGCGGTGAGCCTAGGAGATCATTCAGTCATCATGTCTGAAAGAAAGTATGCAAGTCAACTGAGGATGCTCCCGCAAATTTACTACAATGAAAAAAGAGATTAAGCAGCTCGTCTAATTTACCAAGATCAGTTTAATCATTCTTTCTCAGGGAAAGCAATCACAGAACATATAAAGAAACTATCACCGGAACAAATGCTTGTTGCCTCATAAAAATTCAGATGTCCAATTAACTTCAGATCTTTCCTATTTCTCTGTAAGGTCGAAGGTAATTCTGCATAAATTAGGTGATTTACAGCACAATATGTATTAGATGGAACAGTTGGAGCCAAATATAAGTTAACATCATCTTGACAAAAACTGAGGATAACTGAAGTAATAACATTAAATTGTAGGTCATATACTTCTCAAAGTAGACATCTTTTCCTCTTACAGATGCATTTCTAGTTATCATCTACCTTAAGTAATATGGAAATTACATGGGAAACAAATAGCAGATGTTGTCGCAATCAGCCTTTTCATTTTCTCTGACTACTAAGTGTCATATAAAAAACTTATGTACCAAGGCATATCATTCCAAAATCTAAATTCCAGTTCTTTTTTTTTTTTTTTTTTTGAGAAGGTAATATTAATCTAAATTCCAGTTCTTGAAGAGATATACACTGGGAGGTTTGTGACAAGAAATGCAAGTGAAAGGATAACTGTCCAAAAGAAAAATACAATATACACAAAAAGATGCAGAGTCCCAAATACTGGTATTGACTTATAAATTTTTTGTGCCAATGACTTCGACGTTTTAGTTAAAAGATAACTCTACAGTGTGACTCTTCTTCAATAATTACTTCCGGCATTCAATAAATAAAAGGTTTTCTATTTTCCTTAAGTGTAATTAACATTTAAATACTATAATCAATCAGAAAAAGAACATATAACTGATACAAACACTGACAATTATTTCAGGCTTTGACAATCTGAACTCAATCAAGTAATAGAACTACAAAAGGTTTTATCCACAGGGAAATTTACATGGTTGGAGCTCCTGTATCAGCATTTACAGCAGCAGCCCTGGCAGCTGCTTCCTCATCATGCGCAGCAGCTACATAAGACCTGTCTTTACAAAAAGAAAATAGATCTCAATAAGATATTCGAAGAGGAACTCTGGGAACAGAAAAAGAAGGATACTAAATTACAGATATTTCTATAATAACATCCTGATTCACATTTGTTTTGATCAAACATAGAAAACGTTTATCATAACTGCGTCAGTTACAGCTTAAAAATATGAGACTAAGGTAATTATGACGAGAATGAGCATTCAGATACAACTAGTTGACTACAATCACTTATTATGTGCGTAATGTAGTAAAAGCGAGGCAAACCAGAAAAAGCATTCCACTTTGAAATGAAAACAGCAAAGATCAGGTTAACAGGAACAGTAATCATCCCTCAACGAAGACTACCAATTCAAGGAGTTCAATAGCTCCCCACACTGTACAACCTCAGACAACCATCACAGAACTTGCATTCAGATGACAAAATAGATATATGAAATCACTTGCTAGGATTAATACATCAATAGTGCTCTGTTCAATTTTTTATGACACCCTTTTCCCCATTTCATGTTAGGAGACCCCATAATAGTTTGAAACATTACATTTCTATAAAACCTCTACAACTATCACGTACTCAAAATTCATCAAATTATTCAAAATTTAAATTTTACATGTTGCTTTTATTCTATCAGATCAACTTTCAACCATCACCCAAACAGATTCTTCAATTATCCCTAGTATAAATTACAAGCCAAATTTTCTTTAAAAAAAATAATTCTTTAAGCTCCGTATCCAGTCAATTATCATCACATAAGGGAGTAATAGAAATATCAATGAGAAGGATAAATCAGACTGCAAGAACCCGAACATGTTAGTAGTTCAGTCGGTTGACTACCTGGGATTCGATTCCCCAAGAATGGAAATATCAATGACTACCTTGTTGGTGGGGATTCGATTCCCATCTTGTAATCCCCTTCCCCTTCCCCTATCCCCAATTTGAAAAAAGACTGCAAGAACCCTCTTTGCTGAAGCAAGTAAGAAAATGATAGATTCCTCAACAAAAAAAGATAAAGATAATGGAACAGTAAGAGCAGCATAATGTACAAGGTGACCCAGCAACACCAGTCACCAAGAACAACATATTTTTCGCTAAAGACACGATTTTTGTGAAGTTTACATACCTGTGAGAAGTAAGGTTACGAAGAGAGGTAGGTACAATTCTTGGTATGGAATTTGATGCCTTTATGAAACCCAAAACTTTCACTATTGACGGGCCACTGCAAGTATGGAGGAAAAAAAAATCACATCTTTCAGTGAGTAAATGCAATAAGGAGGAAGTCTCTGTGTGTGTGCGTGCCGGAGGGGGGGGGGGGGAGGGGGGGAGGGGGGCTGTACCGCAGAAGAGTGAAAGAGCTCATAGCAGCCATGGGAGTGAGGAGAAAATGGAAATGCTGCAATTTAATGGTCTAATAGGGGACCAAAATGAAAGAAACTCTACGGGTCTCTAAACAAGTAGGGGTCGTTTGGCGTGAGAGACAATGATAAATAATCTCCAAATAAAATGAATGATTATTTTATATTATATTTAATTTGAGTTATTAATTAATATCAGGATTATTTATTCTACCATTTATAGATAAAATAGTTCAATAAGATATTTCTTACTTATTTAAATTGGTGTATGAAATAATTCTTTAATATAATTTTACATGTTATTTTGAGATTATTATCCATTACTTCCGAACCACATGTTATCCAGGGATTATTATTCATTACTCTTAAACCAAACAAGCCTTTTAGTGATTGTTTGATAGAGTGCATTAGAAAAATGATGCATTTAATATCTTATTTGATGCATTTTTAATTTTATGTATAACTAATACATTTTATTTGGTATTAAAGAGTGCATACAATAGATTCTAATGCACAAAGACACACTATTCATCAAATTCTTTTCCACATTTTTTTCATCATATTTATGAATGATATTTTTATAAACAAATATTTTCTCAAAAGAGTTATGTAATTCATGTTATTTTTAATATATTAAATTAAATATTCGATAAGAAATATTCAAGCATAACTAATGCGAGTATTATTAACACAAGTATATTAATGCACGGACCAAATTAGAAAAAAATAAAGTAATATAAATTAAAAAGAACGAAATGTTGATTTTTATATTCGTTTAAAAGAACATAATCATATTGAAAAAACGGAAAATTGGCAAAGGATGGGGCGACTTTGGATTTTCTCTCTCTAGAAAATTCTGTGACTTCTCTCTACACTCCTAACCCCAAACTCCAGTGTGACCGATGTACCAGCAGATCCATCAGATAAAATGATGGAAGACGTTAATTCTGAGACAAATTCTATCAACTACAAATCTGCACTAACTAAGACAGTGCCATCCATCGATGGGCAAACCGTAAGCACTTTTTCTCTGCTAACTTTAACCCAAGTGCTAGATGCCTCATCCCTCAAAAATACTGATATGGTCTCAAAAATGGACTCAGATCTTGGTGAGGACTAAATTGCACTGTCTGCAGTGGATAAAGAACGAATATATAGACTATGGACATACTCAGTCATTATAAAGCTAGCCACCAAAAAAATCAACCATGAGTACCTAAAGAAACGCCTAACGCAGTTATGGAAACCCACTGAGGACCTCGTGCTAATAGACTTGGGGTCCGATTATTACACTGTAAAATTCCTCGAAGAGAACAATATGCATACTGCATTACAAAGAGGGCCATGGTTTATAAACGAATTTTTTCTGTCTGTCAAGATGGCACCCAAACTTTGTAGCTTTAGAAGCTAAGGAACACTATTCAGCTATATGGATTAGATTGTCGGAACTCCCAACTGAATACTATGATCACTTAATTTTATCTAAGATTGAGAGTAAACTCGGGAGACTAGTGAAGACCGATATTTGCACCTCTGCTACTCTAAAAGAGAGATATACTAGAATATGTATTGAAGTTCCTCTTGGAGTACAGTGAAAACCATATCCTTATAGGACATCTAAGACAACAAATTATCTATGAGGGAGCAGATATTCTATGTAAGGCATATAGTGTGATAGGCCATACCCTCTCCATGTGTAAAAAAAGAGTGCCTACAGGGCCTAGGATATTGGAACTGTCAACAGCTCTAAAGCAAACACAGAAATACAAATATCCCAAGTTCCTATGAGGGAAGTGCGAAAAGATAAATGACCAACAAAAAGAGAAAAGTCAACAAACAAGTTCGGTAGCAGTCCACACCCTAAAACTGATGCTACTCCAAAAAATCCTTCAAAGAAAGCTTCAGGTGAGCCTATAAATGTCAAAATTTATAGTGCCGATACAGGTAAGTATCTAGAAAATACAGTTCTTAAATACGTTGATAAATCAAAAAAACAATCGCTACATGACACTTCTACTACGGTTTCGAAATCTAGACACAACACTCCTAACATAGCTGACACCATTATCTCCAAGAATATTTTTTCTGAGCTTCTTATAGTGACTGATTCAACCCTACATCAAAATCATAATTCCACAAGTACCCTTTCTAGATTGGCCCCTAATACTTCAAGGCAAAATACCAAATGACCCCTACCCCCAACAGTAATTGACCCCTACATTGCCTTTGCCATTACGACGCCTCCTATGTCTCCAATAGGGGTCCACCAGACATCAACTCACCTCATAAATGACCCCTCGATTCCCAATGAGACCCCCACTTACTCCTACGTGGACAATTCAGTAACCACAAACGTAATAGGCCAAGATTTTCCTTTTGAGAAATCTTTAATCCACATAGATACTACAAATAGTAATATTTATGCACATGTTTAATTGCTAGATTTAGAAGCAGTTGGGACCACAAAATATCCTAAAGCTTCCACTTCCTACATCCAAGGAACTTAGATTCACTAATAAATAAGAACATTATCTCCGAAACTTATTACACAAACACTTCCACTTCTTTACTTAAGAATGCCAAGGAGGCCTCGAAGCTCTCATCAGTGAAGGAACCATCAGCGCAGACAAAACCAAAATTCAACTATGAACCAAAATTACTCCTAAATTACCCTCCTAATTATCCATCTGTATCCAGTGTCTGGCCTTCCGACGGGTACTATCCCGATATACTCGACCCCTCTAGCTTCGATGAACTCAAACCCCGCGTCGTGGGTGGAGATGGCCCTACAAGGTCAGACCATAACAATGCGAGCATTCATAAAAGACAAGGATGTGATATTCCTCATCCAAACACCGGAGCTCCTAGCATATTTAGATTCTAAAGAAATGCGCCGTGCTATGGAGATTTACAATGCCTATGTGTGGATATCGATAGTGATGCAGCCACCACTAAGCTTCGCGGTTCCATCACTATTTTTCTTTTATATCCCATCCTAGAAGACTCCGATCTTGAATATTCAACAACCACCTACACTGGTGACGATGCTAAATGGTTGTTTTGAGTTTCTCCAAATTCCAGGATATAGATTTGGCATAGCATCATTGGCAGACAAATAAAGGGACCCAGAGGGATGGATTTGTAGACCTGACTCTAGGACAGACGAACCTGCTAATGAAGATCCCTCGAACCATGCTTCCCAATAACTTATCCTCGTCATCTCAGGTACTACCCAATCCAATCTTAGTTCACCCTTTGAGACCAGTAAGTACCACCACAAGGGAAATAGAAGAAGCTTTAGAGGTCATGAGGGAAACCAGGACGGAAATATCAATCTTAAAGGATATAAAAGTTATAGTATTTAATGAAAAGTTCGCCAAGAATTTCATCCTTATATGCTCCCATAACTTAGTGAAAATCTCCCTAGACATACGTCATTCATTCAACCCGGAGATAGGGAATTACGTGTTAGTAATGAATACTACAATGCTCAACCCGAATATCCTCTTGAAAAACTCCCCAGAGGAAGTTTGCCTAGTGAAGCCCCCTCGTCTGAACAAATCAATGAACTTAATAATATGGAATTGTAGGGAGCCCAATAATCCAGAATTTAGGAGAAATTTTAGATCTCTTGTAGATTGGCATAAGCCACCGCGTGTTGCTCTCTTGGAAACCAAAATGCAAGATCATTTGGTTCTCCTAAATGACTTTTCATTTAATAGAGTCATTGAGGTACCAACCATAGGCAATGCTGGAGGCCTTGAAGTCCTTTCGGATGATTTCATAGTGGATCTAAGTGATGTGGCAATCACTTAACAAGAGATTCATGAAATCGTGAAGGTAAGCTCTCTAAATGATTCTTTTCTTCTAAGTTATATATACGTAAGTACCTATAGGTGCAAAATATGAACTCTTTGGAGTAAAATACATTAAGGATAACTACAATGGTAAGTGGCTCATAGGTGGGGACTTTCACGACCTACTCCATAATTCAGAGAAACAAGGATGCAAGAGGATTAACGATTCTCGTACCTCTGAGTTCACTAACATGGTTAATTATTGTGAGCTTATTGATATGAGGTTTAAGGGGAATCGATACACATGTCTTAACAAACACTTTAAAAGTCGAAATGCCCTTATTTTTTAAAGACTCAATAGGTTTTTGCCAATGATACCTGGTTGACCCAATACCCGAATACGTATGCAAAACACCTTCCACGCACACATTCCGAACAATACCCTATGCTATTAAGCATCTACGATGATGATCCATCCCTGAGGAAAAAGTTTTTCAGGTTTGAAACTATGTGAGTGTCGGATCCGAAATTTCCTCATATCATTCAACATGCATGGTATAATAGTAACTCATTGACCCATGCAATTAATATTTTTAAGGATGCCGTAGTAGTCTGGGAAAAAAAATTGGCAATATTTTCAATCAAAAATAAAGGATTCTCTTCAGATTGCAGGGCATCCAAAATTCAAAACATCTTTCCCACAGTATCTTTCTTCAAAATCTTGAACATCAGCTCATAAATGACTTTAATAGAATTCTTAAAATGGAAGAAGATTACGAGAAGTTGAAATCCCGTATTAACTAGCTAAATGATGGGGATACGAATACCAAGTTCTTTCATACTTCCACCCTAATTAGACGTTGCAGGAATCGTATTGTTAGTCTAACCCTAGATGATAACTCAGAAATTCACGACCAAGCGGCTATTTTACATCATGTCCAAGATTATTTCTCTACTCTGTTCTCCTCAAATCATTCTAAATCTTCTGTCCTTATGATTCCAAAAAGCAAAGCTTGCCTCTCGAAATTTGAAAAAATGGATCTAGAACGTCTACATAACGGATGAAAAGATAAAAAGAATGATTTTTTCCTTTCAACCTTATAAAGCTCCTGGTCCTGATGGACTACACCCTGTGTTTTTTTAAAAATATTGGGATATAATGGGACCCTCACTTATTCTCTTCTGCAAAAAAATCTTTTTCAATGAAGTTATTTCGAAAGAGATAAATGCTACCACGTGTACCTCATCCTAAGATCCCTAATGCGTATACCCTAAAATAGTTTAGACCTATCAGTCTATGCAATACTTCTTACAAAATAATCGCCAAAATTATTGCTCAAAGATTGCGTTACATTATTAATAAATTGATTAGGCCCTGTCAAACAAGTTTCCTAAGAAATAGACAGTCTGCAGAGAGAGCTATAATTATCCAAGAAATCATATGTCACTTTAAAAAAATGAAAGGAAAAAAGGACAACTTTATCATGAAAATTAATTTGGAAAGAGATTTTGACAAAATCAAATGGTCCTTTGTTAAACATACTTTGATGTATTTCAACTTCCCTAGTAAGGTAATCAACCTAATAATGTCTTGCATAAGCACCAATTTTATGGCAATCCTTGTTAATGGTACAAGGACCAATTACTTTGAATCCTCCGGAGGGTTACGTCAAGGTGACTCAATCTCTCCATACATATTCATTCTATATATGAAAGTTCTATCCCATAACATAAACGAGGCTGTGGACCAAGGTAAATAAGACCCAATTAAAATTGCTAGGAACTGTCCATCCCTATCCCATTTATTCTTTGCCAATGATCTTGTCCTAATGGCAGAAAATAACTCCTCCAACTGTCAAACAATAAGCAAATTTATGTACTTTGTTGGGATAAACGATTAACAACAACAAATCAAAAATCCCTTTCTCGGTAAATGCCTTAGCCAGTAACATAGCAAACACTGCCAACTTCTTTAACATGAATTACTGTCAGAATTTCAGTAAGTATCTAGGTTTCCTGATCTTTGATAAGAAATCAGTCCCTACGGATTATGGGTTTATCCTTGACAACTTAACCAAGAGATTAGTTGCATGAAAAACTAAGTTTCTTACCCTAGCGGATCGAACTACCTTGGCTAAGGCTACCCTTAATAGCATTCTCACTCATGTTATGACTTATATCGAATTACCCAAAGAGATAATAGCCAAAATTGATCAAATTCAGTGTAACTTTATCTGGAGAACCACACGTGAAAATAAAAAATTGCACCTCTTAAATTGAAAATTGTTACTGCTAGTAAGCATAAAGGAGGCTTGGGTGGTCTTTAAAAGAGCAACTGTAAAAATCTTGCTCTTCTTTCAAAGCTTGCTTGGAAATTTCAAAAAGAGAACAACTCCCTTTAAGCGTCGGTTCTTGCAAATAAATACGCCAAAATGAAGAACTATGACTGGCAACGTGACCCAGGAAAACCCATAACTGGTTGTAGTAGTACCTGGCGAAACATCCTCCTAGGATGGGATGGGCCATATGTAAAAAATGCTCTAGATAGGACTTGGGCGACGGTAAAAAAATTAACCTTTGGAGGGACAATTAGATCCCAAATACAAAAGCCTTAGCCCACGTTTTGAGTACTCCCCTAAGTGAAAATGATGAGAGTATGTATGTAAGTGACATAATTGTTAATGTAATTAGAACTTCAATAAAATCAGTTATTTCCTTCCTCACGAAACAAAGAACCTAATAAACTCTATGCTTATCCCTCACAGCTGCTCAGTTACTAATAAACTAATATGGGCCATCACGGAGAATGATCAATTTTCCACTAAATCCGCCTATGAACACAACACCTCTACAGCCAACTTCAACACTACTGTGGATAAAGATTTTAATTGGATTTGGAAATTTTCATGCCCAAACAAGCTGAGATACTTCATCTGGCTTTGTCATCATGACAGGCTTCCGACCAAACATTACCTTTACCACATTGGTATTAATATCGATACCCTCTGTTCTATTTGTCACCAATCGATAAACACAGTTTCTTGGAATGCAAATATGTTCAAAAAATCTGGGTTAAGAATAACTTATCCAAGCTACGAATTAAGGCTACCAATGTCAACAATGATGACTGGCTGGGAAGCTTACGGAACATTAGGAACTTTAAGATTAGAAATTCTTCAAGTTGAAAGGATGTGTTTCCCTTCTCTCTTTGGTATATATGGCTCAACCGTAATGCGAATATCTTTAATAAAATAAATCTTGATATCCCCACCAATACTGCCTACGAGAAAGCAATTGAGAATCATTTTCTAACTGCCAAAGAAAAGGTCAGCAATGACCATGCTGAACCTAATCTAAACTGGATCCCCCCACTGGTTGGTATAAAATTAAATGTGGAAGGCTCCTTCATTAATTACTTAAAGCAAGGAGGTGCAGGACGGGTGTTTAGAAACGAAAAAAGTAGTTGGTTGGTTGGTTTAAGTGCTAGTATAAATGTCCAATCTATTTTTGAAGCAGAAACATCTGCCTTGATAATAGGGCTTAAAATGGCAATACAAATGAAGCTATCCCAACTTACTGTTGCTACTGACTCAAAATACTAAATGATTGTCGTACTTTCGGTTGCAATGCTGATGAATCTAACTTACTCTCCGTTTGCAGGGATCTACTAGATCAAATGGGTGAGTTGACTGTTTTTGGAAGGAATGGATAGTTCCACCGTTGTTTGTTCAAAGTTAGTACCGAACAGATAAGGTCGAAACTATTTTTGTAGGGCAATACTCCCCTCTCTATGAATATATATACTAATAGTGATAGGCCAAAACATTCTCCGACTAGCAATGGGCCACCTGTTTGTACTAATGACTACTTTCTCATCTAATTATTAAACAACATCCCTATTAACAAAAAAAAAATCAATTTGAAACGGAGGGGAGCATGAGCAGTAATTTCAAAAAAAATATTATTATATGAAGCCTCAGAGTGCTCCGTTTTCTTTGAGAGAATGTTTGGTAGGTAGGAAAATATTTTTTGTAAAAATACTTTTAATTTCTTATGTTTAATTGATTTAAATATTTTTAAAAATATTTTTCAAATCAATTTATTTTTCACATGACTTCCCTTAGTAAGGAAAATATTTTTCAAAATTCTCTTTCAACTTCACTCTTAAGTTAAAATGTTCATACAACTCTCAAAATTACTCACCCTTACCCCGAACCTCCAATCCCTCACCACACCACCCCCTACCTCTCCCATCAAAAATAAATATTTAACTTTTTGAAAAATATTTTAATTTCTTTTACCTCATTCCTTACTCCGACACCCCCTACCATTCCTTTTCTATTTTTTTTGTAAATAAATTATAATTTTTTCTTACTCCACCCCCTACCAACGCCCCCTTCCTTACCCACCCCTCCCCCAAAAATTAATTTAAAATTTATTTTTAAAAAAAACTTATTTTTTTGCTATCCCACCCTCACTTCCTGACCTTGACCCCCACCCCGACTAGTCCCCTTCCACCCCCACTCCCATCTCTACCAGCCTCCTTCCCCCAAAAAACTTTTAAATCTATTTTTCAGAAAAGGTATCAAAATCTTTTTCCTATCTCACCCTTTTTATCATATTCATTCTCATTATTTTCTGTTAAAGATATAAAAATATTTTTTAAAAAAAATTCTACCTGCGCTTAACGAACATAAGAATATAAGTAAGAAACAACTTATTCTTGTAGAAAATATTTCTCTTCTTCATACCGAGCACATTCTAAAAAAAAAGTATTTTTCAGAATAAAAAATTACTTTTAAAAAAAAAATTATTCTTTAACTAGATACTAAAATGTATTTTCTGAAAAATATTTTTTTATTCACTAATCAAATACTAAAAAATATTTTTCATTCACCAATTAAACATCTTTTTTACTTTCTTCATATCATTTTAGTTGGCACTTATTGACTTGATACGCCCCTTAATAAAATATTTAATAGAGATTTATTTTACTAAAGAAACCCTATTAATTATGTATTGAAAATATGAATTTAAATATTTATACTTTACATAATTATTTAATGATAAAGATAATATTGATAAAATACAATAAACTACTCTTTAAAATTTAAATAATTAAAATAAAATAAATATTTTTATCAAGAGAAGCAACTATCATGAAAACGGAGTGAGTATAATAATGGGAAATGGGGGGAGTGTATCTTTCCGACAACACAAAATGTCAATGCTAATTTCTAATCACGTTTTTGTAAAAATAAATAAATGGATAAATAAAAGATGAGTCTAAGCAATACTAGTATTACTTTCTGTTTCCCAAAGAGCAGAATTCTTCAAATATTTATGACAGTTATTCAATGACATAGTCCCTTTATTTTCCTAACATTCAGATTCTTTAAGATTGAACAAGTTAAAATAGAGAGAAATGTCGAATTTTGTACTGCAACTGCCAAATAAGCTGCGTTTCCAGAGCTTCACTGTCTCCTCTTCCTCTAATGGTATCCACCCTACCTTCCTTTTTTGCATCTTTCTGTCTGAAATATTACATGACTACTGAGAATTTCTGCTAAGAATCCCTACTCTTTAAGAAAAAAATTATCTGTTGTTTCAATAGAGTTGAACCAATAAAAAGAAATTATGGATTTCTTCTCAAATCAAGTAGTTTTATTATACATAACTCTTCAATGAGCATAATCTATATAAAACCAATTTGGGCTAAAGATGTGTGCCTTTTTTATGTTTGTTTGTGTAGTTGTTTATTGTGAATCCCTTTCAACCAAGCTTGTTTGGATTCAACGAATTGCCTCGTAATTGAGTTATTTTATAATCTTATATCAGCTATTATAGCAAAATCAGTACAAAGGGTTATTATAAGTGTATCCATAGTTATCAAATTTGGTAAATGGTTGTATCCATTGAGTTGAACTTAGTTTAGCAGGAGCATTTCTGGGTTCAACCCATGATTGATAATTGTTGCAAGGGTAAATAAAAGATGAGAAAAATAATGGAATAGAATTATTTTCTCATCTCTATACATTGTACAACATACAGAGGAAAATATGTTCTTATATCAGGGGCAAAAGAGGAGATCAGTTGCTATCAGCCAATCCCGTCCATAAATAAGAAAACAGCAACTAAGAGCACAGTTACAGGAATATGTAGTTGATGATCCTTATTCCTTTCCTTTTCGTACGAACTTTCCAGTCTGGCTAATTAGATATTCCAAGTTGGTTTTCTTTCTAATGCAAAGCCTTTACTCCTGAACCTATCAGTTCTCCGTGTTTGTAATAGTCCAGTAAACTTGTTATGAGTTAAAGAACATTTTCGAGTACTTAGTGTGTTTAACTTCATTTTAAATGGTTAATGCCTCTAAATTAATCATAATATGGTTTCAGGGTCTGCTCCTGGTGTGCCTCAATCTGCCGGGCCAGTGATTCTTGAACTTCCCCTTGATAAAATCCGAAGGCCGCTCATGCGTACCAGATCTAATGACCAGAAGAAAGTGAAGGAACTGATGGATAGTATCAAGGAAATCGGGCTTCAAGTACCTGTAATTACAAAATCATGCTTTCATTTACTTTTCACATGATTTAATGTTATTTTGCCTTCATATGTAAGTTGCAGATTAATATTCTTCTTACATGTTTATTATATTATTCCCTCCATTCCATTTCATGTGTCTTAGTTTGACTTGACATGGAGTTTGAGAAAATAAGGAAGACTATTGAATCATGTGGTGTTAAACTAAAGATGTGTATGTGGCCTTGAACATGTCATGTAGGATGTTGAAATTATAAAATTACGAAATATAGAAAACATTGTTCTTTCTGAAACAGACTAAAAGGGAAAGGAAGATGTATGAATTGAAACAAGGGGAGTATTAATTTGCTGAATGAAACAGGGACCTTATGGCATAATTAACAAGAAGCAGGAATAGCCTGTAGGTGGTTGGTAAAAAAGATTGAACTTAATAACAAGGAAATCTTTGAGGCCTTTTACTTCGTTGATAAAATCTGCTGGATAACAAAATCTTAAAATAAGGGAACTCAATAAACTAGGATATATCTGAAAGCAGGTTGATTAGTTAGAAAGAAGGTAATTGTACCCTGAACAGGAATAGCCTGTAGGTGGTTGGTGACAGGGTTGTTTTTGGAAGGCAAAAAGTGGAAAAGGATTATTATACAAAGTTGAAGTGGAATTTTTTCGAAAATGAAATCCCTGGGGAGCTAAAGAAAATATTGCAAATTTTTGTAGCCCTAGACTACCAAGGTCCTCACATGACCACAAATTAAGTACTGGATTAAGCTTCTTGATCATACATAAGCATGTACACAATACACGTGGATGATTGAGTAATCGAGGTGCAAACAAGGTAGGAGGTATCAAGCATACATTATAAATACATTATGGTCGTCCTACAGCTCTAGCAGAAATGCAAAGTAAGGCTGTGTACTATACACCCTTGTGGTGGGGCCCTTACCCGGACCTGCACATAGTGGGAGCTCTAGGGCACCCGGCTGCCCTTTTTTTTTATGGTCGTCCTATAGCTGATTTTCATATCCTTGGCTTCTCCATTTGTTTTCCGGAAGGACCCATTGTGAGTATCAAATTACATGACAAAAAGAGAATAAACTTCCTTGAGACTCAAAAAATTTCTGAAGTATCACATTATTCCATTTCCTTCCTGACTGCTGGTCTTTAAGAAGAGAAAGAAAATTGTCTTCAATGCACTTGCCTTCCAGCTCTCTTCTGCTTTTCTTCCCAGTTTTGAAGTGTGTTTTCCTTTCCAATTTTAACAACAGCGTACAATATACTGATTTCTAAACTTTATTATAGCTCCGACATGGAAGAGTCCTGGCCCATAAATATATTTGTGGCAGGATTCTTTCTATTGTATTGTTATTCTGATGTCAAAACTGAAAAGTTTCCTAGTCAGTTGCTAATTCTCTCTTCCTCTTAGATGGAGTTATAAAAGCCAAGTATACAATCGAACACTTCCTCACCTATTGCTTGGAAAAATTTGTTGCCTGATGATGCAGTTCAACTGTAAAAAAATTACAAACTCAACTATTTGCTTTCTTTTTGGTGAACTACTTCACAAGATGACAACCAGATAACCTATTTTAAATGTGAGTGCATTCTCATATTCAATGTGGTGAATGGATCTGATTGTCTTTCGATTCACGAATTATTCAGCTCTCACTTCATATCTGATGATCCATAACCTCGATGCGATAATCAAGTCTTAAAATTTCTTGTACGGCATAAAGCCATTAATTCCTATGCCTCCGCCTGAACCAAGTCTCCAGCACTCCTTTGCTAGAAGAGATAGATGACACCCTTGACGTCTCTAAAGTGCTGCCCTTTATTTAGTTAATTATGGGGAAACTTGCATTTGATAACTTCAGTCCCTTCTTATATGCATCGTTGAAGTAATTACCCATAGAAGTTTTGTTGCCGGAGAAAATGATCGCAATGTTTATACTGCTGGAGAAAATGATCGTACTGTTTCTACTGCCTCTAAAAGAAGAGAGATGAAGAGAGTAGATGCAAGCTAAAGAGATAAGCAACTGAAAGTTGTCGGGCCTCTTGCTTACCTGGACTCTACAGATAATAATCGGTCATATTGGGCCTTGTCATCTACACGTTTGACTATGTAAATAAGATTGTCATAGTCAAATTAATACAAAGAGAAAATTTTCAATTCTTGCTCTTTCATTCTTTGAAGTTTTTCAAGTTTGGCCTTAGTTCATGTCAATTAATCTGGTGTGCATATTAGACTCAGAGACAGTTCTATCTCTCATGCAGATTGATGTGCTTGAAGTGGATGGGGTTTATTACGGTATGTCTTCCTTTCTATATCTTGCCTAAGATAATAGTCTATCATGAGATCTATTTCAACCTGTACTTGATTTTTAATAATTAAAGAGAATCCAAATAATTGTCATTTCCAGGTTTTTCTGGTTGTCATCGATATGAAGCTCATCAGCAACTTGGCCTTCCAACTATTCGTTGCAAAGTTCGTCGAGGAACAAAAGAAACTTTGAGGTCCCTCCCCTTTTGGTCCAATCATGCAACCTTTTCTTTTATCTCCTATTATAGGAGTATCATTCTATTGATTGATTTTATCTTTCATTGCTTTTTGTTCTCTCCACTTACACCGCAACATATTTGATATCATCTTTGCAGGCACCATCTTCGATAAGATCCTGCTGAATCGCGCTAAACAGGAGATGCATGATAATGGATCGTCCTCCAATATTGATGATATGTATTTAATGTAAATGTATGTATACAAGATTTGCCAATGTTTGAGGTGTTTCGTACCTATACTTTGGAGTTTGTACATTGACTTGGTAGATTATGCAAAAGAAGATGATGATTAATGGCTTTATAAATTGCATGCAACTCCCATTATCCCAAAGCAATATTGCATAATTGTTGTCTCGCTTTGTCTTGGGGATTCTCTTCTTATTCCGGTGTCTTGTTCTTTCCCACCATAAGCTGATGGTCTACCGGAAATAGTCTCCTTCCCTTTCTTGCATAGGTAATGTCTTGTGAAATTATAGTGGGTATACTATGCTGTTGTTCCCCTCTGTTCGGGGATACTATTTGGTAAAAACGCCCTTATGTTTCTTTCATGGTATCCAAAACTGACATAGTGCACATCATCAAAAGGATTCGGAAGAGGCGATCTAGGAATCTTGCTGCTCTTTTTTAGCATTTCCATATGTAGAGCACAATAGTCGAGGAACGTAGACTCCACTTGCGGATTTCATGCAGGATGTTGTCGAAATAGTCGAGGAACGTAATTGTGCCAAGGGGAATACTAGTGCAATGGGTGAAACATAGAACTCGGGGATGCTACATGGGAGGACTGGAATTACATTATATGCAGTGATGTCTCACCAAGTTCATTAAACAATAAATGCCAATTGAGAGCCCTGATCATTTGCTTGATGAATGTCGAGGAATAAATTGAGGAATTTTATGTATAGATACACCACTACTGACTAGTAAAAGACAGGACGAACGAAATTTACATACTATTTCAAAAGTTCCGTATTTTTATCACTTGTAAGACATAGGACCAGACCTAGACATTGCAAACCTTGGCAATGGACTGGGACCTGTGCTTGCTGATGTTGAGCCGTCCACATGTTTTAATTTACGAGTTGCACTGTATTCCAATGGTCCAGAACGCCTAGTATTCCGAGGCATATTTTCAATGCTTCCGCTTTCTGTATCATATGGTTGATCCTGACCATGGCTTGAGGTTGGTTTGAAATAACCTGAATCATTAGAATTTGACTGAGGAATGGAATCACCGCGGGGCTGCCTCATGGCAGGGGATGAATGTGCCAGAGATACAGCTGGTGAATGACGGGGTGAGCCACTAAGTAGTGTCAGCGGCACAGGAGATGAACTTCCATAGTATTGGCTGTATATTGAGCGGATAATGGAGTAAGGAACATATGCATCCAGCGTGCTTCTTGGTAAGTAAGGGGACATCTCACATAACTGGTCCAGGAAAATGAGCTTTGAGATGAGATGAGATCTGTGCAGAAGAGGTACACACGATTTTCAAATTATTGAACATCATAAAACAGATTAGAAATCTACCCATGTTAGTGTATGAGGTTACATGAAAGAAACAACTGGCAGTTAATATGGGGTTGTCTCTTTAGTGCTCGTCAAATTTCGCTAACACAGAAAATCTAGTTTTAACCAAGGCTTTACATTCAAAACTAGACCAAGCAATGGTCAATAAATTAGTAATGGAGTGGGACGACTAAATTGGCCATCGAGTCATTTGTCAATTTTCACACAGGGCATCAACAGGATTTTTATTAGCAGTGTCTAATACTGGGAGTAAACAAAAAAGATGTAATCAGAAGTAAGCTGTTATAGTTGGTAGCTATAGCAGGAAAATTACAAGTAAACTCATTGTGCCACCACATGAAACATAATTCACTCCCTATGTTTCAATTGAAATGACACTTCCCATTTAAGGACATTCCAGATGTTTGGCACTGTTCCATTTTTATCCAACTTCATATTTATTAAACTTTTTGACTTTGATGTGGTGTATTCTTTTATCAAACTAAGTTTTCAACCATTCTTTACTACTTTCCTCCACTCCCACTAATGTAATAAGCTAGTCAAAATGAAAATCCTAAACCTGTGACCAATACAGCACAATCATACTGAAACAGAGGAAGTATCTATGATTTTCAGAATTTTTCAAGCAACTTTATCTAGATACTCTAGAAACACGATTATACCTGGTATTCTCACTCCAGGAATCGAGAATAATTCCAGATGAGAACTTCACAAAGAGCTGCATTGTGGATTTTATGTTTGTCTCAACTGTTATTTGGTTGTGCGTTTCAGGATCCAATGTCTCACCGACATGGCCATTTGAAAAGGATTGTTTCATGTGATGCTCCTTTTCAAGTCTAACAAATTCACTTCCTGCAATTACTGCAGAAATGCACCTACCAAAAGAAAACCAACCACGTTACAGAATGAAAATAAAGATACAATCAGAAAGACAACACAGTTGTGAAACATTTTTAAGCATCCTTCACCAGAAAAAGAAGAAAGATTTTTAAGCATCCTCTTGCATTGCCCGATACTTGTCACATGATGATTACCTTACCATCCATGAATGGATTTTCAAGAAAAACAATTGTTAGTTAAGTTTGATATAGGCATAAAACTAGAGTTTACAAACTAGATCAGACTTCGAGACAGTAATATTTCTTTTTTCTTCCTCAACTCGAGAGGACCCAAATCGTATTGCTTTTTGAAACAGCAAAAGGTTTAGTTCCATATAAGTATTCTCCACCTGCTTATGTAAAGCCAAGCAACAAAAATGCCAATGGTACATGATTATAAGTATGAAACTGGGAGTTTAGGGAGAACAACAAAAAGAGAAAAGGAAGAAACCAGCATTGCTACAGAAAATCTGTCGAAAGATAGAGGAGCAAAGACTTCCTCGTAACTTTTACACAAATGAGATCTTAAGCAAGAAATGAACCTTGCCAAACAATAGATGTTGTTGCTGAAGCCCCCAGTGTCAACATTGAAGCCGCTATTATTCCATATATTTGATGTCATTAACGTGGCAAACAAATAAGGCAACAAGCTCCAGGAAGCATCATTTGCACCTCCAACCTCTTCTAGTATGGATATGACCCACTCAGCGTCATGGTCACCAGCTATATTGAAATTGTTTGCTACTCTTTTCAACCTTCTAATCTCCTTTTTCTCAGGTATTTCATCAGGTAAATGCTTAGCAGCCGCTGTGAGTAATGAATGTATCAATGGAGCACCTTCTTCAAGCACAGCTGTCCCAGCTTCTGCAAGAAGGCGGTCAAAAGCAACGGCCTGTCCAGCCTGAATACAGAACCCAACCATAGTGTCCAAATCAACAATTTGCTTGATATTTGTGTCTCTATCTATCCGGTCACCACAATGCATGCTTCCAGCAACAGCCTCCAGATTCTCTCGGTTTGCTCGTAATGATGTGTCAATACAGTTCAAGAGTGCAGCTGTGTGCTCTTTCATCATTCTGTCTAACCTGTCAACTCCATAACCACCAAAAACACGGACAAATGCTTTCAGTTCCCTTAGATCTGTCACTGACTCGGCAAAATATCCGCCAACTGGCCTCGTGCTCTTGAAGCATCTGTGCCGGGGTGCAAAGAGGATACCTGCACCTGAGACATCCTTGACCACGTTTTCAATGTACCAGTTACATACTGTTTCAGTGGCTGATCCTGTATGCTGCTCTGCAGCTTTCTCAAACAAGTGTAAAGATGAAACTGGACCACAGAAGGTCTCTGTAAGTAATATCTCTCGGATACCTTGAGTTAGGTCCATGCTAATGTGTTGTTCTGCTAGATGGACAATAGATGTATGTCTGCGTATCAGTGATTCCAAGACAGTAGGACGCTGAAGATCATTATCAGTTTTCAGAACAGCAAGCAGTCTCCTTCTGAAGTTCCCAAGGATACATTCTCTCATGTACTGCATTAAAGATGCATTTAGAGAGGGTTAACATACAGTTTGTGTCCGTGGACTAAAGATCAACCTGAATCAAGTATACTTAGTCTCAGTTTATTAATCACGATGATTTCCTCATGGATATATAAGCTTACCTGACCTTTTTCGAAAAACATATAGAACATAAAAACTTAAACTTGTAGCTTTGCACTTTATTTACGTTCTAAGCAGTAAAGTTGTCAACTCATGGGGTCAAGAAATAAGGCGGAGCCAGCAGAGAAGGCCAATTAATCCTTATAAATCAAGCAACACTACATTAAGAAGCCAAAATGAGCCCTCAGCCTCAACACAATAAATAAATTAATTTGACTCGCACTAGGAAACAGGAAAAGACTAGCAAACAAGAGCAAGCCTCCAAATATGTAATATGGAGTACAATTAACAGGATCAAGTCTAGTTGCGCCATTTCCCACAAAATCAGGGCGGACCAGCATTGACAAAAGAAAACATTTTGATTCACATGGCATTCTTTCCTTTGTAGTTTGTCCCAGAAAGATGTCACCTTTCTATATTTGAAAATAATTTGACTTTAAACTTCCCATTTTATTATTAATGACATGCTTTGATAACCAACATAAAGTGTAGTGGCATGTTTAAAACCACAAGTCGCAAATGTCTTCCATTTTTTCTTAGACACCATAACCAATGAAACAGAGGGAGTAACGAGAGAACAATGATCCAGATTTAGCCATTTCTCAGACACAATCATTTCAAGGCAGAATGATGAGGGGCTACTTACCTCCCTCAGAACAAACACATGGTTTAGAACACATATAGGCTCCATGTCATTTAAAACTGAGCAAAGGTTGGTCAACCTCTGCATTGCAGCTTCTAACCTGTCATTACAAAGTTCAAAGGAACAACTGAGCAAAACTGTAAGATACATCATTGGGTAATCTAATGTAAGCGCTCACATTTTTATGGAGTTATCATTTTCAGGGTAGCTCTCATATCCAGGTAAATGATAGCCCGACATGGCTCTTGGGGATTTCGCAGCAGGAGTAGAAATTCTGGAAGTCAAATTCATGAGATGTGCCGCCTGCTCTGGAAAAAGCTGATATTTCACTTGAATTAGTCTGGAAAAGATAAATCATCAGTGTTTCCATGTGTTGAGAAGATGATAAAGGATACTAACCTGCAACTCTAAAGAGCCAAATCCCCCTTCAGAGTCAAGAATATTTACCAACCCTTCCAAACCTCCCATGATAGACTCAATTAGGGATTCAACATAGAGAACAGCATCACGACCAATTTTAGTCACCTGCAATCAGCAAAGTAGCTATCAAATCGGTCTCTTCAACTCAAAAACATTCCAGATAAACATTTAAGAAGTATTGTATATTCACGTAAAATGAGGCCATGGAATTATCTTTTCGTGTTCCCTATGAGTCACTAATCAATAGGAAGAAGCTATGGCAGAAGAAAAGGCAACTGAAACTGCAAAAGATCATTCCCACATATCAGTTCCGATACAATCAAATTATGCTCCGATAGCAATGCGAATCTATGTGGAAAAAAAGGGTCATTTGTGTATATATTTTCTAAAATTGGTATAACAGTATCTCTTGGCACGGGTGCTACAAGAAGGCTATGTGGTGCACTTGGTTGAATGTTGAGTTATTTACATAAAGACCACTTCCCACTGAATACATTTTTTTATTTTTTTATTTTTTTTTGTGGTGCTTCCATATTCTACAAATCCTAGATTTTCCTCTGTTAATGATGTTACAGAAATGCAAGGTAAGGCTGCGTACGATACACCCTTGTGGTGGGGCCCTTCCCCGGACACCGCGCATAGCAGTAGCTTTAGCGCACCGGGCTGCCCTTTCAATGATGTTACAGAAGATGGCCACCAAAAGAAGCTATCACTTGAAAGCTTTCTTAGACGATTTGCCAGTTTAGAATTCTGAATGTCACAATCCCTTAACATCCATACACGAAAATGAACATATTGATGATACAACAACAACAACAAACCCAGTATATTCCCACATAGTGGGGTCTGGGGAGATGTACGCAGTCCATACCACTACCTCCGGAGAAGTAGAAAGGTTGTTTCCGATAGACCCCCGGCTCAAGACACGGAATAATACACAAATCCTTAATAAAGCATGGAACAAGATGACGGTACATACCTACGCCACCCACAAGGAATAATAATCAAAGAACAGTAAACAAACTCGTAATAAAGCATGCAACAAGGCGTCATAACAAGAATAATACCCTACCAAGCAATGCCCTACCCCAGCGACCCAAAATGGCACTAGCCTTCTATCCTAATCCGCGTCCTCCAGATCTTCCTATTTAGGGTCATATCCTCTGTGAGCTGTACCTGCTCCATGTCCTGCCTGATAACCTCTCTCCAGTATTTCTTCGGCCTACCCCTACCCCGCCTGAAACCATCCAAAACATATTGATGATGCTCGAAATAAAAACTGGGAATATAATGGGCAGTGAGTAACTCTTGACATTCACAAGCATTAGTGATCTCTTCATGGATCAAAATGTTCACTTCACTCAAACACTTCTTTTAATAATGGCACTCTAAACACGTAACTGAACTTTTCCTCTCCTCCTCTCATAGTCTTCATCTAATTAACTTCTTAAACACATGCTAAGAGGGTCCATCCACCATTAAGTATCAATGGCAGGTTCAAGAACTAAGGCTCAATTATTGGGTTAAAGAGGGAAGGAGGTGTAGTTGTTGTACTGGGTTGAAGGTTCAGCAGAAGTGTTAGGTTACAGAAGGTTAGCCTGAATCTAAACCCCCTCCACTCACCTTCAACACTTTGATATCACTGGTCATGTACTAAGAAGCTGAACATAATTTAAAACAGCAAAACCAGAAAGTCGAAAGATAACTATGATGAATTAGGTCATGGTTAACCCACAAAAAGATCAGAACTTAGAAGCATCAAAACACATGTGAATGTAGTTCTTCTGATGAAAACATCATGCCCCAGTGAGTGGAGTAAACATTTACAAGCACCCTAAAAATTCAAATTACCATAATACCTCTTCGGGGACTATTGAAGAAGCGCATTCGGGGAAACTACTGGCGACACCAAGCCATGCACAGCAATGTTGTGGACGACCTTCTGGACCAAACATGGTATTACGGAAAACCTATAATACAGTTGAAAATCAAATTAAAACACAAACTCCCAATGGAAAGAACTTACGCAGGAAGTAACTCTCTTTTGATCGATAAACTCAGAAATATTATATGCTTTTAACACAGACTCAGAAGAGCTAGACGAAAGGAGGGAGAAGGAGCAAAGTCAAAGAGTACAGAAGGATCAACAAGATAGATTCACCAAGACTCCAAAATTCGTGGAACAAAAGAGTCGGTGAACAGCATAAGCTCTTCAATCTCTTTCATAGAACTTACTGTTGTAAGGTGTTGATGATAGAAGTAAAGCTTCTTTAGACTTCCATGTTTAGATAACAGGTATTCAAGCTCATCAACACACCTGCCCTGACACAGGAAAAAGTCATTTCACACAGGTACGGCACAATAATGCACATAAGTTATCTAAAAATGTGCTGTCTGTATCCAGATTCCAAACTATTTTACAAGGAAAAAAGAACCTTCTTTTCAAGTTTTCGTAACAAGTCAAGATGAAAATGCAGAAAAAGAGTCCTCGAATCTGAAAGTAAAAGAAAACGACTTCCTTATTGCCAGGTTTTCCTAAGTAAAGACGGAAATGCAGAAAGGAAATCATTGATTCTGAAAGTAGAGGAAAATTAGTTCCTAATTGCGGAGTACTTTTTGGATTTAGATATGATAAACTACTAAAGTATCCAGAAGACACTATTAAACTAAAAGGACAAGATGAGAAATGAAATTAGCTTTCCAACAAGACGAGTAGCTTAGAAAATAAGAAGCCTAATTGTCTTATTTTGTCATTCTCCTAGATGCTAGAATCAAAATCAGGGAAAAATTCCTATCCAGACCACATGTACATCTGGAAGAGATAACTTTAAGGTCACAACATAAGCAAAAATGACTTCATAGTTGAGAAATAACATGCAGCTAACTTAAATTTGTGTCAAAATTTCCAAGGTAAAAGGCAAGAACCTGGACCAATTGTATGCAGAATTTCCTTCCGATAATAGGCCTTCCTTTCCAGTAGATACCGTCGCCTTTTCCAAATGTCGGATGTTTATAGACGAACGAGCAGAAGTAACAACCATCAATATGGATAACCAATCTTTCCGCAGCTCCTGATAGACAAAAACATGTTTTTCTGTCAGAAGAAAAGACAGAAACAGAAACAAAGTAAATGCAATGATGGCCGCCTAAATATGAAAAATAAAACTTGCATTAGCTCGTACATGATTTACTCAGGAATGTCCACATTGTATATATTAGCTTAACTCACTAAGAACTGAGTAAAAAAGGGAAATTTCTTTTTCAAACAAAGGAATAAAGCAGATATGTCCCATCTGAAGTCAAAACTGTTGAAGTTGAGAGCCATAGTTCTAAGTTCTTCATAATTGCAGTACTTGAACTATAAACTAGCTATTGTTGAATGATGAAACAGAAGACTGCATGGAAAAGAAATCAACTCTGAAGAGCTGCTTACTGATAAATCACATGTGATTGCAGAAATATTGTCACCCTGTGGCTTGGGTATATTCTCAAGATGTTGAACTATCTTCTGGAAAAGTCCTTTCAGAGTAGCATCCAGGTCAAGAGCCAACATGCCAGGAGTACCCAACAAAAATCTGACTCTACCAGCACAGGATGATAGATATGATAAGGCATATCCTCTAATAGCTGAAGAAGCAATAAAAGGTTTTGTAGATTAGCTACCAGAAAGAGATTAATAGACAATGTTATAGCAAAATCAATGAATAAAAGAGAAGCGAAAGCATTGACGGACTCTTTAATGCAGAAAATACTATTGAAACTTTATTACTAGAAAGGACAACAAACACTAACAAACTATAAAGGATTCTATGAGATTTAATTTCGAAATGGTAATATTACAGAAAGAAAGGATAGCTTAGTGCAGCGGAGGCAATTGTTAAACCATCAAATTCTAGCAATGACAACTCCATAGTGATCTGTGTATATACACCACCTAGATAGGTAAGCATGACATGCACATATTAGAATGAGGTCGCGTTAAGAATGCCTCAACTATACTAACTAATTCCGTTAGTTCTGACTTAGATAAAACTGAGGTGACATATCTGATGCACATCATTTCACTCAGTTCCATAGTTCAGAGTTCTATAGAAAACCTTCACAATTTAGTCAACTTCCATCAGCTGTCCAGTTGCATGAAGCTTGTCATCTCATTTCTCACTTTTTAAAAACTATAGCAGGGAGGATTCTGCTGCATTATATTCAGTTAATAGAAGCAAATCCAAACACTATAACTTATTTATGATTATATGACTTTAAAAGCAAAAACAAACCTAACCTGCAATATACTTGCGCACTAGGCAACAAAGACGATCCATTCCATCTAACAAGAAGCCAATGGTTGGATCACTTGGATCCTGCATCGACATTAAAGGAAAATCAAACACACCAGAACAAACAGTCAAAGAAGACACTGCATAATAACATAACAGTTTTATGCACAAAAGGCTGATATGATGAAAATTTCTTACTATTTCTACTGGAACCATTCTAGCAGCTCTTGACTTCGATGAAGCTATTCCTACATGTTGGAAATACCACAGAACCTCACTTTGTGCGAAGGCCAAGGCCGAATATACCATCTGTGGAAGCATTCAGAAATGATTTTAGAGAGTATCTTATTTGGCTACATAAGCACATCTACAATTATGCAACTAATACAGTTGTCATTCAAGTACAGCACCAAAGGATAGAGAAACGTGATTTAGTCATAAACAAAATTCTCATTTAAAGACAAGCATGCAATAAAAGCCAAAGATACAAGCACAAACATATAGCTACCTATATGCATGACCTAAACAATGAATGAAATAACAAAATGAGTCAGGTAGGAAATAAGGTTCCATATTAGTAGATTGTGTAAAAGATAGAGCTTGGTTGGTGGCAGGTGATCTCAAATTTGGCCTTGAATACAGTAAAGAATAGTGTTGGGGTGGATTTGGGGGGGACAGGCAAAGGGAAGGTCCATGTAAGAAAACTTTGAAACACGAAAAAAAGTGTAATCTATGGCACAGCATACCTGAATATTAGGTGCCAACAAGCTTGGCTGGTCAGAGAAAAAAAGTACCATTCTTCCGATCTCCTGTTTTAAAAATATCCTTCTTTCACGGTGTATGGCATCACAGGAAAATAATGCTTGTTCATGTACTTCACTGCAATCATTAAGAAGTTACTAAGTACCATAGCACATCATTTTAGAAAAACTGCGGTATCGGAAATTCAGCAACATCTAATTTATAATCCCCGTAATCATGCAAGTAGAATGCTAATAGCCTGGAGCTCAGCCAGTAAGTACATATTTGAAGTACCATAGCACATCACTTAAAACTGTTACTTCCAATTGGGATCTTTTATTAGTGTATATATATATATATATATCAATTGACAAGCCAAATAAGAGATTGACTGCCTGAGAAATTTTCAAACTCCAAATACACTTTCAGTTTTCAGTGCCATGGGAGATTTACATGACTGATGCTAAATATACGGAAGCAGCATTTGTCACTAATTTTTCATTTCTAATTTTGACAAGCCTTTTCGTCAATTTCACATTGTGTCATGGATCTGATCTCTCTCAATCATAACCTTTCTTTGGACATCTCTCCCAATCATGACTCTTTTTACTGTATTGAAAGTCGAAGCATTTCTTTTCATACAAGATCACTTACATGTTAAGATTCAACCCCACGCCACCTCAAAACTCCATTACCAAGAACCCCAACAATGATTTTTTTTTCTTTTTGAAACCGAAAACAGCGAATTTTTCCACTTTGCTCCCTTGGTAACTTGAAACCACATGGTTGGACGTAGAGGACCTTCCTGCTAGGCTATCCCTCCCTTATCTTTCCTATATAACATCACTTGCCTTTTCACATACCTATTGCACAGTTTCACTTTATCCAGATAATCAAAGTTATGTCACTTGCTTACAAAGTTCAGGCGTATTCACTATTTAAGCAATATTATACGTTGTAGTTAACAATAAAAAGCATAAGAGAATTCAGCGTTTTAGTGTCCAATCACAAGTCAGTACCTTATCATTTTCTCTACCTGTTTGGCTACACTATACTCTAGATCTGCTTCTTTTTGTTTCGTCCGTCCAGATTTTGCCATCTTTTTCGACTCCAGTATCCGTGGTAAGACGTATAACTGATAATCCTCATGCAGCAATATATACTGTGCATTTCAATGTTCAATTATGTTACAAAAGCCCAAATGAAACCATGATTGCACTACTGACATAGATAACCAGCAACTCCACAAATAACCCACCTCATCCCTGAACAGAGGAAGGACTAGATTTTCCTTGAGTACAATCTGCAAGGAATTAAACAAAATAAAGATTGAGAACGCTAGGTTTAATTATGGGTAACATGCAACCGACTTCAATATGTCAAAGAAAAGACCTCACTGATCAGAAGCAGAAAGCTAGTTGTTCATATGCGTGAGTAAGGTAAGGAGATATAAGACATAACACTGCAAAGTTAAACCTATCAGCTCCTAAGCATTGGCCAGTACACATGGGACAGTATTTACCCAAAAGACAAAATGAATATTGCATCAATGAAGCAGATTAATGCACCCTTAAGTTCTCCATTCTTTATTTAAAATACATCACCAGTTTAATAAACATGGAATTCTTCAAGAGACTCAACATCTTTGCCATATCGTAGCTAGAAAATGCACTCTTTCATTATCATGTTCTTTGATATTACCAGCAGTCTGAGCCTAAACAGGTCCACACGACACATAAAACAATTGTCCTTGGAAAGTACCGAAGCAATATCGATGCTGGTGACCCTGAGAAGTTCATCAGGACAGACAAGATAACCAAATAACACCCATTCTCGATAAGATGTAACATTTGCTAGGTCTTGGGCTCTCTGCAAATAAGAAAGGGATCACAAAATGTGAGTAAAACAGTGAATCCTGCACATCATTTATACAAAAAGTATTTGTTTGGAGAGTAAATTTTATTCTGACTGTCCATTTGTTCATGATATAAAGCAATAGAAGATACCCACCATTGGATGAGCTGAATTTGTAAGTATATCTGGGTATCGAGGATGAAAAGGACTTAAGAAACCCTCATTTCTCAGCTTTCGTGTATCAGTTGATAAGAATATAATGGGACCAACAGCCTCTAAAACCTGAAAAGAACAAAAAAACCTTCAGAGAGAGATCTCAGATAAAGTAGTGCCTACTATTCATGCTTGAAGCAAATGAAGTTCAATAAGGAGTCTTCAATGAACTCGTAGAATGTATCCAAAATCTAGAACAGACATCAGCTGTAACAACGAAAATTCATAGAAATATAAAGTGCAACACCATGTTCCCCTAGTATAGAGGAACTAAAACCGTGTTCCTTTAGTGAACGAAGCGATGTAGTATGTATAAGGGCTCGGAATAATTTTTTACCAATTAGATGATTGACGTGGATGAAACTTCAATGCAACGAGTTAAAACATGATTGCAAGTTTGGATTTTGTGTTCTGTTAATTAGGCTGAGATCTGGTTTAATTTTCCTGTTAACTCAAAATTGGAAGATTTTGTGTTCCATTTATTGTTGTTTAGTTCATTTTCGACTAGTCCCATGGTAATTAATTACGAGAAACCGTTATAAAGGATCTCAAACTATTGAAAACTAAAAAAAATGGGTTTTTTTCTTTCCCAAATACCTACATTTAACTGAAATACGTTAGAAGTATAGAGATATACATACACACACACACACACACACATATATATAGTTAAGCACGAGATACTTATAAATGAAAAAACAACAGACTTTTCGTTTTCTTTTTTCCCATAAATGAGCAGTAGTACTGCAAGTTAAGACACAAGAACTCCTTTTGACATTGTAAATGAACAATTAAACTTGTGTACAAGATTGAGGTATTCAGGAGTAAAGACCTCTCCAATACGAGGGCTGACAAAATTCAGGTCTTCATGCAGACCCTTCAAGGGTGGATCGTAGGAATCAACAAACTGGATTAACCTGGAAAGGAAAACAAGAGAGATATTCAGGGGAACTTCTTATGATTTCATTTTTTATAGTTCATTCAGAGTACAGTGGTCGGCATATACAAAAATACAGAATGCCTCGTCATAATTGACTATAGGGAACTGACAAAATTTATCAGCTTATGCACACATTTAAGTTACACCATTAATACAATGTCGACAAGCATATGTCAATACGTGTAAGGCTTTTTCTCTTCCTTTAAAGCATCTCTTGCTCATTCTCTCCATTTAATCCATAAAAGACATAAGTTGTGGAAATCCAATCTTTTTTTCCTCCTTTTTTTGTGGAGGATTAGTCAATGTGAAATAGCAGTCCAGATTTTTCAGATGTTCCTTTGTGCTTTCCTGATGAAGGTGTCGAGATGAGGATGTTGCGAGTAGAGAATCTTCACTAATAAATGATTCTCTACAAACTCCACCCAATCTCCTATACAAGTTGGAATTCTATGGGTGCACCAAAAGAAAATAAGGGACCAGAGAAGACTACTCAAATAAGAAAAGCTCAATTCTAGACTCTAAGTTCTCATTTGTAATTATTTTTGGAGGTGACCAGCATCCCTTAATGCTGAGGAATATAACAGTACCAATTATCAAAAAAAAAAAAAGAAAAGCGCAGTTCTACCTCCTCCAAAGCTCTCCTATTTCTTTCTCTCCATACCACCCACATCAACGCAGTGGAACCGCGTTCCAAGCCTTACATCTTCTCCTCCTCCTCCCTCTCTTCCAACTAATTATCAATTCGTTCACAGTTCTTGGCATTGCCAATGAAGTATCAAACCACCTAAACATATCCCGCCATAACCTCGTGGTAAAATCACAACGAAGAAGAAGATGATCCACGTCCTCACCCGTTTTCTTGCATATAACACCAACAAATGCAACCAACCTTTCGCTTTCTAAAGTTTTCCGCCGTCAAGATCAATCCATGAGTGGCTAGCCAGATGAAGAAACACACCTTCCTTGATGCCTTAGCCTTAGGAATCCAAACAGTGTTAAAAGGAAAAACATCTACCTCTCTAACCAGAAGTTTTCCATAATAAGATTTGACTGAAAACATACCATTATTTTCTACCTCCCACCATAATGCATCACTGTCATGACTTGCTTATGGAGTAAGTCCAACAATCTTTGGAACTCATTCACCTCCCAGTCGTGGAAGTCCCTCCTAAATCTCAGGTCCCAAAGGGTCTCTCTACCTTGTGTCCCCCCTAATTTGTTGTATTGTCAAGTCTCTTTGGCAAGAAATTCTGCAAAGGCTAGGGAAATCATCTTTCAATAAATTGTCTCCACACCACCTTTGTCCCCAAAATTTTACTCTCTTCGCATCTCCTACCTTGAATAAGATGTTTACTTTGAAATCATCTCATCCTTTCAAGATAACCCTCCACAAAATTTGTTGTTTTCTCTAGTTCTCCATTCCCTAGTCCCATATTTATCAACTATCACTTCTCTCCAAAAAGCATTCATCTCTACCCCAGACCTCCAAAGCCACTTACCTAATAAAGCTTTGTTAAACACCTTTAAATCTTTAATGCCCAGCCTTTCCCCTTTTGGGGGGAGAAATGACGGTCTCCATTTCACCAAATGAAACTTCTTTGTCCCATCCACCGCGTCCCCAAAGGAAATCTTTGGATCTTTTCCAACTTTTCAGAGATCGAAGCTGGAGCCTGAAACAAAGACATGTAATAAGTAGGAATGCTCGAAAGTGTACTCTTAATGAGCACCTCTTTTCCACCTTTGGACAAATATCTCTTCTGCCACTCTGCTAATCTTTTCTCAATCCTTTGGATAACCGGATTCCACATTGTAACATTCTTGTTCGAAGCACCTAATGGTAAACCAAGATATGTAGTAGGAAGGATCATAACCTTGCAATTCAAAACTTGAGCCAGGGATTCAATGTCGCCCACCTCTCCTACTAGAATGATCTCACACTTCTCAGGTTAATTTTACGGTCTAACTTGGCGTAAATAATCCATTTGGGTCCTATCTGCATCACAAAACACCAAAGTATTATTTGCAAACAACAAAGGAGAAACCGAAAGTATTCCAGCACCCCTAACTGTAGCATTGAAACCCTTTATGAATCCTCTCATTACATCTTTATTCATCATCCTGCTCAACGCTTCCATTACCCAAGATGAACGCTTCCATTACTAAGATGGGGTTATATGTGTCAAAGTGGGAGTGACTTCAATAGAAAACAAGATGCATGAAGCAAGGTTGAGATGGTTCGGGCATGTAATGAGGAGGGGCACGGATGTCGAAGAAATATTGGAGGGAAGTGTTTAGACATGACATGGAGAAGTTACAGCTTACCAAGGACATGTCTCTGGATAGGAAGGTGTGGAGAATGCGGATTAGGATAGAAGGTTAGTAGAATAGGGGCTAGTAGTTGTAGCATTTCACGGATAGTGTCTTGTTCTTGGAGTTTTTGGGTGTTGTTTGTGGTTTTGGTGGTACTATTTGGTAATAATCTTGTTTCTGCTAATGTCTATTGTACTGTTACTGTCTGTTGTTTTGTTACTACCTTTTGTTTCTTGTTCTTCTATTATGTCATTTCTTACGTTGTTTGGTCTCGAGCCGAAGGTCTATCGGAAACACCCTCTCTACCTCTTCTTTGAGGTAGTAGTATGGACTGCATACACTCTACCCTCCCCAAACCCCACTATGAGGGAATATACTAGGTATGTTGTTGTTTGTTGCATTATGCTTTCCTGTACTTCTAACTATAAAATGTTTCTCTTGGAATTGTAGGCATCACTTTTTTTAGCCCCAAAAAGATTTAAAGCATGCACTACATCTCTATTGTCAAAGCACAATGCAAAAACAAACCTTTACCATTTTCCAATTTTGTTTTCACACATACTATATGTTACAACTAAGAAAACTCCTTCTATCAAGTTATATTTAGGCATAACTTAGGCATGTTTCATGAAGTGCCGTCCACCCAAAAATATGCAATTCTAGAAGGGACTTCGGATTTTGTAGCATTTTTCACGAATAACAATGTTACTTTACTATCATCTCAGAGAGTATTTTGTAGCCATATTTCACTGTATGCATTCCTAAATGCTTTCACCATGCCATCTCTATGTCCATCTCCTACCCATTCCTTCTTACCACAACAACAACATACCCGGTGTATTCCCACATATTGGGGTCTGAGGAGGGTAAAATGTACGCAGTCGATACTACTACCTCTGAAGAAGTAGAGAGCTTGTTTTCGATAGACCCTGACTCAGGACAAAAGACCGCAAACAAAGTCGAAATAAACATGAAACAAGATGAAATAATAGAAAGAAAGACCCACAAAGTAGTACTCTACACTATCAAACCGGGGGCACACGCCTCACCCTAACCCTCCTACAACTACTAGCAAGGCTACCCCAGAACACTCTATCTACTAGCTACGCCCGCCCACCCGCGCTATCCCTCTAACCTAATTCGCATCTTCCACAACTTCCTATCTAGGGTCATGTCCTCAGTAAGCTGTAACTGATCCATATCACGTCTAATCACCTCCCTCCTATATTTCTTCGGCCTACCTTTACCTCGCCTAAAACCATCCAAAGCTAACCTCTTACACCTACAAACTGGGGCATCAGTACCCCTCCTCATCACATGCCCGAACCATCTCAACCTCAGTTCTCGCAACTTGTCCTCCACCGAAGTCACCCCCACCTTCTCCCAATAGTTTCATTCCTAACCCTGTCTCCCCTAGTAAACCCACACATCCACCACAACATCCTCATTTCCGCCACCTTCAACTTCTGGATATGGGAGTTCTTAACCGGTCAACACTTCGCTCCATACAGCATGGTCGAACGGCCTGCCACTCTATAGAATTTACCTATAAGCTTGAGAGGCACCTTCTTATCACACAAAACTCTCGAGGCGAGCCTCCATTTCATCCACCCAGCCGCAATACGGTGAGTGACATCCTCGTCAATCTTTCCATTCCCCTGAATCATAGATCCAAGGTACTTAAAACTATCCCTCCTACAAACAATCTGGGAATCCATCTTCACTACCACCTTATCCTCAAGTGCCAAGTCGCTGAACTTGCATTCCAAGTACTCTGTCTTGGTCTTACTCAACCTGAACCCTTTAAACTCCAGGGTTTATCTCCAAACCTCCAACCTACCATTCCTTCTCACCTCATCCAGTTGTTATTTCGACACCGGGATATGTATATTTTATGCAAACTGAAAAGACCAAATTTCCTCCCTGAGAGTTGTATGCCCAATCCTTGCATCCTACCAGAATTCAATACTCTGATTACCTCTCAAGAAATGTCATGAACTCAACCCATAATTTCTAATATGTTTCCATGAATCAAGTGAGAATATGAAGGAGGCTTACTGCACACAAACATCGTGTTCTTGATTGTACCTCCATAGCCAATAGAAAAAAGCCTTAAGTTCCTCAACCCTAGGCACCTTTTATTCATAGATTGCAGGACATTCTTTCATCCTTTAATATCCCGCGGTTCTTTCCCAAAAGAGTGGCAAATAGGTCAACTAGTTGGTGGACAAGTAAGCTAGGATCCAGTAAAAAGATTGCTGTCATGGAAACGGCACCTATAGTACATTTGGGTTCATATAATATGTTTCTCCATTTTGTCCCAGAAACCTCACAAATTTGTTAGATGAAATTATCACATAGAGTCAAAAAGCACGCACACCACATAAGCTTATGCTCTGTCTCATATAGGGTGTAGCACTACTTTCCTCTCCCTTCCTCTCCCTTTCAATGTTGGATTTGCATAAGGCATTATGTGTGCCCCTTTTTCTGAAGCTAGAACTCTGCACATCATTTTCTTTAACCTGCTCTTGTAAGCCCTCCCTTTTTCAAGGTTGTCATATGGAACCCCCTCAGGACTCAGTATACTCGTTGAGGGCTACCCCACCATTGTACAACAGGGGTTTGGCTCTGGAACCATATTTGCCGCAGCCCATAGCATATTTTGGCCATTTTGGCCATTTTGGCCCAACAAATCTCATGGATTTGTCTCTTGAACTACACCATATCGAGTCCAAAACCTGTGTACCATGTGAACTTGTGATGTCTTATATAACACTATATCATCCCTCTCTTACCAGTATGATATTTGCCTATGGTGGCATACACACCAACCCCTTCTTCAAAACCTTGCCTAAGCCACCCTCATCAACCTGCGCTCCATCGTGGGCGTCACGACTCACGCAAACCTGCCCTCCATCGTGGGCATCACGACTCAGGCAAACTTGCCCTCCATCGTAGGCGTCACGCAAACCTTCCCTCCATCGAGGGCGCCACGCAAACCTACCCTCCATGGGCGTCAGGCAAACCAGCCATCATGCTAAACTTCTAGATCTGATCATGCTTTCTCAAGGGCAGTATAATTTCCCGGAGCCATCTGATACCAACCTGAGAAACTACAATACACCAGAGATTACCATATATCATAAAGCTGGGTGTAGCTTATTCTGCTTTCCACCAGCTCAACCACCATTTCAAACTTTTGACGTTATGATCAATTAATTTAAAATTCTGACATCTAGCAAAGACGATATTCCTTTCCAGTGCAGGATATTGACCGAAAAAACAAGGCTTAAATGGATCAACATATATGTAAAAAAAGAAGAGGATCCAAATTTCAATGGAACATCTTACTTCAGCAACAACAATATACCCAATATAATCCCACAAAGTGGGGTCTGGGGAGGATACAGCGTATGCAGACCTTACCTCCACCTCAGAGGTAGAAAGGTTGTTTCCGATAGAGGATCTAAAAACTTTGGCTCGCTGTATCCACCCTCAATTGCTCAAAGTAAATGGAAAGTCATTGCTGGAAATAGTATCGCCTTAAAGACTAAACTTCTCAATGCAGATATCAAGTATACGTCATTTTCTTAAAATGCTTGATGTCCTAAACTAAAAGAACCCCAGAGATGATACTGATAACCAAGTCAAGAACCACCTTTTGTAGAGAAGACATCGGCGTAACTTGATCTAACGGCTCCTTCAATTTCTACTAACCATGACAAATTGTCCAACCAATGGCATGTTGTTCATCATGTGGACAAAAGGGTGACTTTGAAAAGAATAAGCAGTATATCAAAATGCAAAGTATATATTAGATTCATGTAACACAAGTTACTTTAAGAGGTCAAAGAAAGAGAATTTTTAAGTTATCTAAAATGAAGCTAAAGAGCCCGATTCCTCACCATGTGACACAAATTACTTTAAGGGGTCAAAGAAATAGAAATTTTGAAGTTATTTAAAACGAAACTACAGAGCCCAATTCCTCGCAACCCCCGATCCCCCACCCCAAAAGAAAAAAAATTAAGAGAAATGAGAGTAAGCCTAGATCCATAAGAAGTCTCACTTGTGATAAAAATCGCAGTCCCTATCATTTCTTGCAATGGCATGAAGCAAATTGTATGTTTGCAGCATCATTTTCCTTGGTATCTGTTGTGGACGATAAGAGGAGCAGTTTATAAAGGCATTATATATAACACAGCATAAAAGTGTCAACTCAACAATATACAGAACAGAAAATAATAGACAGAATTTTTTGTGTACTTGCCTTTTCTGAAAATATATTTACACGAACAAAAGCACAAAAAAGACCCATAAATGCATGCAGTATGAGAGAGTTCTGGTGAGGCTGCAGCAAAAGAAACATGTAAATATATCACATATGATATCGTTATAAGAAGATTCAGCATTACCTGTTAGTCAAGAAAGAAACCCATTAGGCTATAACAGTCCTTTTTTATTTAAAAAGAGTAAGTCAGGCTATGGAAGTTCCTCTCTTGTGCTGAATCGAAGACCAACATTATTTGTGTTAACAAAAACTTTAGTTGGAGATAGAAAGATGATATCATCACTGACCAACAAGGTAATCACTGTACTGCTTAGATCCAATATAAGACGCAAGGCGTGTTCTCGAAATGCCATCAGGTCAAGAAGCATCTGATCAAAACAAGAAAGTTTAATCAAGTGTATATACTATTTAATATTTTATATCAACTTCTGATAACGAAATAATCCTTTTTGCAATAAACAAGTATCAAAACTATGATAGAAGAAACCACCCGACAGGTGATATCCTGGAAAATTTGTGCACCTAATTTCAAAATTGATAACAAAATTTGACCCTTGACACTATATTTTCCTGTATTTGATTTCTCACTCTCTTTTGGCTTCATAGTTATGATGCATCCCAAACCTTTCATCATTTAAGCAATTTTAGAAGTAGAAGATTAAGTTGTCCTACTACTGGCACACCAATATACCTTCTCCACTCCCTTTGTACACTATTATATTTTGTGGAAGTATCAATTATAAACTTATAACGAATTATGCAAGATGAACAGGTGCTGGTAAGTCGGTCATCCACCGGAAAAGTAATTCTGTTGAAATCAACTCTTTTCTCCTAAGAAACGTTGGTCACTAATGGCTCCTTTCCATGTCTAACCACAACAACAACAACAACATATGCAGTGTATTCCCACAAAGTGGGGTCTGGGGAGGGTAAAGTGTACGCAGTCCATAACACTATCACAGAGGTGAAGTAGAGAGGTTGTTTCCAATAAACTCCCGGCTCATTCCATGTCTAACCAATACTTCTTAAAAACAAATAGAACCTCTTAATGCTGCTCAAAAACTATTTCCTAGAAAGCTCTAGACATTTACTGCCATTTTATTACTTGGTCTTCAGGGAAAAAAAAAAAAACAAAGAAATCAACAACTGATAACTGTGTTTGTTATATAATCATAGTTGAATGCCGTTCTTAACTCATCCTATCAGACAATAACGTACCCCCCATAAGTGAATCCCAAATTCCAGATACATACAGCTTCAACATTCTCTTGTTTGACAACTTAGTTTGCGATGCTTTCACTACTTCTCATTTCCTCTGTGGTGTCATATTCCCTGGTAGTGAATCTAGTTAATTTCTAGAAAAAAGTTATGGGCCTTTTACTCTAAATATACCTTATAATTCAGTCTGCACCAAATAAATTTGATGCTTCAGAAATTCTTTAATACTTTTTGTAGTTTCAGTATCATCGGAAAAAATGCAGCAATACTGCAACTAAAAGTGTCGTATGAAGCACTGGAATATGGAGAGGAAAGAAAGAAGAAGAATACAGAGCAGAGCCAACTTACCTGAATCCATGGTTCCAAGCTTTGCAAATGTACTTCAGCACCATCATTCATGGCATCCAAAGCAAATTTGTCAATCTACATTAACATTTGCAGCATATATCACACAAACGAAAGAATATACTTTCCATCAGGAAAAAACAAACAGCAATCTATAAAAAGAGGGCCATATTGTCTTACTCTTTCTAGTTGTAACTTGCTGTGGTGCTCCGGAAACTTCTTTGATAGTAAAATACAGATTTTTGGATGATTTGGAAACACACCAGACTTCCAAAATGCTTCAGAGAATGTGTTTCCAATGACATCAGGGTAATCTAATATCTGATTAAACCTATACATTTTTGCCATCAGCCCTTCAGCTACTTGAGTGAGTTGGTTTACCCATTGCATGTTCAAGCCTTTAGTTGACCCGCTAGAGCTATGAGCACTACCATCAGAGCTACCATTTCTAGAAGCCTTAGGACCTACTGTTGGAGAAATATCAGGACCCAAGTACTCAGTCCACCTAGCTGGTCCTTCCCATTCTCTAGAGCGCACTGCAGCTGGCGATGTCGACAACACATCTTCCCCTTGAAACTGCTGCCTCGGTTTAGTCATTGTGAGCACCCAAAGAGCTCCTTTTACTGCATAAAAGACAGAAACTTCATAAATTCTCACCTTAACCCCAGATAGTATCTTAAACCACTACCAATTGGTTCAAGAATCCCTCATGATAACCACTGTAATCAGCAAAAACCCCACATATCCTTCCCAACATCAACATTTCTCCCCCAATGCAACATATAAAGCTAAAATGTATGTAATGTTCTCAACTTACTTCTAAAAAGGGCAGCGGTGCACTAAGCTCCCGCTATGTTCGGGATCCAGGGAAGGGCCGGACCACAAGAGTCTTTTGTATGCAGCCTTACCCTGCATTTCTGCAAGAAACTACTTCCAAGCTCAAACAAATGACCACCTGGTCACTGGTCACATGGCGACAATTATTAGTTACCCCAAGGCTCCCCTTCGCTCAACTTTCTCTACAAAGAAAAACTTAAGTACAAAAAAGAATGAAATGGTCCAACAAGAAAACTTAGGATGTAAGTGCCAGAATCAAAAATGATTTAGCTAGAGACTACTAGAGCTGAAACATGCAGCACCATTTCTCCTCAACTTTACCAAATACAGACAAACCAAAACATCAATAATCGAAATGGGTCAAAAATATAACACAGAGAAAAATCAGAAAAAGTACCCTAGTCAAAAGGAATATACATAAAACCATCAAAGTAAGAATAATGGCAGCAAAGCAATTCTACCTAACTGCACCAACTAAAGCTAAATGACTCTAATTTTCAACTTAATTCTGATCATAACCAACTCAAACAGGGGCGGAGCTAGGTAAGGCCAAGGAGTTAACCCCTTTGGACCAAAAAATACACTATTTTTACATGGCCCTAGTAAAAAAAATCTTGACTATGCCACTGAACTCAAGAACTAAAAAAAACTGAAAAGGGTAAGCAAAAGTACAAAAAAAAATTAAGATTTAAAAAAAAAAAAAAAGTACCATAGAGCAGTTGAAATGTAGCACAAGATTCAACAACTTAGAAATTCAGATCTGGTTGCACACACAACATAAACAAATGGGACACTAGAGACTACTAGTAATGTGAGGAAGTTATTCAACAAAATAACAAGTGGAATTTTTTATTTTCAAGTATTGAAAAGAGTTTGGGGGGTTTAAGAGAGAAAGTAATTATAGTAATGGAGACTAAAAACTCTATAGAGTTGCTGACTATGGGTATGGTGGTTATATTAAAGACAAATAAAGAAAAAACAAAAGGGAACCTCTTCTTGTTTGGCTTTTTTCAAGTCAATTTCTTACTGTTTTTTTGAGGGGAAAAGAAAGAAACAAGCTTTGCACGATCTTATTTTGTTGCCTTTTATTTTTATTTTTTCTCGAATTATTTTTCTCTCTTTCTTCCTTCTGTGATTAAATTAGGGATAATAATTTAGAAAATGTAATTTACATTGTAAAAATATTGCTCAAAACTTATAATCTAGTCAAAATATGATAGCTCACTCATGATTAAAAAAAAAATATATCGTTATAACAGTTTGCACAAAATTGCATATCAAGTAATAATTTTTCCACAATTTTACTATTTTTTACCGCGATGTCAAAAAATTCAATACAACAAGTCGATGTACAATAACATACAAAACTTTCATTTTTTATAAAAATTATTTAAGAGATTGATATACAATATTATATACTCACGATATAATATTCTATAAAATTAGAAGATGTATTTACTCCCATATTCAATCTTATGCACTATTGCAGAAACACTTTAAAAACTACACTCAAATAAAGCTTATTTACAAAAATTCAATTTTCAAACTTTGAAACTTCGAGCTTCAACAATGGTTGAGCATTCATTCTCTGTCGGAATTGTGAAAGAAAAATTATTAAGAATTTGTTGTTAGATATGGTAGAGTTTCATTATGGGGCGATGAAAAATAAATATTTTTGAAAAATGGAGATTAAAGAACAACTATTCACATGATTTTGGGAATAAATATTTAATTCCATTGAAAATGGGGTATCTAAGCTAGCGTTTGGCCATGAATTCTCAAATATTTTTGATAAGTTATTTTTTGGTGAAGATTTGGGTGGAATTTCAACATGTGTTTGGTCATTGTATTTGAAAAACATATTTCATTTTTAAAAGTGTTTCAAAAAATCAAATTTGACTCAAATACTAGTTTTTTCTAGTATTTGAGAATTTGATACATTTGTCAGAAATATTTCCTAAATAATGAACACAATTTGTCAAGTTTTTTTTTCTTTCTAAAAACTACTTAGAAAAACTATGATCAAACGGTAGCGAAACTGAGATGTCTTTAATGAGGATTTGTGAGAGAAAGATTAATAAGAATCTGTTATTAGCAATGGTTGAGTTTCACTTTGGAGGGAGGCATGAAATTGGCTAATTTAGATAAGCACCAAAACCCTTAACCATAATATGTAAAGTGAAATACGAAATTGCCATATTCCGACTTCAAGGACAAACGTTTTAGATTTATCCATCTCTTATTATAATTATTATTTTATCATACTCCATTTTTCTTTAATTTCATGAGACTTGTATTTTAGTAAAAATGAAAACGATAGTATCCACAAAATTACCTCGCAATTAGTTCAGTCTGCATACAATTAATTAACCACCTAAAGAAGGATTGCTTCCGTCAACATTAGAGGATACAAAAAAGGGGGTCATATTGCATTGTATTATTAAGTGCATCTATATTTATTTTTATTTTTATTTTTTTTTAAATTGTCTAATATTTAGTATATATTTATTGTTTAATTAGCGTTTATGTGTTTTGTGATTCTGATTAATATAAATTTATGTATAAATAACATAAATACCAACCTTTTAAAAGTAATTACACTCTCTCCCACTTTTTTAATTATTTTACTCTCTCTCCCTATTAATATACATAACATAGCCGGATATACATAACTTGTGTATAGGTGGGATTTTTGTAATATGTTTAGGGAGTTGGGATTTTTTGTAATATTGAAAACATAAGTTGTGTATTTGTGTAATTTTTAGTATCGGCGAAAGCCCATTAAAAGAGAAAATATTTTTTTTCCCATGATTCTTTTCATGTTTAAAATGTAAACCCAAAACTTCAGAATTATGCATGAAATGAAATTTTGGATCAAACTAGTATTAAATGAGGAACAATTTCAATAAATGGGTTTGTCAGATTTTTCATGACCAAAATGGTGAAAATGTATGGCGAATGAAGCATCTTCAGTGTGCAATTTTCACGTTAAAAAACAGATGAACCGTCAAATATATTTACATTGAAGGTGCTCTACTCTAATGAGCCTTCAATAAATTTTTTACATTTTAAAGAAAGGTTCATTAATAGTCATGAGCCTTCAATATTAATTTTATTGTTCAAGAATCTGAAAATGACTGACATTTTCTGAACTGATGAGATAATAAAGGACAACTTTTGCATACTCTAAAGGCTCATGCAGGCAATGTACCTTCAAGCAAAGCATTAGTAGAAGTCAGTAACTAAAGAATAAAAAATAGCAATTTGAGTGTATTGTATGTATATATGTACCATGTATGAATTCACATATTGCTTTTTTTTTAATAAGTAATTAAAAATAATTAATTAATTAGCATCCAAAAAGGTAAGTTTGTAACTTTTTAGTAAGGCTAGAAATCAACAATACAATTTGAAATTGGTAATGACTAAGAGAAGGAGTGAGAAACAAACCCAAAAATCATAAGTATTTCATAAATTTGATTCAAGCTATTAAGTTGCACTCTAAAAAACTAATTTCAAACTGAAAAAGAATTTTTATTTTTTACTTTTATAACAAAACAACACTAATTTCAACAAATAAAATATTTTCAACATGAATTGTATGATATAACAAATAAAAAGTGCATAAAACCTTGTCGGAGAGGGATTAAAAAATGACCAAATCAATAATAATCATTATGCTAACAACACTATATAATATTGCCTTATAAATTTAGTACTACACATTATCAAAATAATAGCGAATATGTTTAGAAACTATCATATACATGTGAAAAAAAGAAAAACATGCGATAACCGAAAAGAGAATTATTATTCTTGTAAAAATAATTAGACAGAAAAAGAGATAAACCTTTAATTTTTTCAGCTAATTCATTCGGCTGCAACATATTTGTTTCGTATAATTTTTTGATCAAAAATTTTTAACTAAAAAAGAAACATGAAATTATTAAAAGAGAAGAATCCATAGTCAATTATTGATTATGTATAACACATATATAATCTTTAAATTTACTAACTAAATAAATAGAGAAAAATAAAAAAGATTATTGTAATTGATTATGTATTACAGATATATAATCTTTAAATTTACTAACTAAATAAATAGAGAAATATAGAAAAGATGATTGTAATGGATTCAAGAAGAAAACTCTAATCAATCATCAATCAAAAGCAAAACTAAAATATCAAAGTAAGAAGAAAAATAAAGTACAACAATCACACATATGTTTTTAATAAATTTAATTAAAATGCTATTTAAATAGTACTATAGATATTATATATATATATATATATATATATATGAAGAAAAATTCTAATTTACTTAAAAGTGTTAAATACTATTATTTCTTATCTAAATCAAAATAAGAATTTTAATTTATTTAAAAGTTTTAAATCTTAAGTGCATTACTTTGCATGAGCCTATGATGCATTGAAGGTGCATTGCTTTGCATGAGCCTTTAGAGTATGAAAAAGTTGTCCTTTATTGTCCATCAGTTCAGAAAATGACAGTGTTTCTCAGATTCTTGAATAGTAAATTAATATTGAAGGCCCATGACTATTAATGAGTCTTTCTTTAAAATGCAAAATATTCACTGAAGCTCATGAGAGTAGAGTACCTTCAGTGTAAATATATTTAACGGTCTGTCTATTTTTTAACGTGAAAATTGCACTCTAAAGGTGCTCCATTCGCCATGCGTTTTCACCATTTTGATCATGAAAAATCTGACAAACCTATTTGTTGAAATTATTCCTTACTTAACACTATTTTGATCCAAAATTTTATGAAATAAATCTTATTCATTCCACTGCGATAAATATTTGAAGTTTTACCCTTATTTAGGGGGTGGAGTGAGATGTGATTATTTAATATAAGTTACACAACCAACCAAAGTTGATACATTTCATGAGGAAGCAGTGATAACTATTAAAGGTGGCTGTCATTATATATTGCATACATAATTATCTAATCAATCTAACAACATAATGGTAGTTATAATTCCAAAATCTAGAGTACCATGACTAATGGCTCTGTATTTCATAATTATACATATTTTATAGAAAGATTTGATTAAATCATGTGCTAAAAGTCTCTAATGGCCCTCTTCTTTACCTAGAATTGATTTTATTAAGTCAGTTCCTCTTGAAGCATTACATAGCACACCGTAAATTTTTTTCTTGGGGTGTGTTTGGCACGACGATAAATGTTTTTTCAAAAAATAAGTTAATTTTTTTTACTTATTTTCTGATATTTGATATGTAAGCAAGAAAAATATTATCTTATCGAGTTTTAATCTAATGTTCTATTAGTGTTTTTATTTTTTTACACCATCAGGTAAATGTTACCTGTCGTAACAGGTTACCAATTTTCTTTATATATTTTTTTTTCAAAATTTCACACTGATTTTTCATGATCTCTTTCTTCTCTTTAAACATTCTATCTTCATCGTTTTCAAATAGCCGATTTGCATTTAATCTTTGATCTTCTACCACAATAAGTCTACATGCTCCTCCAACCTATCTTAAAATTTCTTTATATTCATGAAGAACTTCTGTCATATTTTTGGCCATAGAATTCAATTTTGAATGCATTATAAGCATCTTTAACATTGATATTAATTTTTTAATTTTAAAATATTCAACACTAAAACTGACAAAATATTGGAGACAAAACTTATGATACTTTAAGATTGTATAGTAATTCTTTAGATGCTTATAAAGGGAAAAAAAATTGTTAAAATATACGTAGGACTATTGTTTACCATGTTAAAGAGTTAAAAAATTGTTTTAGTATTGTTCTTGAGGAAACTTTGATGAAAGAATCAAAATGGTAAACAAAGTTCAAGAAGAAAAGAGATCTGGTTATACGGTAAAACAAGAAAATAATGTGTCCGGGCCAGTTTGTGTTGTTCTTCGGGTGTACAAAAATTTATATTTCGGCACAACAACTTCAACACAAGTTAAGTATAAAATAAGAACACTTACGTAGTTAGTAACACCCTCAACACAAGATTGAAAAGACCTTTCAAAGAAGTGTGTTTTTCAGAAAATTAGATGAAATAGAAAAAGGTCAAGTCCTTCGACTTCACGAAGTGTCCTTAAGGAAATAATTCCCCTCAAGTACCCGAGGTTGCGGAATTTTCCTCATAGGATAAAATGGCCTAACAATCCGACTATAGTGGTACCTCAAACGATCGGATTCTCTTCGAACTTACTCAACGATTAGATGATCACACAGAGTATTTTCAGAAAACAAGAAGAGTTTTTTGCAGAAATTTTTCATACTAAACCTGTGGAAAAAATACAGGTTTATATAGCCATAAAGTGCCACTTCCGAAAGGTGGCAATGGTCCATCCGAAAAGGTCCATCCTTTGGAAGAGTCATGTCTGTTCATTCGAAACATTATGTCTTTTTCTGAACAGACACGACTATCCGAACAGTCACTCTTTTTCCAAAACAATGTGTCTTTTCCTCAAAGGGTTGTGTCCCTCCATTTTTCATTCACACCAATTGAACCCAACAATCCCCCACATAAATGGGGAATGACTATTCTTTGTAAAACTTTACGGACAAGTATGTGATCATCAAGCAAAGACTGATTGTATCTGGATAAGTGGGTTTCCCTTTAAACTTTTCATAGTGAACATGCATCGGATGCACTCGATCAATTGGTAGATTTGATATCTTTGAACCGTCGAGCTTTAATGTACACCTAGACAACACATGTCACACAACCAATCTTTTTACCGTTTATGGTTCTCACGATTTTATTCGTTTCAGCCATGAACACGTTCCGGTTTCATGAGAGCTTAGAGAATAGGTCTTTACTAATATTCTCCTTGAAGCGGCTTCAATTTCGCCCTCACATAGGTGATTTCTAAATGTTCAATCCTGTAGATTAAACTATTTGGTCAAATCTGCTAAATTTAGATAATTATTAAACGATTTTTCACCTTAAGTCTTGTCCTTTTTTACTAAACATTCTCTACATCATGAGAATGAGTTGGTATATTGACAATGTTGAACCTGTCAGACACAACTTTGTTTGATCTCTTTGAACCTAGCTCTTGGGATCTCCAGTCTGCTAGGTAGAGTTACAGTCATGCTCACTTGTCCTAGGCGTTAAACCTATTCCCTTAGATGTCCTCTCAACTCCTTCTCTAGATAAACCTTTTGTAAGTAGATCCAACACATTATTCTTTGACTTCACATAGTCAACAGCGATAACTTCACTAGAGAGAAGTTCTCTAACAGTATTATGTCTTCGTCTTATGTGACGATATTTACCGTTGTACATCATGCTCCCTGCCCTACCTATTGTCGTTTGGCTATCACAGTGAATACACACTGGTGCCACTGGTTTGGGTCAATAAGAAATATCTTCCAAGAAATTTTGAAGTCATTTTGCTTCTTCACAGGCTTTATCCAATGCGCTAAATTCAAATTCCATTGTAGAGCGAGCAATACATGTCCGTTTGTAAGATTTTCAAGAGACCACTCCTCTACCGATAGTAAATACATATTCACTCATGGATTTTACTTTGTTCGATCCGGTGATCCAATTTGCATCACTAAATCCTTCAAGTACCGCGAGATATTTATTATAATGCAGATACCCCAAAACTCTTTTCATTGCCATCCAATGAGTTTTGTTAAGATTACTCGTGTACCGACTCAACTTACTAATAGCACATGTCATGTCTGGTTGTGTACAATTCATTATATACATTAAACATCCCAGCACTCTTGCGTACTCCAATAGTGAGTCACTTTCACCTTCATTCTTTCAAAGCGCGAAGCTCACATCTAATGGAGTCTTAGCAATACCAAATTTCATATACTTAAATTTGTCAAGTACCTTTTCGATATACTGAGACTGTGACAATGCCAATCCTTGTGGAGTTCTATGGATTCTTATTCCTAAGATCAGATCCGCAATTCCAGGGTCTTTCATATCGAACTTGCTCTCGAGCATTCGTTTCCTTACATTTATGTCAGAAATGTCTCTACTGATGATCAACATATCATCCACATATAAACACACAATGAATTAGTGATTTGGAGTGTCTTTAATATACACACATTTGTCATATTCATTAATCGTGAATTCGTTTGCCAACATGGTTTGGTCAAATTTCGCATGCCATTGTTTAGGTGCTTATTTTAGTCCATAAAGTAACTTAAAAAGTTTACACACCTTATTTTATTTTCCTAGAACCACAAAACCCTCAGGCTGTTCCATGTAAATTTCTTCCTCCAATTCTCCATTTAGGAATGCGATTTTCACATCCATTTGATGAATTTCAAGATCATATGCCGCTGCCAAGGCAATTAACATTCGAATCGATGTTATCCTTGTTACTGGCGAGTATGTATCAAAGTAATCAAAGCCTTATTTCTGTTTGAAGTCTTTTACTATAAGTCTTGTCTTGTATTTGTCAATAGTACCATCTGCTTTCATTTTTCTTTTGAAGATCCATTTAGAACCTAAAGGTTTATTTGCTCGATAAAGATCAACTAACTCCCACGTATGGTTGATTAAGATTGAATCAATCTTATTATTGACTGCCTCTTTCTAAAAGGATGAGTTTGACGACATCGCTTCCTTAAACGATTGAGGCTCATTTTCTAAGAGAAATGTTACAAAATTCGATCCAAACGAAGTTGACGTTCTTTGACGTGTACTACGTCTTGGATTCTCATCATTATGTACATCCTCACTTAGTTCATCTCGAGGTCGTTTAAACCCCCCACTAGACTGTTTATGTCTAGTTCTATATGGATAAATGTGTTCACAGAATTCAACATTATCTGACTTAATTACCATATTTTCATTGATATCTGGATGTTTAGATTTATGAACCAAAAACCCACATGCTTTACTACTTTTAGCATATCCTATGAACACACAGTCCACTGTCTTAGGTCCTATCCTTACTCTTTTAGGGATAGGAACTTGGATCTTCGCTAGACAGCCCCACACTTTGAAATATTTCAATTTGGGTTTTCTTCCTTCCCATTTTTCATATGAAATTGATTGTGTATTACTATGGGGCACTCAATTGCGTATTCAGTTAGCTGTAAGGATAACTTTCCCCCATAGGTTTTGCGGTAAACCTGAACTTATTAGTAAGACATTCATCATTTTCTTCAAGGTTCGGATTTTTTTTTCACAATTCCATTAGATTGGGGTGAATACGGGGCCGTAGTTTGATGGACACTTCCATTCATATTCTTCGCCCATATCACTTCTTATCGTTTTGATCTTTTTATCCAACTGATTTTCAACTTCTGTTTTATATTGCCTAAACGCATCTATTGCTTCATCCTTACTGTTTAACAAATAGACATAACAATATCTAGTGCAATCATCAATAAAAGTTATAAAATACTTTTTCCCACCACGAGATGGTGTTGACTTCATATCATAAATATCAGTGTGGATTAAGTCTAAGGGATTGAAATTTCTTTCAATGGACTTATACGGATGCTTAGCATACTTTGATTCCACACACGTTTGATATTTTGATTTATTACACTTAAAGTTTGGTAAAACTTTTAAGTTAATCAGTTTTTGCAAGGTTTTGTACTTGACATGTCCTAAACGACTATGCCAAAAATCGTTTGACTCTTAGCAAGTAAGAAGAAGCATCAACTTTCTTCATTTCAGCAACCATTACATAAAGTTTGAAAAGACCCTCATTGAGGTAGCCCGTTCCTGCATATGTTTCATTCTTGCTTATTACAACTTTCTCTAAAACAAACACACACTTAAATCCATTTTTAATGAGAAGTGTCGTCGACACTAAGTTTTTCCTAATAGTAGGAACATAGAGAACATTGTTGAGAGTTAACACCTTGCTGAAAGTCACTTTTGGGAATATCTTCCCACTTCCTTCAACCTTAGTTGTTATATTATTTACCATGAAGATCACTTCTTTGGGACCAACGAAATCATAAGTAGCAAAAGCTTCTTTGTCTGCTCAAACATGTCTAGTGGCTCCTAAATTAAACCATCATTCATTTGGATGTCCGACTAGATTGCTTTCAGTGATTATATCACATAGATTTTCAAATTTTCTAGTTGTTTCCAACATGTTTATCTAATCTCTTTTCTTGTCCAGAAGACTTCTTCATCTTCTTATTATTTGGAGCATCATCCTTAACAGGATTTGCAACCATCATTGATGATTTTTCATTCAAGTCATTATCCTCGTCTATCTTGGAATGACTCATAAGATCTTTCAAATCAAATAATCGATTTTCAATTATTATTATTATTATTTTTATTATTATTATTATTATTTTAAAATATGAGGAACTATACTTATGAACATTTACATTGCAAGTTTGACCAGTCAAAATGACATCAATTGATGTCATTCTTTGAAGTTCACGCCAAAATATTTTTCTATTTCTCTGTCGTTTTTATTGCTAGAGAAATATCTGAATGACTTAATGACGCAACATTGGTAGTCGTTGGTAAAACACCATTCACAACCAAATCAATTTATTATTTGGTTTCATTCGTCATTTTCTTGTCAATCTTTGATATACTCTTTAGTATTTCAGAATACTAACAATAAAGAAGTTAATCGTTAGCCAAATTGTTTCTAGTTAATGATGAAGTTTTTATATCTTCAAATCATCAACCGAATGAACTATGAAACATAACGAAGTTTTTATGACTTCAAATCATAATCAAATTCAAACAGAGTGAAATCCCACAGATTTTAAACTCCAGAAACCAATACAGAGATCATAACGAATCGGTGAAGTTTTTATATTCTTCGAACCGAATTCTCATACTGATTTTTCGATGAAGTTTTTATATTCTTCTAATCGAGGGAGTAGAAATCAAAAGATTTTAGTCTCCACAAAATCAGACCCAATACAGATTAACCAAATACTTGATTTACAAATGGCGATATTTTTTTTTCCTTCACCAAAGAAGCGTAAAAATAAATATTTTTATACTTTCCTTAGTGTTGTTTTTCTCAATTTTGATAAAATCTGTATTTTTCAATAATAACTTCAAACACATGTTCAAATTAACATATGAGCAATCAAATGAAGTTTTAACTCTGTATTTACAACTTTGAACTTTTAACAATAAGTTCAACCCAACTTATGAACATCAACAAAATGAAGTTCAAACTATTTTCTAGAAAATAGCAAAACCAAATGTTAATAACTTCAACACAAGTTCAACCAACTTATGAACTATCAAAATGAAGTTCAACTATTTACTGAAAAAATAATAAACGAAACAATACAGATTAGTAAATTATTTCCTTAAGATTGTTGTTCTTCGGGTATATAAAAATTTATATTTTGGCACAACAACTTCAACACAAGTTCAAGTATAAAATAAGAACACTTATGAAGTTAGTAACACCCTCAACACAAGATCAAAAAGACCTTTCAAAGAAGTGTGTTTTTCAGAAAATTAGATGAAATAGAAAAAGGCCAACTCCTTCGACTTCACAAAGTGTCCTTAAGGAAATAATTCCCCTCAAGTACCCGAGGTTGCGAAATTTTTCTTCCAGGATAAAATAGTTTAACAATCCTACTGTCGTGGTATATCAAACGATCGGATTTTCTTCGAACTCACTCAACGATTAGATGATCACACGGAGTATTTTCATAAAACAAGAAGAGCTTTTTGCATAATTTTTTCATACTTAACCTATGGAAAAAATGCAAGTTTATATAGCCATAAAGTGCTCATTCCGAAAGGTGGCAATGGTTCATCCGAAAAGGTGTATCATTTGGAAGAGTCATGTTTGTTCATTCGAAACATTGTGTCTTTTTCTGAACAGACACAACTATCCGGACAGTCACTCTTTTTTGAAAAGAATGTATCTTTTCCTCAAAGGGTTGTGTCCCTCCATTTTTCATTCACACTAATTGAACCCAACAGTTTGGGCGCACCTCGACTAAATCCACGGAATACCTGTCATCTCCCACCAACAATAGCTACCAGATAACTCTGTCCACCAGGATACCTGCCACCCCCCACCAACAATAGATAGCTACCAGGTAACTATGTCCACTAGGATACTTTCCACCTCGCTATCAGGTAACTCTGTCCACCAGAACTACCTAGTGTTTGTCTCTGCTGGAAATTGAACCTGAGACGTCATGGTGCTCATTCCAACATCATTGAACCACTAGGTCATACCCTTGGTGCCTTAATTTCGAATTTTCTATTTAAGAAAAAGGTAAATAATGTTACTTAAGAAAGTTACTGTATTTATCTTAAAATTATTTGATAGTGTAAAAGATTTTGTATAATTACTAAAGTACAAACTTAAATTCTATCTTAAAATAATTATATATAATCTAGACAAATACACATGTGAAGTGGGAGTGAAGGGGTGGGATGGTGGGATTGGAGCATGATGTGTGGGAAGACACTATGCAACTTATTTTTCCCTACTTTCATTTTCATTAGGAAATTTTCCTTGTATAGAAAAAATACACTTGTTTTTCTAAATAAAATATGTTTCAAAATTTTTGATCAATAAACATTAAAAAGATTTAAAAATATTTTGTTCAGAAAAGATTTCCATCCATATCGAACGCACTTAATATACACTATTTCATCCGTCAAGGAAGACACAACTTTCACAATTTTTTTTTATTTGTTTAAAAAGATTTTTTTATTAGATATTAGAAATAAGAGGATGGAATCAATTACTAGCGAGAAATATTTAATGAAATTAATTATATTTTACCAAATTGAGTTATATATGTGCATAGAATAGTGGGCTTGTACGGAGTGTCGAGAGTTGTTTGTATACATTTTAAGTCAAAAGAAAATTCAATTGACATAATTAAATTTTCACACGAGAGCAAAAAAGAAGCTAACTAGTGATGGCCAATAAACTCATTACATTAAAATCTACAAAATTGGATACTTTAGTTCTATCTTTTTTTAATCTAATTACTTAACAATAAAAGTGATCATCATCATCTTTCACTTTTGATAATTAAAAAAGAGAAAGGATTAAGGAAAACAAAAACGGAAGATAAAGTATATTATTACGTGGATCATGGTGTAATAAATTCAAAGGAAATATATATTGGAAAATGGCTAAAAAAAGTGAGGTGCAACATATCTCTGCGTATTTTATAAGTTTCGTTTTCATAAAAATCCAATTGTGGAAGACATACTTAGCTTTGACATTAAGCTTGCATCATTACTATTTTCTTTTATTTTTCCTTTTACTCTAGTTCACACTATAGTCTCTAGCCATATAGTTTTAGTTATAACTAGTTTAATCAAACGTGCCTCACACATATACTATTTGATTATTTAAAATTAAATAATTTAATTTTATTTATTACGGAGATTTTTAATAAATTGTAAAAGTTTAAATCACTTTTCAAAAATCTTTCATACTTTAATATAATAATGTAAATATAAACGTATACATATATATATATTTTACCACATGAAGTTCCAAATGGTTGATGGATCATTACTTTTGCATTTGTCATATATTAATTCTTTCCCTAGTTGCCACAGACTAAGAAAAACGCATCAATTTGAATCATATTTGTGTTACGATTATTCTTTTCTTTTTTATATTTAAAATCTTTCCTTATTTTTAAAGTTCAATCTTTATAAAATCATTGATTACATTCTTATTACGTACTTAAAACTTTTAAAAATCTGATACTTTTTAGATTTTTCTTATTCTAACGGTTTCATATTTATTTCTAGATTTTCCAAATCTTCTTAAAATCAAATTTAGTTGATTTAGAATTCTTAAACTAATGAAATTTTTTTAGTTATCATTAATTTTGATGATAATAAGCAAAGGTTTTACCACAAATATATCAAATTAATTTTCAACTCTTAAATATTAAAAATAAAATACTGAAAAGACGATTTTGTCTAAAGCAAAACTTTTAATGAAGGACAAAAAGTTCAAATAACATTTCTAAGGCCCTTCACACTTTTAGGGTGTGTTTGGTATGAAGGAAAATATTTTCCATAGAAAATGTTTTCCTAGAAAATATTTTCTTGGAAAACAAGTTGATTTCTTATTTGTTTTCCTATGTTTGGTTGGTGGATGGAAAATATTTTCCGAAAAATATTTTATAGTGTTTGGTTGGTGAATCAAAAAATAGTTTTCAAAAAATACATTCTAGTGTTTAGCTAAAGCGTAAAAATACATTTTAGAAAAATAATTTTTGATCTCAAAAAATATATTTTTTAAGGTGCGTTCAATATGAAGGAGGAAAAATATTTTCTAGAAAAATAAGTTATTTATTAATTATATTCATGTGATCGTTATGCAAACTGGATAAGTATATGTTTTCTAAAAGTATTTGTATATATTTAACAAAAACAATGAGAACGAATAGGATAAAAAGAGTGGGATAAGAAAAAATTTTGAATTTTTTTAAAAAGTAAATTAAAAATATTAATCTTTTTTGGAAAGGGGGTTGGTAGGTGAGGTTTGAGTTGTCAAAATAGGTAATAAGGGTGGGGTAAGAAAATAATTTTGATTTTTTAAAAAACCAATTAATT
>NC_061112.1:106311554-106320413 GCF_002878395.1 Capsicum annuum | reverse complement strand
GGGGGCTAGTAGGGGGTGGGGGTAGGGGAGAAAGAGTGGGGTAAGAAAAAAAATTAAAATATTTTTTTTGAATGAGAAGTATTAAGGGGTGGGGGTCGGGATAGGGGAGTGAGGGTGGGGTAAGGAAAAATTGAAATTTTTCAAAGTATTACTTTTTTTTGGGGGGGGTGGGGGGGAGGAGGTTGGTAGGGGGCGGTAAGGGAGGTAAGAAAAAAGTTTGGATTTTTTTTAATATTTTTTTTTAGGGGAGCAGGGGTTTGGGTTTTGGGTAGGGGATAAGGTAAGAAAAAAAATTAAAATATTTTTTAATAGGGGTGGTAGGGGGGTGTGAGATTTAGAGTCGGAGTAGGGATGGATGATTTTGAGAGTTGTATAAATATTTCAACTTAAGAGTGAGGTTGTAAGAGAGTTTTGGAAAATGTTTTCCTTACTTTTTGAAGGGAAGTCATTTTCCTTAGAATTGAGGAAAATAAGTTGATTTGGAAAACATTTTTAGCCAACCAAACATGAGAAAATTGAAAAACATTTTCTGGAAAATATTTTCCTTCATACCAAACACACCCTTAATATATTATAAATATAAATATAGATTATACATTATAGATATAGATTATAAATTATAGATTATAAATATAGATTGTAGATATAGATGTAGACATAGATATAGATATAGATATACATATAGATATAGATTATATAAATTCAAACAACATTTTAAATTCATTCACACTTTTAATATATTATAGATTATAGATAGATTATAGATATAGATTATAGATAGATCAACAACAACAACATACCCAGTGTATTCCCACATAGTGGGGTTTGGGGAGGATAGAGTGTACACATATTATACCACTATCTCAGGTGAATAGAGACTGTTTTCGATAAACCCCCGATTTAGGATCGATAACAGTATAACAAACACAAAATATAAATACATATAAACTAGTACAACATGCAAAATAAACTAATACCGCTAGCCACAAGATAATACTAGAAACTATCTAACCGAAATCACAGACATCACACAACACCGTGAACAAGAAACTTCAGATACAAAAGAATGTTCCCCTGCTGTTACCGACACACTCTCACCCCCTAACCCTCTACCCTAATCCGCGCCCTCCACACCTTCCTATCAAGGGTCATGTCCTTCGTAAGCTGTAAATGCTTCATATCATGCCTAATCATCTCCCTCCAATATTTCTTCGGCCTACCTCTATCCCGCCTAAAATCATCCCTAGCCAAGGTCTCACACCTCCGCACTGGAGCATCATAACCTTCTTCATCACGTATCCGAACCAACGTAACCTCACTTCTAGTATCTTGTTCTCCACCGAAGCAATATATAATTGATAGATATAACTGGATATTTTTTGATTTTCTACTTCGAAACATCAAAAATAAAAATAAAAACATGAAGGTAGAAGATTTTCTTTATTCTTTTACAGAGTGAAAAAATCAATTTGGAGTGTTATGTATATGATACGTGACAATAGTGTCATATGATGTCAATGAATGATCATACCTAAGTGGTCATTAATTCGTAGAGTTAATAATAAAGATGACATTATTATGTAATATAGTAATATAATAGGGTATAGACTCCTTAGTTGGCTAATAGCTCAATAGAGACAAATCCTTACTTAAAGCTTGTCAAATACCCAATTTCATGTCATACGTGGGGGGATACAGTAAGGGAGTCAGAAATTCAAGTAAGAAATTAAAAAAATAATTATATGAAAGGAAGTCAATAATTTTTCAAAATGTTTTGACATGCCTTTTATAGTATTTTATTATGACTTTTTTATTTTCGTTGTTTGTTTTTTTACAAACTTTAAAATGTTTTTTCTTTAAGTTGATGCATGGTCTCTACTGAAATTTAAAGTACCTTTGTATCTCCAAAAATAGAAATAAAATTTGCATATACTATACTTTTTCAAACTTCAATCATGAAATTATATTTGATATGTTATTGTTATTATGTGTATGCATGGAAAATTCACTTTTATCCTATGATATAGTATAATTTATAGTACTTACTTATAAAAAGACAAAGTCGCCAATGAAATTGTGTCAAAGCAGGCAGCAAGTCAACATGCATGATTTCACACAATTTCATTAGTCATTCCTTGAATTTGTGCACAAATAAAACCACAATAAATAAAAAGTGACACAAATAAGGCACCTTTAATTTTTAATGTTGAACCAAAATAGATTTCGCAGAGTTTTTTATTTTGATTTTTGTGATTTATCAAATAGAGTCGTACCTGTGATGAACAGTTTAAAAAATGTAGAAATCGGGATTAATAATTCCGTGTTACAATTCGGACATAAAACTACTGACTTACAAATCACAAGTTAAATTAAAGTTCTGTTATTATTATTTGTTGAAGCATGCAAGAATAATGTATAACAATTTAATAATACTTTCTTTTTTCTCAAAACTTACTTATAATCTTGACCATGAGTGAACCATGTAAGGATCTATATCCATTTTATAAAGAATTTTAAACCCCTATATTGTCAATATTCTGTTAAATATATTGGACTAATCTAATAGTAAGATGATAAAACTAACTAGAAAAAATGTCTACTTCACCACATCCATAACTTGCTTGTAAAGTTTTTACTGTTAAGATGAGGCTTGTTTTTGTATGCATAAATTCCTTATTCTACTCATATTGCACTTCACCATTCTATCATTGTGGCCTTAACTGAAACCACCTCACTGCATTTTATTGATCCATACTTTAGTTCATTTTTTCTTAAATAACGTTATAGATCCAAAGTGGAGCTATTACTGAGAATTTATCAAATGCTAAAATTCTTGATTTAGGATCATGTGTTTTTTTTTGGTTTCCCAAGGTATCTCCACAGCCGGCAGACGTGAGACTAATCATCTGTTCCTACTGTCAGCGCACTAAGCGGTAGGAAACTGGCCACAGAGTTTTTTCCATTCACCAGAGATGGGGATCATGTGTTAACAATGCTTTGTAGTTTTTTTTTGTTTTTTTTTTTGCAAATATTAATATTGTATTTAGATGGGCGATAGTGATAACATTAGGTACTATATTGCAACACTCGGAAAATTTTAAGCCAAGATTTGAACTATTCTTAGGCCTAAACCTAATGATTCCTTATTATACATAGGTGTCTTGATTAATTCCTTAGTGTAGTGTGTGTTTTGGATGACAATCTCGATTAAGAATCACCTAGCATAGAGTTAAGTTGAGTACATTCTTATTGATGGAGTTCTAGTATCGAATTTTATTAGGTTAACTTCAAATGCACATTTTTCCTATAATATGAAGAGTACCGCACATTTCTCCTACATATGAAGAGTTACGTGGCCTATTACCTATCAAATTAAAGGTCTTTGAGATTTTTTCTTTCCAACTCCACAAACAGTTCGTAAACCAGAGTTCAGAGTAAAAAATATAAGCTTTTTAGTGAGGGCCCATGGTATCACCATGCCACGGAGCTTAGTTTCCACGATTTTAAAGTGGTATGGAAATGATATTCAGCAGTGAATCTTTTAATTTCCTACACGTTTTTAAGAGCCTTTTGATCTTTTTTTTTTAACCCAAAATCGTCCTATACCTATATAAAACATTCCCAAATCACTAAGGCATGATATTTACATGAAAACACGTTACTCTACTCCCCAAAGTTTCAAGAAACAAGAACACCCAGGTTCAAGGTTCAAAGGATAATCTCAAAGTTTTTCTTGAATTTCTCGCCATCAAAAGATATGTTGATGATAATAGAATTCAAGGAACTTACGAGAAGCTCGAGTGAATTTGAACTACAACGGGAAATTCTACAGAGAAATTTGAGTGGAATAGCTCAATAGGGAATGAAAGATAAGAAATGAAGAAGAGTGAGTCACTATTAAAAAAAAAGGGAAAAACCGACCACAAAATCGATCACAAGTGATCGGTTTTTCTCAAATTCCGACCACAAAACCGACTAAACTGTGTGATTGGTAAATAATTGGTAATTAAATATATTTATTTTTAAAATTTATTATTATGTTTTTAAAACTTGGAAAAATAATCTTTTAAAAAATAAAAACTGACCACAAGTGGTTGGTCTTCTAATATATTAATAAATTAATTTAATTAATTGCTAATTTAAAAAAAAAATCACAGAAAAATCGACCACTTGTGGTCGGTTTTTCTGTGATTTTTTTTTTAAAATCAGCAATTGTAAATGCTTTCAAACGTGTACAACACAACAATAGTTTCAAAAGAGTACAAACTACAATATAATGTGTAAATTCAAAGTACAACAATAATTTCAAAAGTGTTAACAACTACAACAATAGTTTCAAAAATGTATAAACTACAACATGATATCTAAATTCAAAGTACAACACATACAAAAGTAAAAAAACTAAAAGTCATCATCATCGAATTCGTCCTCGTCCTCGTCTTCCATATCCTCATCTATGCTAATATCATCCAGGGGGTCAAGTCCTTTTGCAGCTCGAACAACATCACCAGGACACGGAGGAATAACCCCTGCAGTCTGAATGAAAGAGCTGAATTGCTCCTGCAGCATCCTGATTTATGACAAAGTTTCCTCATCTTTTTCCTGCGACCTCTCTCTCTGTTCAGCAAGCTCTTCAGTGAGTTTAGAAATCGTACTTTCAATGGTTTCTCTATCAACAAAAGTGCTAGAGTATGCAGGGCCGAACGAACACCTAATATTGTCGCCAGTAAAATTGTTGTGGTATCCGTAGTAATGACCTCTAACTGCAGGACTCAAAACTTTTTTTCATAACTCCTCCTCTACATGTCGGGGTAGTGGGTCACCCTGAATTTCAGGAGGCTGAGTACTACGATACTCACTAAGGAGCTACCCATATTTGTCCTATATTAATTTAAAGTAAAGTTAAAATTAAAAGTAAAAAAATATTAAAGTACTTACAATTGAATAATATCAAATTTGAGAAAAAGATTCATAAATGCAATATTTGTTTCTTACGTGGGCAGCTTTTGCACGAGGTTAAACCCGGACATCTTCATCAGTAGGGTTCTTTTTCTTCTTCAGATGAGTCTCCTCGAATAGCTCATCGTGTGGTATCTTCCTACCCTTTTTTTTCCTGCATATTAAAAAAATTATCAATGTTCAAACAATTAAAAGTTAAAAATTTTCCTGCACAGCAAGGGTACGTTAAAAATTTTCCTGCACAGCAAGGGTACTTCTGGCACCCGCAGTATGTAGGGAGCCACCTTTCGATGATGCCCGGGATTTCCTTCTTTTTTCCCTCAGCAATTGGTATCCTTCGCTATTCCACATGTGAAGATACAGTTGCCATAAAGGTTCACTAATCCAATCAGGTTTTACCAACTTGGTTCGGGCATAATCCAACAGACCATTAAACCTGACTCTACATCTTCTGAAAAAGTTTCTCTTTATAAGAAATATATTCGCATCATCCCACCCGTAAAATTTCTACAATAAAATAAAAATATAATATTCAATCATTTATTCTAACAAAGTGTTAGGTAGTCGATAAGTTTAATTCTTACTTTAAATTCTTTAAACATTCTCTCTCTGTCAAGTTCTGGAACCTGACGTCAACTGGTCCAGTAGACGTTGAAGTTCCGATAAATAATTTTCTCACAGCTTGCCCAACTTTAACATCCGGCCTAAACCTACAACACAAGACCAAACAGTAATTTCATAAAGCATAATAATATAGTAATGAAAATATGAATAATGTTATTATATTTAGAAATCTTACCCTTTCGCAAATGGAATGAGATAAAGCCTTCCATAATCATCTCTGTTTCCTAGCTGCGGATCAAGTGATGGTGGATGCACTGGCATGGGCTTATCTGAAGCACCAGATGGAGTGCCTCCAAGATGAAGATCCGACAATTCAATAGATCCAGCAGAATCACTGTGTGTAGCTGCGTGACAGCTACAGGAGGATATCGATAATGGCACATATCTGGATGTGCCAGTGGACTTCTGATCGTACTGTGGTGGCCATGACACGGTGATGGGAGCAAATTGGGTCAGTATAGACCCATGAAGTGGCCCCACATACGTAGGAGTGGGAACCGAATGTTGGGACGACCTAGAATACGAGGGCCGTGCTGTCGTGTCAGCAAACCGACCCTCAGATATATAAATACCCGTCGGTCGTCTATAAGGCAGATGTTGTCTTTTCTTTTTTGGTTTTGTAAGATTAACTTTTTCCTTACCTTTGTCAACTCTGCCTGACATTTAAATTATATAAAGTTAACAAGTAGTTAGTTCCTACAAAATGAATATATAAGAAAACATTCCTAATAACTAATTTCAAGTTACTACTTCACATTTCAAATCGCTCCAACAAAACGAGATAGACAAGAATATTTTTCTTACTATATAAATTATGGAACAATGAAAACAACAGTCTTAAACAGTATATTACATATCAATCTTAAATGAGAAACATAAAGGTAAATATATAGTACAAAGCATAAAAACATCAATACATAATAAATATAACCTACACAACTAATCCTCCTCTTCTGAAGACTCTCCACTAAAACGTTCACCCTCTCCGAAAGTTTCTTCATCTCCTACCCACTCAGCCTCTTCTTGCAAAATATTAACTTCTTCAAATATATTTTTCGGGTGATTCAAATTATCCACTAAGTCAACGTCCACTAGCTGGTGATCAATCCGCATTTCATTTTGATATGCAGTCTCCAGAACATTCTCAACTTCCACCCGTCCCATAGCTTTGTTTTAATTACAGCCCATCAATCAGACTTGTCACTGCGCAATGGATAAGGAGCATAATACACTTGTTTAGCATTTTGCACTAGAACAAATGGATCTTAAACAGGATACGACCTATTGTGCTTCACTTCAATGATGTTATGCTTCTTATGTACTCTTGTGCCTCTTGTGCTTGGATCAAATCACTTACTTCGAAATAGGATAATTTTTTTTATTGGAAAACCAGCATACTCCAGTTCTAAGATCTCGTGTACGAAGCAAAAGTAATCAACATCATCATCACCCTTAACCCAAACACCACTATTATTTGTTTTCCTTGTTATGGAGTGCTATTCAGTGGAAAATTTGAACCCATTTACTGTGTAATGGGACATTGCATAAGCTTCAACTGGATCCAAAGTAATATCTCTCAAGAGTTGATCGTATGCAACTGCATTTGGTGAGTGGTGTACCTAAAAATATTATACATATATATATATATATATATATATTATATATGTTAGTTGAGGAATGTGTAAATGTTTAAAATTTATAGAAATATTAATACACCTACGAACCTCATATGTAAATCATGTTGCAAAGAATGCGTACACTTGATTTTCATGGAATTGAGTCATAAATGAACTGAAAATCCAACATAAGAAGCACAATTAGTTTCTTTAAGAGAATGAGTAAACAAATAAGATATGTTAAAATTTTAATCTCCTTACTTCAAAAATGGCTCAACTTCCGGGCAATTCAGCAAGACATACAAAGTTGCTGCTTTGCGTTCCGTGGGAGTGAACTAGCGAGGTATGGTCTTTTTAGCCTTACAACCAGATTGATTGAAAATTGATATTGATTGTAAATAAGGCTCATTCACCTCATCCTGATGACGATCCAATCGGTTTCTTGAATAAGCAACTTTATCACGAAAGTAGTATGAACAAAATTGAGACGTTTCTCTAGCAAGATATGCCTCAATTATAGAGCCTTCCACCCTATGTTTATTTTTGGGACCCCTTTTCAATTTTTCAATTGCCCTGCACAATCTTAAGATTAGATGTTTACTATATTTAAAAAAGATATGTATGAATTTAAATATGTTGCAATTGCTTACCGTTCGAATGGATACATCCACCTAGTTTGAACTGGACCGCCTAAAAGAGCTTCGTGCACAAGGTGAATGGGAAGATGTTCCATCACATTGAAGAACGCTGGCGAAAAAATCTTCTCCAGCTTGTTGGTGATAACAACAATATTACTTTCCATTCGCACCAGATTTTCTTCTTTTAGTGTGGTGGCACATAAGTCTTTAAAGAACAAACTGATCTCTGCTATTGATTTCCATATATTTTCAGGTAAATCAATAAAAGCAATTGAAAGTAACTGTTTCATGAAAATATGACAATCATGGATTTTCATTCCATGCAATATTCCCAGTGCCATACAACCCTAATTTGAGGCATATCCATCGGGCATCTTCAAACTTTGGACCCACTCACATATTTGACGCTTTTGGTCCAACTTGAATGTAAAACTAGCCTTGGATTTAAGAATATTGCCATTGGGCCCCTCCTCTAAGTGTAATTCGCTATGTTTGCAATATTCTGGTAAGTCAAGTGTAGCCTTAGGATTATCCTTTGTTTTGCCGATGACATCCATAACTGTGTTGAACAGGTTGTCAAAGTAGTTCTTCTCATTATGCATGACATCAACATTATTTCTAAGTAAATTATCTGGTCAATATTCTAACTCCCAAACTATACTCTGCTTAGTCCAGTTACGCAAAACACCATATCCATCAAGCCTGTACAATGGTTCTTCGCTGTCCTTAAGCAAATTCTGAACTATCTCCTAAATATCATGACCAGACAGCCTTGGAGGTGGACCATCATATTCCTTTCTATTCCTTTTGAATGCATTCTTGAGTCTCCTAAATTCATGATCAGGATGCAAGAAACAACGATGATATTCAAACCATGAATTTTTCCTGCCATGTCTCAATTTGAAAGACTTTGTTTTTTCCATGCATATGGACAAGCTAGCTTTCCAGCTGTCATCCACCCAGACAACTAAGTCACCAACCAAACCGCATTCAAAACCAAAAAAATTCCTTTTAAAGTCCCT
>NC_061112.1:106230041-106308554 GCF_002878395.1 Capsicum annuum | reverse complement strand
AGACATACTTCATACCACAACAATAGCAACACATCAATAATATGGAATTCATATTTAATTATATAGCTAACATAGACTTGTCATTTAGATATAATAGAACCATGTAAACATAAATTCCTAACATCCCAAGTATTTTATCAAACACCTAGCATGCATTCTTTAAGGCATAAGTGTGTTTCATAACTTGCACCATATTACACCACCTAAAGTTCATAGTTTTCAACTAACAACCATATATATTCCATGAAAACACCTTTAGATATCATCTTAAAACTTAAACAACAATCATCAGCAAGTACATGCTCATATCACCACAAAAAGTTCATAAAATAGTATTTAAAACATGGTTCTTGAGCTCTATGAACGGATTGGATCCATAGATGAACACTACGCATACCTTAGATTAATGATCCATGAAGATAGTAGTGAAATAAGCTTGGAATTTGAAATCCCCAATTGAACCCTAGATTTGTTCTTGGTTGTTCTTGAGTGAATTTTGATAAAAAGTAATGTAAAAAGCAGATTTGGGGCCTCAATTCCGTGTTTGGGACTTATATAGGGGTGGAAAGATGACCCAAAGACCCCTCTAGATGTGTCATTTAATTTTTGTGAAAAATACTTGATTTAGGCCCCCGGTGCGACGTGAAGACATCGTGTTTCCACCCGTTTATGACCTGGAAACTCACCGCGATACGTTGGAATCGTGGAGAGACACTGAAAATTTACGAACATCATTTTGGCTTACAGCGCGACGCGCCACTGACTGAAATAACGCTGCTGAAACTTTAAATCACCATAACTTCTTCATCGGGTGTACGTTTTAGGCGAATTTAGTATCGACGGAAAGCTTATTCAATTATCTACAATTTTGAGGGTATAAATCTGCCAAAATACCACCTATAAACCTAGTTATTCTCATTCAAAGATGAGCTGTGTGAAATCACACACTAAAACTTGGTGGATTCAAAAGTTCTTAGCCTGGCTTACTCTAAGTGACTCTTATGAGCATGCTTAACACATCATAAGCTCTATTATCACTAGGATACTCATCCTAATTCATGTACTCAAATATGAATCATAGGATAAGAGGTTTCATGTGTAGTAACAACGGTTTATTTTTCTAGCTTAGAAATATACGGGGTATTACAATATCTCCCCTTTGGAAATATTTGTCCTCGAATGAGATTGACTGAAATGAGGAGAGATGATAAACTGGAGTACGTACAAGTACACTACTGGAACATGATCTCATGACGGACATGACTAATAAGCTAAACATATCATGATGGACATGCATATCTGATGCATGAGTAACTAATTCATGAATGTATAACTGAGACTTCTGATAACTGAGTTCTCCCAATGAGAATGCATATTTGATGCATAATTATACAATATACTGATATATGAATGCATGACTGAATATGCAACGGTAATAGATACCAAGTTTATGATCGGAACATGAACATGAAACTGAGTATGCTTAAGGAGAACTATTACCTTGAGCTTGATCTGAATTGGCGCAGAAGAGGTGAGGATACTTGGTACGCATATCTGCTTCTACTTCCTAAGTAGCTCCCCCATGAGACTGATTTCATCAAAGAACCTTGACTAGAGGGACAATTTTGTTCCTCAATCTATGAGTCTGATAGTCTAAGATTTCGACTGGCATCTCTTTATCAGAGAGACTATTCTGAACGTTAATTCTCTGAATAGGGACTACAATTGTTGGGTCACCTATGCATTTCTTGAGCAAAGAAACATGGAAGACTGGATGAACCGAGGCTAGATCTGAAGGCAATTTGAGCTCATAAGCTACCTTGTCAAAGCGACTGAGAATCTTGAAGGGACCGACATATCGGGGACTGAGTTTCCCTTTCTTGCCGAACCTCTTTACTCCCTTAATGGGAGAGATCTTGAGGTAGACATAGTCATTGACCTCGAACTCGAGATCCTTTGTACAAATATCTGCATAAGACTTCTGTCGGCTCTGAGCAGCCCGGAGTCTCTCTCGGATCAACTGAACTTTCTCTAAGGCGTCGAATACTAAGTCGGGACCTATAACTAAGGCCTCACGAACATCGAACCAAACGATTGGAGATCTACATCTCCTACCATAGAGAGCTTTGAATGGAGCCATCTGAATACTGGAATAATAGCTATTGTTGTATGCAAACTCAATCAAAGGCAAGTGGTCATCCCAACTTCCCTTGAAATTAATTGCACACGCCCTTAGCATATCTTCGAGAGTCTAAATGGTCCTTTCTGCTTGACGATCTGTCTGAGGATGAAATGTTGTACTGAGATAAACTTGGGTACCAAGACCCTTTTAGAATGCTTTCCAGAAGTGAGAGGTGAACTGGGTACCTCTGTCTGAAATAATAGATAGTGGAATACCATGTAATCTGACCAACTCCCTGATATATAGTTTGGCATAATCCTCAGCTGAATAAGAAGTACGAACAGGAAGAAAATGAGCTGACTTGGTCATTCTATCTACAATGACCCAAAATGAATCATGCTGATGACGAGTTCTAGGCAAACCCGTCATGAAGTCCATGTTCACTTCTTCCTACTTCCAAGTAGGAATGGTGAACTCCTCCACGGAACCAATAGGTTTCTAATGCTCTATCTTAACCTGCTAACATATAGAGTACTTAGACATAAACTCTGCAATATCTCTTTTCATCCTACTCCACTAATAGATCTCCCGCAAGTCGCAGTACTTCTTAGTGGCCCCTGGATGAATAGAGTATCGCGCACCATGCGCTTCTGCAAGAATTCACTGCCTCAAGCCATCTACACTTGGAACACACAAATGACCCTGACAACGAAGAACACTATCTCCCCCTTGGGAGAAAACCTCAACTTTCTGATTCTAAACTGGCTCTTTCAGCTTGACAAGCCTAGGATCCCTGTCTTGCTTTTCTTTTACCTCAGAAACTAGAGATGACTATGAACACATACACCACCCTCGGAAGAGTCGACTAAATGAACGCCTAGTCTGTCTTGCTGATGGATTTCCTGAGCTATTTTCTTTTTGCTATCCTCAACGTGAGAAACACTACCCATGGAGAGTCTACTGAGAGCGTCAGCCATAACATCGGCCTTGCCCGAATGATAAAGAACACTCATATCATAATTTTTCAAAATCTCTAACCACCTTCTCTGATGAAGATTGATATCTTTCTGAGAAAAGATATACTGGAGACTCTTATGATCTGTAAAGACATCTACATGAACTCCATAAATATAATGCCTCTAAATCTTCAAGGCAAATACTACGGCTGCTAACTCAAGATCATGAGTAGGATAATTCTTCTCATGGGGCTTTAGCTATCTGGAGGCGTAGGCTATGACCTTACCATGTTGCATGAGAACACAACCTAAACTCACTCTAGATGCATCACAATAGACTACGAAACCATCTGAGCCGTCTGGAAGAGCTAAAACTGGAGCTGAGGTGAGTCGAGTCTTCAACTCTTGAAAAATCTTCTCGCATGAATTTGACCATTGAAACTTAACCTTATTCTGAGTCAATCTGAACATAGGAGATGCAATAGAAGAAAATCCCTCGATAAACCATCTGTAATAGCCGTCCAAATCCAAGAAACTCCTGATATCTAATGGAGATACAGGGCGAGGCTAGTTTCTTATTGCTTCGATCTTCTGAGGATCTACTCTAATGCCATTATCGAAAATAATATGGTCAAGGAATGCTACTGATCTTAGCCAAAATTTTCACTTACTGAACTTAGCGAATAACTGATGATCCCTGAGAGTCTGAAGAACAATTCTTAGATGGTCTGAATAATCATGCTCCGTGCGAGAATAGACTATAAAGACTATAATGAATATGTCCAAGTACTTCTTGAACACCCGGTTCATCAAGTACATGAAAGCTGCAGGGGCATGGGTAAGACCAAAGGACATGAAAAGAAATTCGAAGTGACCATACCGCGTATGGAAAACTGTCTTTGGGATATCATATTCTTTAACTCTGAGCTGATGATAGCCTGATCTGAGGTCTATCTTAGAGAAGTAACTGGAACCCTGATATTGGTCAAATAAGTCATCTATTCTAGAAAGTGGATACCTGTTCTTGACCGTAGCTTTGTTGAGCTGACGGTAGTCAATACACATCCTGAGAGAACCGTCTTTATTACGCACGAATAAGACTGGTGCACCATATGTGGATACACTGGGCCTGATGAATCCCTTATCTAAGAGATTTTTCAACTAATCTTTCAGTTTCTTGAGTTCTGCTGGTGCCATTCTGTATGATGGAATAGAAATAGGCTGAGTATTTGAGAGAAGGTCTATGCCAATGTAACACCCCGTATTCAAGTACGTGTATTGGCGTATTCAAGTATGTGTATTGGTCTTATTTATATGGAATTAATTTATTTTATTTTATTTATACCGGAATTTGCCCGTCGATGGTTCCATTCGAAGGTTATTGAATAAGATTTCCAACGATATAAAGATTTCCAAAAACGAATAGGTTTCATATATAATTGAGCACATTCAAAACTATGAAACGGTGGCCGGAATATTTAGGAATAGTAAATATGTAGGAAAATTTCCTGCACACAAACTACTGAGGCCAGCCAATTTTTTGGGTCAACTTCAAACGATCATAACTCCCTTAATATAATGAAATGGGAGAGCTTCGACCTATGAAAAGAAAGATCTTTGAGTCTTATTTCCAATGAAATTAGTTTCATCCAAATCCAACATTTGAGTAAGGAGTTATACTCATTTTACTTCAACCTCTCAAAATAGATTTTTAGGGTCAACTTCAAACGACCATAACTCCTTGTACAGGACGAACTGGATGGACTAATTTATATGAAATGAAATCCCTTTGAATTATATTTCCAACGATACCAATTTCACCCAAATCCAATATTGGAGCAAAGAGTTATGGTCGATCTACTTTAGCTTATCAAAATAGTCCACCAAAGGACAGATTTGACATTATTTAAATTTTAAAGGCATTTTGGTCATTTCCTATTATATTATGGACGGTAATATGTGTATATATACATGTATATGAGTTCAAAAACTCATTTTCATCATCAATCATTGAGAAAGAACAAACCCTAGCCAAATTTGACCTTTAAATTACTTTTGATTCAACTGTAGAAATTCCAAAGTAATTCGATAACTGTGTTTGTCATCTCGAGAGCTTCGAACGACACCTATTATTTGTGAAAATAGGATTGCATAATCAAGAGGTAAATTCTAAGGTATAAATATTGTTTGCCTTGTTCTTTTCCATATGTATATGTATGATAGAGGATTATATGTATTAGTTGTTATTGAAAGGTGATGGAAATAGGTTTATGGAATATTTTGCATGGTTTAGTTGTATTGAATTGTGGAAGGTGGATATGGTAATTGGGTTATGGAAGGTGGATATGGTAATTGAGTTATGGAAGGTGGATATGGTGATATACTATTGAATTGATGATTATTTATGTCTATGGCTCAATTTGGTTTAATGGATTGGTTGGAAGGATAAATGAATCCAAACTTGATATTGGAGGATGTTGTATGAATATGCATGGCATGTGAATGTAATTGAAGTATAAGAAGGTTAAAGTGACACCTTTTATGGTGTAATTAAGGCTTACTACTCAACCACTAGTTTGGTGAATTCAAATAATTGAATTGTGACGTTTGGTTGCTAATACTAGATTACTATATATGTTCATTATAGATAAGTAATCCGAAAAGATTGGAAGTCCATTTGGGACTAGTATTGAAGGTTGGCAGTCAGGTATGTAAAGCATACTCTATACCATATCTCTGGCATAAAAGTGAACAATTGTTCTATTAAGAAAGTTTCCAAAGTTATTCAATAACATGTGATCCATAATGGTTTTGTATGATGTCCTACGTTACCAATGAACTTGTTTCCACACTACAAGATATCAAGGCATTCCAATACTTACTTGTCTTCCAAATCTTACATGTTTATTGCACTAATGAATGTCAGAAGATATCCGGTTACTCAAACGAGATCCACGTGCTATTAATGACCCCAAAACATTTCATTGATATACCAATAAGTTCCTACTTCATTGTTATGGAATTGATGACTCCAAAATACTTCATTGATGTGCCAATGAGTTCTTACTTCATTGTTATTGCATTGATGGTCTATTTATATGTCTCTTATTGATATATCATTGTTTCAAGATGCGGTGGCGACCAAAATAACAATCTCAAAGATTAATTAAACTAAGTGATGGAAGTTCTCTCTTATCGGGTGGTATCCCAGGGGCATAAGCCTATCATGAGTCAATCCCTATTTATGTGTTTATGGGTGGTATCCCAGGGGCATAAGCCTATCATGGGTCTATCCTAGTTGATATGTACTGGAGGCAGCCTAATGGTCACAGTACAGTACAGTAATGATTACAAAGATGATAAGAACGAAGGTAAAGTGATTGAATAAATACAATGTACAGGTTGTCACAAGTTCTAGTAAGTGTGGTCCACTCCTATTACGATTTATTCACTTGTTTCTGATTTCTATTGAGCTCCTATATCATATGTGATTATCTACAGCTTTACATACTCAGTACATATTTCGTACTGACGTCCCCCACAGGGGACCTATATTTCATGCTGCAGGCACAGGTACCTCAGCTCATACACCGCACAAGTAGGAGCCAGGATATCCAGCTGCTTTTGGTGAGCTCCAGTTTGCTTTGGGGCTTTCCGTTTCATATCCAGTCACTTTGGTATTGTATAGAAGTTAGTTATATGGCGGGGTGTGGCCCGACATTAGTTAAACTTTGTGTATTGTCGAGAGGCTTTGTAGACCTAATGTACAGGCAAGGTGGTGTTTTGTTAATAGACGTGATGGATCCAACGGCTAAGTATTGTATATACATATATATATGTGCTCGAGCTTATACAGGTGATTATTTCCTTTTATATGCGACATGATGCTGTCCGAATTTTGGGTTGTCATAGAGGTATGCATGAGAAGTATAAGGTTATGAGCTGGTTCTCCCGGGCCTCCTCGGTTACGGGTGCCAGTCTGCCCCAATAGGATTTGAGGCATGACAGCCAAAGTCTATTTTTCTTTCGGAAGAAATGCCTGGAAGATCTTTGGGAAAGCCATCTGAATATATATTAACCACTAGGACTGATTCGAGACGGGGAGATTCAGAACTAGAATCCTTAACATGTACGAGATGATACACAGACCCCTTAGAAATCATTTTCCTTGCTCGAAGGTAGGAAACAAACTGATCCCTGAACGCTGAAGTACTACCCTTCCACTCTAGGACGGGCTCATTTGGGAATTGAAACTGAACTATCCTGTTTCTGCAATCGACTGTGGCATAGCAAGAATGAAATCAATTCATGCCGAGAATGACATTAAAGTCAGTCATCTCTAACTCGACTAAATCTGCTGACGTGGATTTCTGAAATATCATAATCAGGCAGTTCCTGTATACTCGCCGAGCTATGATGGTTTTACCCACTGGGGTAGAGACTAAAAAGGGCTCTGCTAAAATTTCAGGACTAATTCCGAAATCGCCTGCTATGTATGGAGTGACAAAAGACAAGGATGTACCTAGGTCTGGCAAAGCATAAACATGAACATGGAAAATCTGTAACGTACCAGTAACAACATCAAGAGAATTTTCCTAATCCTGTCATGTCTGAAGAGTATAAAGTCTATTTGGGTATTGCCCACTAGTAGCATTGGAAGTGGCACCTTGCTGGTTCGGGCGACCGTACTGAGCTGTGAAACGGTTCTGCTGGCCCTGAGGACCTGACTGAGGACACTCTCTAATCCTGTGGCCTGGCTTACCACAATCAAAATAGACATCACTATCGACTTTACAAATACCCTTGTGGTTCTTACCACAAGACTAACATAGGGGATTTGTTCGGGCACTACTAATACTGCCCTGATATTTAGAGTCTGGTGCTCTAACTCTGTTGCCGTCTCTGAATTTCGGCACGGCGCACTGGTGGAGGAAAGAGCTCTAATACTGGCGGAAGAATAAGCTGGAACTGAAGACTTGGGACAAAAATGTGAACGATTTCCTCCCTCTGATTTGGGTTGAGCAAAACTGAAACTGCCTGACCTTACTCTCTTGTTCTGTCTCTCTCTAGTCCTAACCTTCTGCTCCTCTATTTGCTGAGCATGGGTCATGAGCCTGGCTAAAGTTATATCACTGTTCAGCATCGCAGATATACACTCATTTACCATGCTAACTTTCACCCCTGACACGAACTTGCTCATCTTAGCCCTATTGTCTGCAACCACATGAGGGGCATATCTGGCTAGCTGAGTAAATCTAAGAGAATACTCTCTAACCATCATATTTCCCTACCTGATATTGATGAACTCAAGAACTTTGGCCTCTCTCAGCTCTTAGGAAAAGAATCTATCTAAGAAAGTCATGACAAATTCCTCTCACTTAATAGGACCTACATCATCTACCCTTTCGAACTTTCACTGTTTGTACTAAGCACGAACGACATCCTGCAATTAGTATGCAGATAACTCAGCACTATGAACAGAATTAACTCCCATGATATCAATGACCTCTAGACTTGGTCAATGAATTCTCAAGGGTCTTCATCAGACTTAGACCCGAAGAAAGATGGAGGGTTCATTCGAGTGAAGTCTCGAATCTTAGCTGTTGCTAAATTGGCCATTGGATTGGCCGGAATAAATGATGGCTATTTATTTTGGGCAGCCATAGACCGAGCAAGTGTGGTGAATGCGGTTCTAAACTCCGCATCAGAGACATGTTCTCCCAAAGGATCTTTTGGCTGAGGAGCTGGCTAGTTTCTTCTCTTTGGGGCCATATTCTGAAATAAGAGAAGAATGGATTAGACTGAGAGTTTAACTTGAGATTATGCTTACTAGTATGATATGAATACTGAAAGAAGGGAAACTGTTCCTAAAATATCTCATAGCCTCCTGTACATAAATGTGGCGCGCAACACACCCATGCACAAGATTCTACTAGATGCGGCTTTCAGATTTCCTAGGACTCTATTGAACCTTAGGCTCTGATACCATGTTTGTAACACCTCAATGTTCTGAACTGGAATGCTACAGGTGCTTATGACCCCGAAGGACCATAAGCTAACCCATGACTGATATCTGTAGCTGTACACTATATAATATACATGTAATAATGCAGAAAACATGAACATGTAGGCCATAAGGTTCAACTGAATAAAGAATCTATAAAATAGTAACATCCGTGTGGGTGAAAGATACCCAAAATAACTGAAAACTGAATCAAATCTGAACTAAATCTGAAAGCCTCTAAATACTGTCTGAATAAGGAGTTGAAGGAACATATCTTCAACTAACTCTGTCTAGCAAAACTGAGCTGAAATAATAAATGAAATAAAATAATATCGTTTCATCCTCAAATGAAGAGGACTCACTGCAACTCTGTATACTGGAATGCAGCTGCTACTGCTGGTTTGGAACTCGTGTCTTTGAACCTATGGTGTAACATGAAAAGAAAGCACCATAGCACAAATGCGTCAGTACAACTGGAGTACTGAGTATACGAGTGAGGTAGGCTAATGTAAAGGGTTTACATGCATGAATAATGCTAACTGACTGACTAATATGAATGTAAGAGTACAAACATACATACATAGTAACTGAGATCGTGAGTACGTGATAGCTAAATCTGTACGCTAATACATGGTTTACTGATAAATGACATGGCTGAAACTGTAGTTCTGATAGCTTGGGCAACTGTGTCTGGCAATCTTGAATCTGATGGAACTTTCTGAGTCCCGTGCTATAACTGAATTTGACTATGTCTAACAGTCCTGGTATACTGATATCTGAAGAACTGTCTGAGTTCTTTTACTGAGACTGAGTCTGAAATCATGGGAGGTAGTTGTTTAATCGACATGCCCCATGTGTGCCATTATGGCTAAGCTTGTGTCCAATCTCTGCCTCGATTGGAGAGGTATTAATACCGCGCCACTAGTAAGGACAGTTGTGAGTGACCCTTAACTGGATGGTACTCAAAACGAGAGCGGTGGGAACCCTGAACTGACAGGTTAAGCCACCTTATCAACCCTAATCTGACAGGTTAATATGTCTCAACCTATGCTAGCTACATAGTTCTGGAACTCAAGGATGGCTGCCAAAAATCACACCCTAAACTGGTAGGTGAGTAACCATCCTTGGGTTCATTCGGTGCTAACTTCTACTCCCATCTAAAGAGACTGGACATGATTCAACTGACTGTACATGGACTGATTAACTGACTTTCTTTGACTGATGGAATTGTACTACTATCTAAGAGTTAACTAAGATCATGAGAATTCTGAGATTTCCTGAGTCACATGACTGACTGAGTTCTATAGATTATAGCTTGAATGAGATTATCATGACAACATGACATGGCTCTAGGCACACAACTATATTTTTCCTGTACGAATACCCCCAGTACTCGATAGAATAAAACTGACACACATGACATGACTTGATCACAAGATTGAAGTCCACAATTCATAATATCATAAGTAGGGGATCTTATACTTCATGTAGTTATTCAACATCTTAAACATTGTAGGGATTGCATGGATATATTTTGTGTACATATTATACATATCCATTATCAGACATGCTTCATACCACAACAATAGCAATACATCAATAGCATGGAATTCATATTTAAGTATATAGCTAACATAGACTTGTCATTTAGATATCATGGAACCATGTAAACATAAATTCCTAACATCCCAAGCATTTTATCAAACACCTAGCATGCATTCTTTAAGGCATAGGTGTGTTTCATAACTTGCACCATATTACACCACCTAAAGTTCATAGTTTTCAACTAACAACCATATATATTCCATGAAAACACCTTTAGATAACATCTTACAACTTAAACAACAATCATCAGCATGTACATGCTAATATCACCACAAAAAGTTCACAAAATAGTATTTAAAACATGGTTCTTGAGCTCTATGAACGGATTGGATCCATAGATGAACACTACGCATACCTTAGATTAATGATCCGTAAAGATAGTAGTGAAATAAGCTTGGAATTTGAAACCCCCAATTGAACCTTAGACGTGTTCTTGGTTGTTCTTGAGTGAATTTTGATAAAAAGTAATGTAAAGAGCTGATTTGGGGCCTCAATCCCGTGTTTGGAACTTATATAGGGGTGGAAAGATAACCCAAATACCCCTCTAGATGCGACATTTAATTTCTGTGAAAATTACCCGATTCGGGCCCCCGACACGATAGAAAGACAACGCGTTTCCACCCGTTTGTGACCTGGAAACTCACCGTGATGCGCTGGAATCGCGGAGAGACACTGAAAATTGATGAACGTCATTTTGGCTTACTACGTGACACGCCACTGACTGAACTGACACTGCTGAAACTTTAAATCGCCGTAACTTCTTCACTGGGTGTCCGTTTTAGGCGAATTTGGTATCGACGGAAAGCTTCTATAAACCAAGTTATGCTCGTTCAAAGATGAGCTATGTGAAATCACTCAAGAAAAATTGGTGGATTCAAAAGTTCTTAACTTGGCTTACTCTAAGTGACTCTTATGAACATTCTTAACACATCATAAGCTCTATTATCACTAGGATACTCATCCTAATTCATGTACTCAAATATGAACCATAGGTAGGAGGTTTCATGTGTAGGAACAATGGTTCATTTTTCTAGCTTAGAAATATATGGGGTATTACACAAGCTAAGATTGATGATCAGCTCAAATACATCTTTGATATCATATTCAGCTGCTTGATTAACTCGTGTGAGCTTCACAAGTATTTTCAAAATTGAGTCAAGCTAAGGTTTATTCAGCTTGAATAATATCAATTCTGACTAAAATTGATATTAATTGAATAAGAATTAGGCTAGACATTACATAAGTTGGGCAAATCGAATTGACTTAGCTTGCTATTTAACAAATGTAGGAAATACGCAGTAATAATAATAATAATAATAATAATAATAATAATAATAATAATAATAATAATAATAGACAATGTTTGTAAATTATGGGCATGTATAATTGTGGAAATGATTTAACAAATATTAGAAAAATTATTTAAAATATTAGATAATGTAAAAAATAATAATATAAAAATAAATTGTATATTTTCAAATCATGATTGCGACACGTTAATATTTATTTGATATCAAAATAATACGTAGAAAATATCAATATTTAAAATTAATATTTTTTCTAAAATAACAGCCTAAGGTCAAAATTGGGTGTCAACATAAGTAACCCAATTTATTCCCACAGATTGACGTCCGTGGAGGGTACCGTGTATCCAGACCTTACTGCTAAGGTAGATAGGTTGTTTCCAATATACCCTCGGCTCAAGAAAAATAGTTTGAAGCTGTCCAATTTCAAGAAAAATATTAGTGAAAATTGATTTAATATTAGCCACTGATTAAATATGATGAGCGATTGAGATTAGACTTGAGGAGATGAGTCAAATTGGGATTAGATATGGGGTTAAATAAATTGAATTGATGATTTTGATTGAGTCAAATTAAACTCAATTGACACACATCAAAGAATTCGAAATAAAAATCGCAAATATGATTTCTTAAAAAAAAATCACAAATTTTAAATTTCCGATCATGACAAAGAAAGACTCACTACTTTAATCTTCAAAATCAAAATAAAAATTTGAAAAACTGAATCGAATTTATAGAAATCGAATCAGATCGAATTTATTTTGGTTTGATTACGGCTGTCATTTTCGTCAATCCGAAAATAAAAAAAACAAACCGATATTAAACAAGCAAATCGAACAAACAGGATGTCGACCCCTAATGATATATGATATATGGTTTGAATGAGTATACGATATTTCTTTTGTTTCAATTTATATGACATTCAGTTAATTTGATCTATCTTCAATAGTTTAAAATTATAATTAGTATATTCAAATTTTATCCAAAAAATATCTTTTGTTTCAAATTATAATTTCTTTTGAATTTTGTATATTTATATGATATATGATTTGAACGAGTATACAATATTTAATTTGTTTCAATTTATATGACATTCAGTTAATTTGATCTATCTTCAATATTTTAAAATTATAATTAGTATATTCAAATTTTATCCGAAAAATATCATAAATTGTCATTCGTGTCATGTCAATGATTATAAAAATACACATGTATTTTAAAATATTTTGTAAAATTCGTATAGTTTGATCATTAAAAGCAAAAAAATATCACATAAATTAGAAGATTCATCGATTAATAGTTTTGCCACAAAGTGAAATAATTGATAGTATAATTAATTTGTAAATGAAATAAAGAGGCTTACAAAATAAATCGTTTTATTCACTTGATCTTTTCTTCTAAAAATAATGTATATTTAGTTTAATTAGTGTAGTAATTTGAAGCAAAATAACATACTTTTACTATTCAATTTATACGATTTAAGTTTCTTAAGCATAAAGTTTAAGAAAAAAATAATACTTTAAAATATGACAACTCGTGATATTTATGTGACTATAAAATCTTTTCAATAAGATAAAATGAAGAATTTTAATTAAATTATTTATAAATTCATCATTTACTTAAGTCAGAGGAAAAACATTTTCTCGTTGCGAGATTCAGAAGTGGAGAATACATAGCATTCTATGGGTACATTAGGATCAAATGTAAAATACCGATCAAGTAATTTTTCACTAAAGAAAATTCGGATTAACCCCTATGGTCGTATCTAACTCCGCGCCCCTGCTTACACTATGAAAGAAATTATATAAAATCAAGATTATTTTACCTCAAAAGTTTTCTATGAATTTAATATATACATATACATACATACATACATACATACACACACACACACACACACACACACACACACACATATATATATATATATATATATATATATATATATATATATTTATATATATTCCATATACCTGCAAATTTACCTAGAGATAAAATACCCACCGATATATTTCCCCAGGAAATATTGCAAGTAATAATTTCGCAGGTAAATTCCCAGCAAAATTCGCAGCACAAAATCCCCAAATAATTTTTCAGGTAATAAAATCCATTACATAAATTTCACCAAAATATCTCTAAGTAAATTCGTAGGATAAATTACCTGGAGATTTTTCTATGGATTTAAAAATATATATATATATTTATTTATATACCTGCGGATTTACCTAGAGATAAAATATTTGTCGATATATTTCCCCAGGTAAGGTCGTAAGTAATAATTTCGCAGATAAATACCCAAAAATAAATCTCCAGCAAAATTAGCAACACAAAATCCCTAAATAATTTCCTAGGTAATACTATTCATTACATAAATTTCTACCAAAATATCTCTACGTAAATCCGTAGGATAAATTACCTAGAAATTTTTCTATGGATTTAATATATATATATATATGTATATATATATATATTTGTCCATATACCTGCGGATTTTCCTAGAGATAAAATACCCACCGATATATTTTCCCAGATAATGTCGCAAGTAATAATTTCGCAGGTAAATCCCCAAGAATAAATCCCTAGCAAAATTCGCAACACAAAATCCCCAAATAATTTTCCAGGTAATAAAATCCATTACATAAATTTCCACCCAAATATCTCTAAGTAAATCCGTAGGATAAATTACGTGGAGATTTTTCTATGAATTTAAAATATATATATATATATATATATATACATATATTTATTTATTCATATACCTGCGGATTTAACTAGAGATAAAGTATCTGCCGATATATTTCCCTAGGTAATGTCGCAAGTAATAATTTCACAGGTAAATCCCTAAGAATAAATTCCCAGTAAAATTCACAGCACAAAATCCCAAAATAATTTCTCAGGTAATAAAATCCATTACATAAATTTCCACCAAAATATCTCTAAGTAAATCCGTAGGATAAATTACTTGGGAATTTTTCTATGGATTTAAAATATATATATATTTATTCATATACCTGCGGATTTACCTAGAGATAAAATATCTGCCGATATATTTCCCAGGTAATGTCGCAAGTAATAATTTCGCAGGTAAATTCCTAGCAAAATTCATAGCACAAAATCCCCAAATAATTTTCCAGGTAATAAAATCCATTACATAAATTTTCACCAAAATATCTCTAAGTAAATCCGTAGGATAAATTACCTGGGGATTTTTCTACGAATTTAAAAAATATATATATTTATTCATATACCAGTGGATTTACCTAGAGATAAAATACCCGCCGATATATTCCCCAGGTAATGTTGCAAGTATGAAATTTGAGCAATATGGCGCCAAATTTACCTGCGGAATTTGTTGCAAATATATAGTTCTCAGGTAATATATTTTAATATTAACGAATTTAATAATTTCGTAGGTAAATCCGCATGTATTTCCTGCGATATTATTCCCTAGGTAAAATCCCCAGGTAATAAGCAGTTTTCTAGTGGTGACATTCATTATATTTTGATGAATTATCGGTTATATATATGCATATTCATTATACAAATATTATGCATGTTTAACGTCATTTAACGTATATACAAGGAAAATATTTATTTCATATATTGAAACATAAGTAAAAGATAAATATTATGTTTAAAGTAATTTGTTTATTTTATTTGATATATTTTTAGTGTAAGTTTTTTCACCAAATTTAAGAATGATTAATTTTTATTATTATACTGGTTGTTGTCTACACGTGATCAGTGTAATTTCAAAAAATTATATATAAATTACATTATATATATATAATTATTTTTAATGAAAATACTATATATATATTTGATTACATATATATAATTATTGATTACTAAAAATTATTTACGTTTTTTTTAAGTTCTTGTGGTCGGTTTTTAAAAATATTTTTTTGAAATATTAAAAACCGACCACTAGTGGTCGGTGTTTTTAAAAACAAATTTAAAAAGAATTTATAAAAACCGACCACAAGTGGTCGGTTTTGCTATTTTTTTATTTTTTATTTGTAAAATAAATAATAATTAATATAAAAATTATTGAAGTAATTATTTTAATCTTTTAAAATAAAAAAGCGACCACTTGTGGTCGTTTTTTTTTATATATAAAATATTACAAAAAACCGACCACAAGTTCGGTTTTTCATTTTTTTAGTAGTGATTGTAGAAACTGAATTGTATTATTTGATTGATAACTGAAATAAATGAAATTACAATGATTTATACTAGCTGACTATCACTATCAATTGTTACTGACTGCCTAACTAACTACTTTGTTGATGTGGCACACTAACTAACTTCTTGAGCTATCAACAGTAGTAATTTCACTTCCACTGTGTAAATAATTTCCTACAATGCTTGTACCAATACTTCCCTCTATGGAAGATCCTTGACCTCAAGGATCAAAATCAGGAAACCTGGTCTTGAGGACAGTAAGAAACTCCCAGGTAGCAGCACCAGCTGGTACTCCATGCCACTTAACCAACACCTGTGCAACCGCTTTATTACCCTTCTTCACCATCCTTCTCTGCAGTATAGCTTTAAGATCTGGGAAATGAGGACTAGCAACATCAGTGGTGAGAGGGTAGGAAATTTGGGAAGGAACTTCATAACGCCTCTTTAATAATGAAACATACACAGTTAGATGGATCTTGACTGAAGCTGGAAACAATAATGTGTAAGAACAAGGTCCCACTCTTTCAAAATCTGAAAAGGCCCATAATATCTTGCAGCTAACTTGTGGAAGGGTTGAGCTGAAACACTGACTTGCTTGTAAGGTTGTACCTTAAAATAAACCTAATCCCCAATAGCAAAGACCCTATCACTTCTATGAGTATCTGTTTGTTGTTTCATCTTATGTTGTGTTCTCACAAGATGGTGTTTAAGAAGTTGAAGTTTCAATTCTCGGTTGAGAAGAGTTTGATCTACTTCAGTAGAAGAAGACTTACCAGGAAGGTATGAGAGATGTAGAGGGGGAGGTCAACCATAAAGAGCCTCATATGGAGTGAGGTTAATTGCAGAATGATGACTAGTGTTATACCAGTACTCAGCCATAGGAAAGGCAAGTGAACCAACCAGTACTATCTTCAGCACAAAAACATCGCAAATAAGTTTCTAAACACCTGTTTAAGACCTCAGTCTGACCATCAGATTGAGGGTGGTAGGGAGATGATATGTTAAGCTGAACACCTTGCAGTGAGAACAACTCTTGCCAAAAAGTTCTAAAGAATAAAGCATCCCTATCACTAGTGATAGTATCAGAAAGACCATGTAACCTTACTATGACATCCATAAACACCTTAGCCATAAATTCAGCAGTATAAGGGTGCTCCAAGGGTATGAAATGGCCATACTTACTTAGCCTGTCAATTACCACCAGAATGACTTCATAGCCACGTGATTTAGGCAAACCATCTATGAAGTCCATACTGATTTGGGACCATGCCACCTCAGGAATTGGAAGTGGTTGTAATAAAACAGGATAAAAAGCTAAATTCGCTCAATTTTTCTGACACACATCGTATTTCTGTACAAACAACTTGACATATTTCCTCAAACCTTTCTAGTAAAACAGAGTTAGCAACCTCTTTAATGTGGAATTAACACCAGAGTGACCTCCCTGAGCAGTGGAGTGCCAAAAAGTGATAATGTTCTTCCTTAATTGATCTGATTTTCCAATAACCAATCTACCCTTCCTCCTGAGTTGGTTATTTCTCCATGTGAACTGGGAAGAACTAGTGGGATCGACTTATAACTGGTCAATAAGAGTCTTGAATTCTACATTAGTTTCCCAACTCTCTTCAATGACTTGTAAAAAGCCAGAGCTGGCATGAGAAATGACCAGAGATAAGAGCTCAACACTTGATATTCTGGAGAGAGAATCAACAACTATATTTCCTACTCTCTTCTTATACTCAATTATATAATCAAAGGGCATGAGCTTAGTTAGCCACATCAGTTGGGAATTAGTATATAACTTCTGTTCAATTAGAAACTTTAGTGCCTTTTGATCAATTCGTATAATGAATTTCTGTCCCAAAAGATATTGAGACCATTTAGTCACAGCATGTACCATGGCTAGTAACTCCCTATCATATACCGATAATGTTGCAGGCTTCAGTGATAAAGCTTTGCTGATAAAGGCTATAGGGTGGCCTTGTTGCATCAATACATCACCAATTCCATAGCCACTTGCATTAGTCTCAACTACAAAGGTCTTGGTCATATCAGGTAGGGCTAACACAGGTGAAGCAGTAAGGGCTAACTTGAGTTTTTCAAATCCATCAGTAGCTTGTTGAGTCTATTTGAAGTTGTTCTTATTTAAGAGGTCATGTAAGGGTTTACATATCACACCAAAGCCTTGGATGAACCTTCTATAATACCCTGCTAACCCGATGAATTCTCTCAGTTGTTTCAAAGTTGTAGGAATAGGCTAATTTTTTACAGATTCTAGTTTTTAGGGATCAGTGGAGACTCCTTCTTCTGTGATAAAATGCCCTAAATATTCAATTCTTCTCACCCCAAAGAAGCACTTACTTTGTTTAGCAAACAGTTGATGTTTCTTCATTTCTTGAAAAACATATCTCAAATGCCTCGCATGGTCCTCTAAAGTCTTGCTGTAAATCAGGATATCATAAAAAAAAACTAACACAAACTTCCTAAAAAATAGCTGAAATACTGAGTTTATCAAGCCTTGAAAAGTTGCAGGTCCATTATATAGCCCAAAGAGCATAACAAGGTACTCATAGTGGCCGGAATGAGTCCTAAATATAGTCTTAAGTATGTCTTCAGTATCCATTCTCAGTTGGTGATAACCAGACCTGAGATCTACCTTACTGAAAATCTTGGACCCTCTTAGTTCATCCAATAAGTCTTCTACTATTGGAATGGGAAATTTGTTCTTCAGTATGGCCTTGAGGTCTCTATAATCAACACATAACCTCCACATACCATTTTTCTTCCCTACCAATACCACAGGTGCAGCATAAGGGCTGCAGCTTGGTTGAATGATGCCTTGATCCAACATTTGATTTACCAAGGTCTCTATCATAACCTTATTAACTATTAGATATCGATAAGGCCTTTTATTAATAGGTTCAGTCCCCTGGTGCAATACTAATCTGTGATCAAATACCCCTCTAGATAGAGGGAGTTAAGTGGGTTCATCAAATAATTCCTTGAACTCAACTAGTAAACTAGATAGGATACTGCCAGTTTCGGCTCCTACAACTTCTAATGCATATCATTGTACATTATTACACCTGGTAGGTATCAATTGAATCATGCATAATTGAGCCTGATTACCTCAAATTTTTGCTAACTTCTCAGCATTTGTGGTCAAAATTTGTTTACCAGATCTTCTCAACACATGTCTCTTACCCCTGTACAAGAATTCCATAGTTAAATCTCAAAAGTTCATCTTGATATCCCCAAGAGTGAGTAGCCATTGCACTCCAAGTACTACTCCACAACGTCCCAAGGTTAACAATAAAAATTCAGTAGAGAACTCTGCTCCTTGAAATAGCCAAGACAATTTGCACATCTTTTCAACCTTCTTAGTTTCATTAGCTGCTGCAACTTCCCAAGGCATAATAGCAGTTATTGGACACCCCAACTTATCCACTAAGGTGGGATCAATGAAGTTATGTGAACTGTCTGTATCCACCAGAATATGCAAGGGGTTCTTTAAGTGATAACCAGTGACTTTCAAAGTTTTGTAGCCCAGTGACCCATTCAAAGCATGAAGAGATATCTCCACCTGTTCTTGATTTTGGTTATGCTCAAGTTCTTAAATCATCAATGTTTTTTGTGTATTTTCTTCAAGAACCCAATCACACTCTTCTTTTACTTCATCTAATTTTAGTATGTACCACTATTTTAAATTCCTGCATTTGTGGCCAATGACATACTTCTCATCATAGAAAAAACATAGTCCTGTTGCCTTCTTCTCATTCATCTCTTCCGGGCTTACTGTTCTCCTATGAAAATTCTTTTGTTGGTTGAACCCCTTGCTTGGATTAGGCAATATAGCTTTCCTTTGGTTCCTTTGATCTCCAAATCTATTATTTGGATGTGGTAATCCAGTAGGGGAAGAAGAAGGATGCCTAACAGCAGCAAGATAGGTTTCTTGCGTTCTAGCAATCTTGTAAACTTGAGACAATGTGGTGGGGTTGGTTATCTTTACTACAATATTCAACTCAGGTATCAGCCCCCCAATATAACAACTGATTGCATTTTCCTCAGATAAATTTACCCTAGTTACATGCATCTCAAATATCCTCTGGTACTCTCTTACACTTCCAACCTATTTCACCTTCTCGATTTCCTTCATAGGACCATCGAAATCAGTACCAAATTTCTCTACCATGGCTAGAGCATACTTATTCCATGATGCAGGTTGGAGATATTACCTATATCTCATGAAAGCCAAATGCCACTGAATGTTTCACCCTCCAACTGTAAAGCGACTACTCTAACTTATTCTCCACTTGGTACATTTTTTATAGCAAAAAATTCTTCAATCTTGAACAACTAAGATTGTAGGTCGTCCCCGTTAAATCATAAAAACTCCATTCTAGACCACCTATTGAAATTCGAGCGGTGGGAATGGAATTGTTAAGGCTTTTCTCCTTATCCCTTGTTCCTCTTTCTGCGGATTCTTCAACCCTAGAAGGATTATTATCCCGTTCCAATGGAGTTTTCTCTCTTCGATTTTCCCCAGTTGACAGCTATTCTTCAACTCTATCACAATTTGATCGAGTTTTTCCAAGGAAGAGACCTTCCCCGCTAATGACCTAACTTTTGTTATCAACTGTTGCATCATATCCCGTAATTCTCCTACATCTGCAGTTGGGGAATCATTGTTGCGATCCCCATTTGATTGAATCTTCGCCATTAATGTTAAGAAACGTCTGTCTCTGATACCACTAATAATAGAATTCGAGGAATTTACGAGAAGCTCGAGTGATTCGAATTATGACAGGAATTCTATAGACAAATTCGAGTGGAATATCTCAATAGGGAATGGAAGATAAGAAATGAAGAAGAGTGAGTGTAGAAACTGACTTGTATTATTTGATTGATAACTGCAATGAATGGAATTACAATGATTTATACTAGCTGACTGTCACTATCAATTGTTATTAACTACCTCACTAACTACTTTGTTGACATGGCACACTAACTTCTTGAGCTATCAACAGTAGTTATTTCACTTCCACTGTGTAACTAATTTCTTGCAATGCTTGTATCAGTTGAACAATCCTATTTCCAACAAAATTAAACTTTAATAGTTTCTCATTATATATTTATGTAGAACAACGGCTTTCAAAATACCTCTTTAAATTCATGATCCTTCAATCCTTGTGTACGAATATGTGTTTTGAAAATTGAAATGGAATTTGCAAATTGTATTATGAATTCATGAGACCTTTTTTCTTGGATTTACTTTTAATTACTACATGAATTGAATTGGAGGAAGTTACTTTAACTATTTTATCTTTCTTATTCGAAAGTGTTTCATATAATGTTTTTTGGGTCAAAATCCTTTCTACTTGATAAGTGTTACGGTAAATTAACATTATAATGAAACAAGAATGAATTGATTCATGATAAATTATTTTACACAAGATTTTTAGTTATTGTGGCTCCAAAATGATCAATGAATTTCATAAAGAATTTGAAAGATTTTCAAGAATCATTTTATGCATGGTTTGTTTGACATGACGGGCATACAAAAATTGATGAAAGAACTTTGGTAATATTAATGGTAAAATAAATGACTTGCGAGACTTTGTATGACAATAGCAATTATATTATGTGTCCTTAACGAGGACATGGCCCTAGATAGGAAGATCTGGAGGACGCGAATTAGGGCAGAAGGCTAGGGTCAGTTTGGGTCGCTAGTGTAGGGAATTACTTGGTGGGGGTATTATTCTTGTTATGATACCTTGTTTCATGCTTTATTACGAATCTGTTTACTTTTCTCTGTTTACTATTACTTGTGGGTATCGTATTTATGTTATGCCATCTTGTTCCATGCTTTACTATGAATTTGTTTAGTATTTCGTGTCTCGAGCCGGGGGTCTATCGGAAACAGCCTTTCTACTTCTTTAGAGGTAAAGGTATGGACTGCGTACATCTTACCCTCCTCAGACCTCACTATGTGGAAATACACTGAGTTTGTTGTTGTTGTTGTTGTTGTTGTCCTTAACGAATAAGAATGTTTTTAAAGCAGGGGCGGATCTAGAATGATGGGTGGGGGTTCTTGAGAACCAGTAACTTTCATGAGAAACCCACAAACTTTAAATTCTAAATTCGCTTCTATTAAAGGATGTTTTATGATATGAAGACGTTAACATATGAACTTAAAGATAATTAGATGGTTCACCGAGAAGGTGTGAGTTCATAAAGGCTCACTACCCGAAATTGTATTTTGCCAACGTGGGTATGATTTTGTCCTAAATATGAATAACCACTGCATGCTTGATTCACTCAGTAGTATGCAGTATATGATGTGTTTTATCTCGATCCATGCGGCAAACCTAGATCGGAGCTCTGCCGATTGAGAGTTGATCGAACCTACATAGCCCGTGGTGTTTAAATAAAAGTTGGTGATACCTTCTAGTCCAGAACTAAGGAAAAGAATGGTGTTTATGTTCCAATTCCACTTTCAAGACTCTATTTATATCCTTTAATGCTAGAGTATTATCCATATTTTCTAACGAAGAATCAAGGCTAGAAAATGCGGATGCAATTGTATCTATATAATTACACAATCTCTAGTATCAGCTGGAACCAAAATTTTCAACTCTTTCTAATGTCTCAGCCTTTAACTATGACAGCAAAAATTTGAACCTCCTCGTCTAGTGCTTCAACTAAGGTTTTCCTTCTATCATTTTAAGGAGATATACCAGGAACCTGAGGAACAAGCGGTTTGGGCTCCTTGGTTTTGTCAACCATTATTGCTTGAGTAGTTAGGACAATACCAGCAACAGAGACAGCATTCTGAAGGGCACATCTTGAAACACGGCAAGGGTCAATAACCCCAGAAGCAAGAAGGTCTTCGTATTTTCCAGTCATGGCGTTAAACCCCATTCTCCAGTCGCAACCTCTAACTTTTTCCACAACTATATCTCCATTAACTCCTGCATTTGCAGCTATTAGCTTTGCCGGTGCAAGAAGTGCCTGAAAAGAGTTGTAGACCATTGAATTCTGGAAGCTGGAAAGGTTGTTCATGAGTCCAGAAAGAGTCTTCAAAATTCACTTGTTTATACGAACTTAAATTAGATTCTTTTTTCGAAGGGAAAACACATAGGAGAAGAGAAGCAAAAGATAGTAGTAAGAAGCAAATAAACCTGTACACAACAATACAAATGCATATGTTTCTTTTTCCAACTTGTAAAACGAGAAGCTCCCAATACTTGATCCTTACCTCTTCTCAATCACTGAACTAGCCAACAAAATGTGCAAGCATGTTCAAATTGAGGAATGCAAAATGCCATACCGTTCCTATTATGTCAGCACCGATTTGCTCGTCTGGATCTTGAAAAGATTCTTTTATGAAGGGAACTTGTTCAGAAAGATGAATAAAAGTGGCACCACCACCAGGAACTATTCCTTCATCCATGGCAGCAAACGTGGCACTTTTTGCATCCTCAATTCTCAGCTTGCGGTCTTCCAGTTCTGTTTCAGTATGTGCTCCTACCTGAACTCATACAGGATCTTATTAGAGGAGATATTCTTTAAGGGAGAAACAAATACATACTTGCAAGGATACATACTTCTCCCTAGCAATTTGAACCATTTTAACTGCTTTAGAAGTCAATTATACATTCAAAATTTATTCACTTCTAAAATTATAGCAATCTGACGAACTTGAATATATGTTTGAATATACAACAAGCAGGATAAGGTTCAAATATATTGAAATGGTTGTATAGGGATGTTTGATCCAAAACATTATGCCTCAACTAATACAGACCTTCAATATGGCCACACCACCAGCGAGTTTTGCTATTCTTTGTGAAAGCTTCTCTGACAAATATTTATTCTCTGTTTCTGCAAGATCCTTCTTTAACTGCATTATTCTGGCTTGTATTTCAGCTTTTGTCGAGGGGTGCGCCACAATGGTTGTAGAATTGCTCGTTATTGTTATTTTCCGAGCAATACCAAGCTGGTCGGAGGTTGCACCTTCAAGATTCAGGCCCAAGTCTCCAGAAAGAAAATCAGCACCTAATCGCATTACAATGCCAGTCAGATGTGATGGTAAAGGAGATCTTGGCAGATAATTTCCGCTTGAGGCAACACTAAGTCTTGAGAAGCCAATATAGCATACAAACTATTAATAGTTAAGGGCAAACCTCTTTTGTGAGCATTGCTAAAGCAATGTACATTACAGAAATAACTGATTTGGCGACTTAAAACCAATGCATTTGTTCTGAAGCATTCCAGAAAATTGTGTAAACAAGCACTTTGGATATCACCTAGCTTCAAATCTATTCTCAAGATGAGTTAAAATTAATGTTCACTCACTGGGAAAGTGCACAGAATATCAAGACTTTACAGGCTTCTTCTTAATTCGCGTGACCCACCCCCCCTCTGTCTTGTTGGCGCTAGAAACCACACTGCCCCCTCTAAATCCATTTCGACACCTTTTCGGGGTTTGGAACCGATTGCAGCTTCATTACTGAATGAACTGAACACATGTAATAATAACCTATTTCAATAATTCAGAATAAGGTATTTGGTTCACCTGTCAACATGGCAATGTCTTGCAATACAGCTTTCTTTCCTTCTCGAAATCCTGGACATTGCACAACCGCAACATTGAGCATTCCCTGCATCTTGTTAATGACTAGTGTTTCTAGCACTTGTTTTGCAATGTCCTCAGCAAAAATCAGCAGCGGCACACTCAGCTGAGTGGCCTTCTCTAGCAGAGGAACAATTGCTTTGACACTAAGTATCTTCTGATCAGTTACCAGAACTTTGGCATTTTCAAACTCTACTATAGATTTGTTGGGATTGTTGATGAAATGGGGTGACATGTACCCCTTGTCAATCTGTAGGAAAAGAATGCCTGAATGCAAATCAAGAAAATAATGAAAACAAATGGAAGACAAAGAATTTAAGATATGAAATGGAGAAATTAGCTAAAGAATATAAATGGATAACTAGAGGTTAATTCAATGTCTTAGTAGAACTATAATCAAGCAATTAGGGTTCTTACTGCACTTGGTTTGAGCTTTCAAATTTGTTACAATCCTGAAAGTCTTGGAAAAGTTCAGGAGGGATCATGTTTTACGTGATAGCTTATTTTTCAGTAGAATATGAATAATTACAACTCTGTGAAATTGAAGTAAAAAAATACAAACACTTTGCAGAGTAGATATTACCTTCATTCCCTCTTCAACCATGATTGAGGTTTCAGCTGATGAGGAAGACTCAACACATATCACTCCATCAGGACCAATCTTCTTAATTGCCTCAGCAATCAAACAGCCGATGAACTCATCATTTCCAGCTGATATTGAAGCTACGGCTGCAAATAGTAAGAAGAGAGAGATTAAATCCTTGGAATTTTTTCAAGTGGATGAGAATTTTTCTGAGTTGAATAAATAAATAAATAAAGCAAGTTACCTTTTATATCATCATTTCCTCTAACAGGATGGCTTTTCATCTTCAAAGTTTTGACCAGCTCTCTGACTGTCTGCTCCATACCTTTCTTCATAGATACAGGGTTAGCCCCAAAATTGACAGCAAGCAATCCAGCTTTGATCATCTCACGAGCCAAAACAATTGCAGTAGTGGTACCGTCACCAGCTAACCTGTTTGTCTTAGTTGCAACCTGCAATAGATTAAAAAATATTTGTCAAGATTAGGAGCTTCCCATACGCTTCAACAACCCAAATCATGTTCAGTGTCGGGCTCAATTAATAACCTCCTGGATAAGTGTGGCTCCAGCATTTTCAATTGTATCTGGAAGTTCTATGGCTTGAGCTATGGTAACACCATCATTAATTACTTTTAGCTTCCCAGACTCTGAGAGAACTACGTTGCGTCCTGCATATTTGTCACACGATCCTCACACTCCAAAACAAGCAGGCAGACAACATATCATATGTGCAATATCAAAAAACAAGTTCCTCATACATATTTGATTGATAATCAAAAGTGCAAACTAACTTATTTCTTCCAATCATAATGCTAAGCAAGTAATTTTCAAAAATAATTTACAGAATACAACTCTTTGAGGAAAACATTAAACGTTTCTCCTTCTGCAATTTCATGGGGTAATCTAAACAATTGCTTTAATACAAAAATCAGAGAAAACAAGTCGTAGACAGAGAAAATTGTACAAATATTATGTACCTTAGCCCTGTCTATGGTATTATCGGGTGTGCTAATTTCTATTGTATCTAGTCCTTTTACTATTTTTTGTCTAGATTGTTTTATTTTGAGCCGGAGGTCTATCGGAAACATCCTCTCTATCTCACCTCTGAGGTAGTGGTATGGACTGCGTACACTTATCGCTCCCATCCCACTTGGTGGGAATATACTGGGTATGTTGTTGTTGTTGTTGATTATGTACCTTAACCTGAAGAAAATTGCGACCAAGAAATTGCTGCATATCCTGCTCTTTAAACTTCCAAGGGTTTTGTTTCACAAACTAAATGTCTCTCAACTAGGAGAACTGACGAAAAGCTTTTACCCAATAATATGTGTGCGCTCATAACATTGAAAAGGAGTTTCTCTTGACAAGAGAAGAAGGGTGTGTTCCGTAAAAAGGAAAACATTTTCTCATGTTCGGCTAGTCAAAATTTTTGAAAAATATTTTCTAATGACTTCCTTAATAGAAGTAGGGAAAAAAAGTTTAAAAGTGGCACTCCACATTGATTGTGTCCTCCCCACCCTCGAACCTACCATATCTTCACTCCAAGCCCCACCACCCAACCCCCACCTCTCATAGAATGTGTCTAGTTTATATATAATAGGATGACTTTTTTTCATACATACTGAACACAAGAAAATAAATAAAACACCCACTTATTTTCTTGGAAAACATTTTCCTTCGTACGGAGTGTGTTCCGTGTGAAGAAAATGGTTTCCAATTATCCCATGTTCGGTTAGTCAAACTTTTTGATTTCATTTCCTTAAAAATGAGGAAAATGACTTTGCTGATGAAAATAGGGAAAACAAGGAGTACTAGTGACCACATTTATTGTGTCCTCCCCGCCCTCGAACACACCTCATCTTCACCACACTCCTGTGGCCCCAACCCCACCACCCCACTTTTCATAGTATTTGTTTAAACTATGTACAAATGCTTTTAGGTTAATATTTTTTGTTGCTTACATACCGAACCCAAGAAAATAACTAAAAAACTCACTTATTTTCCAAGAAAACATTTTCCTTCGTACCGAACACACCCACAGACAAATATAAATGATACTCTATTAAACAAGTCAAGAATAATTTGAAGGAAGCAAGAAAACCCAATATACCTCTAGGTCCTAAAGTGACAGAAACAGCATCAGCAAGCTTATTGATACCAGAAAGTAAAGCTTCCCTACACTCTCTATCAAAAGCTATTCTCTTTGGACCAGCTCTCACCACCATCAACTTCTTCATCTTCTTCTTCCCTAAACTATGACTCAATGCCCAAGAATTACCCCTTCCTCTTTCTTCCTGAAAGTTCAAAGACAAATAAAAGAAAATATTGGAAAAAAATCAGCTAAAAACAAAAAGGTTGCATTTTTATCAAAGGTTAAAGAATTGATTGTGTTGTGAGAGTTACCAGGAAAGAAAGTTTCAAAGGTGAAAAGATTGATAAAGACATCTTGTAGGAGGGTGGTTAGGGGGAGGTTTAGCAGACTGGAGGTTTTAGGGGTGAAGAGGAAGAAGAGTTAAAACCTTTCTCTGGTCAGGTTAGGGAAATGACAGGAGTGGTACCTTATGTTTGGACAAATTTCATTTTGGGGGAAGGATAATAGTTTTGAGATAAAATATAAAATTATTTTATTTTATATTTAATTTAATTTTAAAATTATTTATACTACTAATTTTAGAATATCTAATTCTGTAATTAATTATTTTGGGGTAAATCTTTCTTAATCAAATGACCCCTTAGTCAGTTTACGTCCTTCATATTTTTCAAAGTAATAGTATTTTGTTAGCTACTCTCTCCCAAATTAATTACTCCCTTTGTTTCGTTTTAGTTTATTCTTTTTCTAAAAATATTTATTTCAATTTCGTTATTTTTTTTATTAAATCAAGAGAATTTTATTATATTTTTTCAATACTATCCTCAATATTAAATGATTAAACAAATTGTATTTATTCAAATTCATATTTTCAATACATAACTAATAGAGTTATTTTAGTAAAATAAGCCTCTATTAAATAATTTCTTAAGGATTGTGTCAAGTTAATAAGGGCCAACTAAAACGAAATGGAGGGAGTATTTCATGTCCAATATCTTTCAATATTACATAAAATTCTGAAAGAGATGAATCCACATTGATTGTTATGTATTATTAACATAATTAATTAAGGGAAAATAAGTTAACTCATGATATAGTGAATATATTATTTAACTTTCTTTAGATACATACAGTCTCAGATGCATTATTTTAAATAGGAAAGGAATGTAATTAAGTAAAAAATTATAGAACATCATATAAATATGATAAGATTATTCGTATTGTGATATAATTTTTTCTTTTTTCTTTTGTTTCGTTTCAATACTGAACAAAATTCCAGTGGTTAGATTTGATGAGAATCGTATAGGGAAAAAATATTGGGGAAGTATTGACACTTAAAACTGCAAACCAAATACAAGTAATACATCAAAATAATAGAAACTATTAACTCAAAATACATCTTACCGCCACAAAGTAGTGAATCAAATCCAAGCGAGATTGCCGGGGTGAGGAGGGGGAGGGATAGAGGACCCATGGCGTTGCTTCCACGGGATCTTCCATGAGCACATACTTCTTTATCCTAATTATAGATAAATTAACTAATAGCATACTACAAAATTGGGTTTCATGGTGTATGCTATTGAAGATGATATAATTGTTGATAGTAGTAGGGAATGTCAACCAAAAAATTGAACTATGAAGAAGCAATTTAGAGATTAATTCAAGGCTTTCGAACTAGTATAAGTAAGTCATTCCCCCCTCCCTAGGAGTTCTCACCCTTTTTGTGTTCGAACTGATCACAACCTCAAGGTTGGAGGTGGAGGGGGCTTACCATCCAAGTAACCCCTCTTATCAAAGAGTAAGACATAATATATGCTTAGTCAATAAGCATTAGAGTCGTTCATTGGATTCATTAGGATTGAGAGTAGCTGCTATACTTCTTGAATAGCATGGATTCTCCCGTCAAACTCTTTTCTTATCTGAACTTTAAATACAGGACCCTTCCTTATTCTTTTAACCCCCGTCGAGCTCTACCTACCCAATTTTTGTCTTGTAAAGAAAAAAATGAAGCTGAGATGAGATAGGTAGGATTATGATATGCTAAAAGAAGTCAAGTTAGATATGTAGACTTAGTTCTGCATAAAAATGGCGTGTTAAATGAAGATGGTAACGTGTATATATTAAATAGGATGGCTAACTAAAAGAGTCCTGCATTTGGCATTAACCCCATGTGGAACACCTCACATTGAAACTTACATAATAACATAACCTTTCTTGAACAGGAACTGCAGTCGTGATAGTCATGTTGGTGACGGCGTTCCTCATGACCTTGATAATGTTACTAGTTTGTCCTTCTCTTCACCGTCTTATCTCTGGTGGTTGAATGTACCTATTTTTCCGCAGTTCTATTTAAGGTTGATCAGAGTGGTTGGATTCCACTTGTGATTGCTGCAGCTTATTTTATTATCATGTATGCCTGCCACTACGGAACTGTGAAACGTTATGAATTTGAAATGCATAACAAGGTATCAATGGCATGGATTCTTGGGCTTGGCCCCAGCTTAGGACTTGTACGTGTCCCAGGCATAGGACTTGTCTACACTGAGGCTTGAGCTAGCTAGTGGGGAGAGTTTGCAAAATAAGCACTTTGAAAATTTATTTAGGTTGTTAGAGACAAGTTTTAAAAAATTAGGTATTTAGACACTAAAATCATCACTTCTTACATACAAACCTATCACATAAGTTTTAAACTTTACACTTTAGTCCCCCACCTCATTCATTTAATATTTAATATTTTTCACCACTTTTTATATTTCCACTATTTTTCATATTTCCCTATTTTATTTAAAAAAAATTGTCCAAGAAGCCAATAATAGGAGCTCCCTTTTTTACCAGTAATTTCCGATTCTGACCACTTTTCCAATGAAATGTTGCTCATCACAGCTGAAAATCTTCATTCTTGATCATTGACTCCATTGTTGTTCCATCCTTTTGAAAAAAATACAAAAAATATTTTTTCACCATTTTTACTAGCTTGAAAAGCTTTCCAAATCCGCTCAAACCTCGTCATTAGATATATTTCAATAGTTTAGAAGTCCTACACATATATTTGTCCATCCCAGAGTTAGGAGGGCATCGATTATATCCAAAATCAGTCCATTCACATTTTTGTACGGACAGTTTTATACTAGTGATCGACCCGTCATCGACCAGCTATAGACCGATACCTTAATCTATTATCGATTAGTGTGGTCTATTATGGCAGTAGCTGAGGTAATTATCGCAGGTTGTAATTATATGGATGTGTGGGAGGAGGGTCTCAACTATTGGAAGTGGAAATCATCTAGCAAGGAGACAGTACCCATCCCGCTGCATCGCAATGGTTTGTACGATGACATAGTTTGAAGCGTAATTGACAGTGGAGAATTAAATTGCTAACCAAAGAACGTTGTGATAGCTATGTAATGAATGGGCGGGGTAAAATACATTAAGCGTTTATAAAGAATGGTCGACATGTGTCGTTATACATGTTAGATGTCGTTGCCGATGGCTCTAGGCCATTATTGAGGATAAATGTCGTCTCAGGGTCTCCGACAATTTTGCCACCACACCCCACAATCGACGAACATGATTCACTTGAAGATGAGAGTTTGGATGCTCATCCAATGGATTCAGAAGATCATTCAATGGAATTGAAAGATCCAATTTTCTCTAAAGAAGCAGGAGAAGAGTGCGGATTGGGATCACAAACCAACCACATCTTCTCCAACGGAACTAATTTTCAGCTAAATCAAATATTTAGCAGCAAAACGGAGCTAAAATTATTGCGGGACGTAGCAGCTGTGAGAAATTCTTTTGATTATGCTACGTTGAAGAGCTGCAGCAAATTCCTCAAGGTGAAATGCGTTAGTCCTAGTTGCGCGTGGATGTTGCGGGCGAAGAAGTATGAATGCACGAACAGATTTTCCATCTATAAATACGTCGCCAATCACACTTACAGCGTCGAATACGCCACGCGCAGGCATAAAAAAATTCCACCGATCCACTAGTTTACCTACCACTGGGCGGAAAGACCAAAGGCTTTTATTTTTGTAACACCCCGTACTTAATTACGTGCATTAGCCATTGTTATATGTGTTGGAGTATATGTATTGATCCTAAGTTAGGTATATATGAGTTTAAGTATGAGTATTGATTATTTTGAGATGGTTTCAATTGTATAGTTTGATTATATGTGTATAGGAATCGACTTTATTTATACCGGAATTTGCCCGTCGATGGTTCCATATGAAGGTTATTGAATAATCTTTCCAACAATATAAAGATTTCCAAAAAAGGATAAGTTTCGGTTATAATCGAGCACGTTCGAAACTATAAAACGGTGGCCGGGATGTTGTGAACAGTAAATGTGCAGGAAAATTTCCTGCACACAAACTACTGAGGCCTGCCAGTTTTTTGGGTCAACTTTGAACGATCATAACTCCCTCAATATAATGAATTGGGAGAGCTACCACCTATCAAAAGAAAGATATTTGAGTCTTCTTTCCAATGCAATTGGTTTCATCCAAATCCAACATCTAAGTAAGGAGTTATACTCGTTTTACTTCAGCCTCTCAAAACAGTTTTTTAGGGTCAACTTCAAACGATCATAAATCCTTGTACAGGAATAACTGGGTGGCTTACTTTATATGAAATGAAATCCCTTTGAATTATCTTTCCAAGGATACCAATTTCACCCAAATACGATATCGGAGCAAAGAGTTATGGCCGATTTACTTTAGCCTATCAAAATAGTCCACCATGGACAGATTCGGATTTAGTTAAATTTTTAAGGGCAATATGGTCATTTTCCATCACCTCATGGACGAAAATTGGTCATTATATACATATAATTAGTCTCATATCCATCAATTATAATCAAATTATTGAAAATAAGAAACCCTAGCCTAATTTCAACTCCAATTATCTTGTGATTCAACCGTAGAAAATCCAAATTGATTCCGTAGTTGTGTTCACCGTCTCGAGGGCTTCGAGAAGCACCCCTTATTTGTGCCAACAGGACTTCGAAATCAAAAGGGCCATTTTATGGTAAGGATGTAAATTATGTTGGTGTTATTTATATGGATATGTATATATATATATATATATATATATATACATGTGAGCATAAGAAGTATGTTCTTTGATTGTTGTTGAAAGATGATTGGGAAATGATGTTGGATTATGTTGAATTGTGAAGGAATTTGGTGTGATGATGTGGTATTGATGATGTAGTATTGAAATGATGATTATATATATATATATATATATATATATATATATACACATAAACCTATTGTTCAAGTTGGTTTTTGGAATGTTTTGCAAATATTGGTAGTATGGAATTATGGAAGAGAATTGTGGTGTTGGGTTGCTAATACTAGATGCCAAACATTTCATTGTAGATAAGTGATTTGTAAAGGCGGGAAGTTGTGTTGAATTGGTATCCGAATCTACAACGAGGTATGTAAAGCATACTCTAACAATGTTCTTTGGCATGTTCCATCAAGTAAGATTCCGAGGTTGTCCAAAAACATGTACTGTTCTACATTACCAACGAAGTTGTTTCCATCCTATAAAGTGTCAAAATGTTTCATTGATGTACCAAAAGGCTCTTATTTCATTGTTGTGATATTGATGATTCTGAAACACATTGTTGATGTACCAATGAGTCTTTATTACATCGTTATTGTATAGAAGGTCTATTACTTGGTTCCTATTGATGTATCATTGTTTCAAAGTATCAAAAATGTGGTGGCAACTGAAATAACAATCTCAAAGATTAATTGAAACTAAGTGATGGAAGTTCTCTCTTATCGGGTGGTATTCTAGGGGCATAAGCCTAGCATGGGTCGATCCCTATTTATGTGTTTATGGGTGGTATCCCAGGGGCATAAGCCTAGCATGGGTCGATCCCAGTTGATATGTACTGGAGGCAGCCTAATGGTCACAGTACAGTACAGTAATGATTACAAAGACGATAAGAACGAAGGTAAAGTGATTGAATAAATACAATGTACAAGTTGTTACAAGTTCTAGTAAGTGTGGTCCACTCCTATTACGACTTATTCACTTATTTCTGATTTCTATTGAGCTCCTATATCATATGTGATTATCTACAGCTTTACATACTCAGTACATATTTCATACTGACGTCCCCCATGGGGACCTGCATTTCATGCTGCAGGCACAGGTACCTCAACTCATTCACAACATAGATAGGAGTCAGGTCATACAGCTATTGTTGGTGAGCTCCAGTTTGCTTCGGAGCTTTTCGAGTCGGTTCCTTATGTTTTGTTATTGTACAGGAGTCATGTGTGGGCGGGGGGTTTGTCCCGACCCTAGTTATGTCATGTATATCCTAGAGGCTTTGTAGACATAAGGAAGGGTAAAGTCATGGAAGTTTATATAGTGATGTTATATTTGTATATGTGGTCGCCCCGACGGCTACGTAATATATATATATATATATATATATATATATATATATATATATATATATATATTTGTGCGTGTTGTGCTGATACAGGTAATTAGACCCTTCTATATGCAACGAAGTGCTATCCAAATTTTTGGTGACATATAAGTGAAAGTACAGGTATTTGAACGGGTTCTCCCGGGCCTTCTCGGCTTCGGGTGCCAGTCCGGCCCGATGAGATTTTGGGGCGTGACAATTTTGGTCTATATAAACACCCATATACTATACCCAAAATTCATCTTCATTAGCATATAAAATCAATTAATAGGACAAGATGTCAAGCATTCCATTAAGATCAAGAAGAAGGGTTCAGCGTAACACGACCTTCTCCTCTTCCGTAATGACCTAGACCGTCTTTTCTATGGTCTAGGACAGGACAGGGAGCACTTTCACCGCGAACTCCAGCGTATCGCCCATTTTTTATAGGTGATTGTGGAGACTCAACATGGAGGCCGAGGAGATGATCACCCCTTCCCCCACCATCCCCTTAGTTTAGGTTTTAATTTTTGTTTTTGTTTTGTTTTAAGTTCATTGCAATGAGAAGCTTTCATGGTTAGGAATATCTTAGATGAAAGCTTCTTTATTTTACTGTTTTTGCTCGTCTTTTGTTGAACATATGGTGCTAAACCATTGCAATGAACGTATGAATGAAGTATCTTTTGTTTCTTACAGTTGTCTCCTCTTTAATTTTACAATTTTGTTCTTGTTTGAATTTTTACAATTTTTCCTTTAAGAAGATGAATCAAACGGTTGTGAGATGTGAAAATTAATTCATATATGTTAATGGAAAATGAATTTGGTCTATCCAGGGTTATTTTGTTGTACATATGGTGCTAAATCATTGCAATGAACTTTTGAATGAAGTATGTTTTGTTTCTTGCATTTGTTTCCACTTTAATTTTATAATTTTTTTAAAATTTTTGCAATTTACCCTGTTATAGAAGATGAATGAAACAGTTGTCAGATGTCAAAAATAATTCATATATGCTAATGGAAAACAAATTTGTTCTATCCGTGATTATGTTGATTTGTACAAAATTAAATGCAAAGTCGATGGAGTTTATTATTTACCGAGCTCAATATCTATGCGTGAACATCTACTTAATCGATGCATTCTACTATGCAGGTTGGTGAAATAGTTAATAAATATTAGTACATAGTAAAAAATAAATAAATTAAATAAATAAAATTGATTTGATGGCTATCGATTGTGTTCAGTGTAAATCATAGACTGTAAACCTTGTCAATAATATACCGTATTGGTTTATTGCCCGTAGTATCATATTTGAAAAAAAAAAAGAAGGAATAATTAGTTAATTAAATAATAAATAATTGAATTTTATGCAATTAAAGGAGCTTGAACAAGTCATGTGATCGTATAAGAGTCCACGCAAATTGAAAGTGGTGATGTGAGGATGGATAATGGATGAACAACCAACATCGTTGGGGCACTGTTTACCCAAAGCACAAGTATGTTGTGGAGAATTCATTTGTTCAACCTCAACTCATCACCTCACATCTTTGATCAACACTTTTAATTTACATGGACTCTCATACGATTACATGACTTGTTTAGACTCATTTAATTGCATAATATTCAATTACTTATTATTTTATTAATTAAATAATCTTTTTCAAAATATATGCTAGTCATGGTCTATAAATATGTATCCTAGTCTAGTACATTTATTAATGAAGTTGTACACCATGTATGCTAGATTATGCTTAGTTATGTACGCAACCTGATATAGTCTAGTATAGACTGTGAACTACTTTCATAATTAAATAACTAGACTATGATATTTAATCATAGACCATGACTAGCACATATTTTGAGAAGAATTAATTAATTAATAGAATAATAAATAATTAGATATTATGCAATTAAATGAGCTTAAACAAGTCATGTGATCGTATGAGAATCCACATAAATTAAAAGTATAGATCAAAGATGTGAGGTGATCAGTTGTGGTTGAACAAATGAATTCTTCACAACATATTTGTGTTTTGGGTAAACATTGCCCCAAGAATGTTAGTTGTTCATCCACTATCTATCATCACACATCTTTGGTCACCACATTCAATTTGTGCGGGCTCTTATACAATCACATGACTTGCTCAAGCTCCTTTAATTGCATAAAATCTAATTATTTATTATTTTATTGATTAAATAATCCTTCTCAAAATATGTGCTAGTTATGGTCTATGAATATGTATCATCGTCTAGTGTGGTTATTAAGGAATTAATGCATAGTTTATGCTAGACGGTCGATCTATGCGGTTCATGATCTACCCAACGCATGTGAAGGCATCGATTATAACTCAGGTCTTTGAAACAAGTGCAGCAGTAACAAAAATCTAAATATCAGTTTTTTACAACGGTTAAAGTACACGTCAAATCACATCCAACGGTAATATCTCACTTTTTTCTTCTATAAAAGGAAGGTTATTTTTGTGTTAACGCTCTCATTTTTTTGGCTTTAATTTTTGTTAACAACTACAATATCTCAAGCATCCCAAACATCAAATGCTAAAGTGTCCTACATATGTCGTTGTGGTAATCCAGCTGTTTTTAGGACGTCACATATTGATTCGAATCTTGGTCAAAAAAAATTTAACTGTGCAGTTGGAAAGGATAATGACGGGTGCTATTTTTTTAAGTGGTTTAACAAAGACTCACCGACGAGCAGCCCATCGACATCAAACTTTTGAGGCGTTTCCAAGTTTCATATACTACAAAGGCTTTGGGAATCTGAAGAAAATAGAGATCTACTCATGACATTATTAAAAGAAGCCGAAGAGCAAAGGGATTACTTGAAAGGATCACTAAAAGAAGTCAAAATGGAGAGGGATCAACTAAAACAAAGATTGATTTTGGCCGAAGAATAAGAGAATGACCTAAAAAAATTATTGTATGGTTTGTTGTTGTTGTTGGCTTTTTAGAAAGGTGTAATAGGGATGTAGGAAACTAAATAAATAGATGTATGATTTGTTAAATCACTCGTGGGTGTAATCTATAATTACTAGAGAATTATGTCTATGTGTTTTATCATCGACCTCTATAAACCATGCTAGTTACTGTAAATATATTGTTTACTCAATCGATCGTCTGTGCAGTCAATAAATTATAGAGAACAACTTCTACAATATTTTCAATCAACCACTATAAATTAGGACAATAGCTGAACTGGTAACGCAATGCAATCAACTGTTTAATCTAACGAAATAATGGAATAAATAAACATAATTTCATCGGTAAATATCATCATTGACATGCCAAATATATGCAATTCAATTATCCATAAAAAATAAATCACTAAAAATAAAAAATCATTACGAAAATTGTTTGTTTCAAATCCACCAAACCACTTGTTAACTTAATTGAGTTCCGTAACAATGTCCATCACATTCACTTCTTTTTGTTCATGTTTTTTCTCCTTATCTTCAATTTCTTTCGTCTCATTTTCCTTCTCTTCTTCTTCTGATGATTTCTTCTTTTCTTCAATGTTTTCAACCTCTTGTTCAACCACTACTTGTTCGGCAATTGTCTTCTTATTTTTCTCTTCTTCTTCTTCTGATTTCTTTTCACCATCTTCTTATATTTTTCTTCTTCTTCTTCAGTTGTCATGTCCTCATCTTTTTCTTCTTCTTCTTCTTCCGAATCTTGTTCATCTGCTACATTCTCCTCTTTCGTTTATTCTTCTTTTTTTTCGTCTTTGACTTTTTCATCTGCTGCAGTAATGTCAGTCACTGCGACTACAAGTTCTTCGAGGTTTACTTAATGTCATCTACGAGGGGGACTGTTGAGGTGCACTGCATTGTTTTGAAAGAATTACAAAAATTATGCAAGAAAATTAAATAAGAAGAACAAAAAATAAATTAATTTACCTTTATCTTGTTGCTTCTTCTTGATTCTCCTCAGCCTCTCATCTCTAACAAAAGAATCAATATCCAGTAGACTTTTCTCGAGCAAAGCAATACGCTCGCGTAGGTCATCATCATTAGAAACGTCTGGTGCAGTTTTGAGTCCACTTAAACTAGCATGATCACAAGCGTGTGTTGGACTTGAAACATAATAATGGTCATCCAAATCTTCGTCTCCGACCGCAACCTCCATTGATGAAGTCAGGATAATCACGTCTTTTAGCTGCACCTTCAACGCATAAATGGACGTATCCTTAACTTCGTCCATGTATGGCTTAAATATTTTTATGTATCTCTGCTCCATCTCACGAAAAATAGGGATAAGGTATGGGTGCACAATCTATAAAAAATAAAAATAAATTATAAGACTTTCACTAATATAATAATATTATTATCATATCATAATAAGTATAATTTTATCTTTGTGTTGTTTTCTTTGTACTTAAACGGGTCGCCTTCCATTATATTGTCGCACTTCGACGTGTGCCATCTAAGAAGACGGAGAATGGGTAGAGGAGAATCCAACGACTTGCCGGTGTACCTTTTCAGATGAGGAAAGGTCTCATATATCCAAACCTGCAATCAATAAAAGCATAAGTAAATCTACAGGGTCTATGTATCATTGCATAAATATGAATGAGTCTATAATAAATCAATAAGAAGGTAGATTATGAGTACCAGAAACGCGCAGGAAAAGCCAAATAATGTGTACGATGCATTATTCCTCTTGACAAAAGCTTCTTTCTACTTGGTCAGATCAATATTTTTTTTCAAATAGCTCAAGGTCAGCCCAAAGGACTCTTTTCCCCATGGATACCCCCCCGAAGAATTCTAAATCAGACACTATCTTGATTTAGTCCGAATAAACCTTCTTCGATGGGCCCTTTGCCAGCAGCATCGCGTGTACGAACCAAACCAAAGCACACTTCAACTTTTGTTGATTATTCAGTTTATTACCTTTCATTAGGCTAATCAACTTTGGAGCAGTAATGCTCTTGTTCTTCGTCACCTTAAAATAAAAGTTTTCTCTATTTTGGAGGACTTTGTTTATTTTTGATTCACGGGAATATTCTAAACAGTTCAGCCCCGTAATCAAAGCAAATTCCTTTAATTCAAAATAAGTTGCTTACCGTTCACACAAAACCAAATTTCGTGAAGTTTTTTCTAATTTTTTATATGTCGTAGCAACACATAATGGATCATCACTCCATTAAATTTAAAATGTCCCGGCATATGCCTCAAGTGTCCAAAATATGTCTTCTTAAAATCAGAATACAACTTCTGTTCAATAAGAATCCGTCTAAACTCTCGATAGACCTCCATTCTTGCTCTGACGGAAATCTTTGCAGGAAACAACCTGGATCATTCATCCAGGTTGTTAGGCCGTACGACTCAACGGATATATCTCTCACAAAAATTAGCAAGGATAGGATCCTCCTCCTTCCCGTCTCCGCTATCTCTCCTATCCCCGTCTTTCTCGCTATCACTTTCACTTTCTTCTTCACTTTCTCCTTCACTATCCTCAACATCCTCACTCTCGTGTGCACTATTATCGTCAGATTCAAAAAAATTGGCAAGAATTTTTTATTCGGTTTCTGATTCGAATTCATCGACTGCAGTTTTTTTTCTCTTGGATGTTTTGGAAACTTCTTCGGCTTTTCGCTCCTACTACTAGAAATAGTGGAAGCAGGCCTTTTAACTGCTCTATGAACTCTTCTCACCATTTATGATCTACAACAAAAACAAATCTGCAGTGGTTGATTTATCGACCACTAGTCTATTAATAAAAATGAAAATATACAGTAAAAACAAATCTGTAGTGGTCGATCTATTGTCCACTGATCTATTAAGAAAAATGGGAAAACGCCTCACATCAAACATGCAAGTCAAGTTCCAACTTCACCAGATATTGGCAGTGCAATTCACAACAACAAGAACACTATTAAAATGGGTTCAATTCAGTACAAAAAATTCAAAATCAATATACAATATAAGTACAAAAAAATTTAAAATGTCTACTCATTAGCCAAAGCAAAACACGATTAAACATGCAGAATTGACAATGTTGACTAAAAATACTCAAATTTTGACCAATTCAATGAAGAACAGTGTAATTTTTGTCAGAATTGAAAAACCCCAATACAAAACAGAATAATTTTTTTTTTACTAAAATGGATCTAAAACCGATCGGGGAAAAAAATTAAACTTACCTGAGCAAGAGAAATTGAATAATTTCGATTGAGAAAGCAAGAATCGTGCAAAACTTTTTTTTTTTCAAAAAATATGAACTAAAATCAGGAGATAGAAGGTTTTTGAGGAGAGAGAAATGTTGTTGAAAATACTAAATAATTTTAATGAATATTTGGAAAATTAATAAATATAAAAAAGGAACCATGTTGTATTTTTTTCCAAGTTTTAAAAATGTTAAAGAGGCCCATGACCCCACAACCTTGGCTCACTTTTTGCTTTTTTCAATCCCTAACCCTAAAAAATAAATCAAAAAAAAAAATGGTGTCTAACCCTCAAAATAAGTTTGGAAAGTGGGTAGGTTTCAAAATAGTCTCTAGATAGTGGAGTGCCACATATCTTTTCTCATTTCATCACCATTCAGTCAGTTGTACATTCAGTTGTAGTATTTATCAGTGTGAAGTATCTTCCAGTTTACACAGTTCCAGAAGATGAGAGGTTTCTCGTGAAATGCATAGGACCTAAGAGTTTTCACATGTTCTGTTGTGTTGCAAGGTATGGTTACAAGGACCTCCATAAGAAAGATGAGGAGTTCGAGAGAAAGCTATTTGATAACCTCTTCCTTTTTATCCGACTGGAGAATATAATGGAAGGCTACTCCGACTCCGATGAGTACAGCTTATTGTGAAAGGATGCAAGCTGAGATGGTAGTTGAAAGTTAGTGCAATTGTTGTACTGAGTTAGAGAATCAGTTAGTTAAGTGTGACAGCTGTCAATATGCAGTTTGTAGTTAGTTAGAGTATCAGTTAGTTAAGTGTGACAGTTGTCAAAGAGAAGTTACAGTTGCACATTGTATAAATAGCACTATTTGTGCATCACAAAAGCATGTATGAAAAATATTGATCATGTAGAAATTTCTAGAAGATCAGTTACTCTCTTTCTTTCTCATTCTTCTCTTTTTTCTCTAGTAGTTCTACCATGGTTTCTTCGCATTAGTCTATTATTCCATAGCTTCTATGTCTATAGCTGATGAAGCTTGAAGTATAGTAGGTAAATTAACATACTATCAGAGCGGAAAGAATCATCTTCGAGCAATGAAAATATGGCAGAAGAGAAGATGGATCATACACATCCATTATACCTACATCCATCCGACACACGTGGATCAATTTTGGTACTAGTGCAGCTGAAAGGATCGAAAAATAATGGACTGTGAAGAACGTCCATAAAGCTAGCATTGCAACCTAAGAGAAAGTTAGGGTTCATAACTGGATTTATCAAAAAGGAAAACTACAGAAAAAAGCTACGCGAGCATTGGGAAACCTGCAATGCAATCGTGTTATCTTGGATTATTAATATAGTTTCAAAGAATTTGGTTAGTAGTATTGTGTATGCTTCAAATGCACACCATGTGTGGGAGGATTTGCATGAAAGATTTGATAAAGTGAGTAGAGTTTGAAATTCCCAGCTACATAGAGAAAGTGCAATAATATCACAGGGAATTGATTATGTTTCAGTGTATTTCACAAAATTGAAGAAGTTGTGGGCTAAATTTGATGCGATGACTCTTTCACCAGATTATGGATGTAATAAGGCGAAAGATTATGTTGATTATGTTCAACAACAGAGATTACTTCAATTTCTTAGCGGGTTGAATAAAGTGTATGATCAATCTAGGAGGCAAATTCTCATGAAAACTGCAGAACCGACCTTGAATCAAGCTTATGCAATGATCATTGAAGATGAAAATCAGTTATCAAATCCTTATCTATCTGTGACTATGAAAGAAAAACTTGTGTTCAAATCATCAGGAGGAGGCGATCCAAATCCACTAGCTATACAAGTAGGAAGAAGACAACCTTACAAAGGTAAGAAACCTTTCATGTAGTATGATTTTTGCCACAAAAAGGGGCACACAAGTAGTCAATACTGGAAAATAGTTGGATATCCATCTGATCAAGTAGGAAAGAAGCAATATGCAGTAAATTATGCAGGAATACTTGAAGGTGATACAAAAAGGTCATCTGAAGAAGGAAAGAATAATCATTTTACAGAAGATTGGTATAAACAAATTTTGAAACTGCTGAACAAAGGCAATATATTAGCAGATCAGAATCTGAAGCAGAAACATGTGAATATGACAGGTAAATCAGTATCACTAATGTCAGTATTATCTTGTGTAGAATAGATAGTTGACTCAGGAGCATGACATCATATTTCTGCAAGTATAGATGCTCTAGATTGTATAAAAGAGTTGTGTTTAAATAAAGGTGATCAGGTGTGTATGCCTACTAGTAGGAAATCTGAAATTACACACATTGGTGATCAGGTTTGTATGCCTAATAGTAGGAAATCTGAAATTACACACATTGGTAATGCATTATTGTCGGGTGATTTGCAAGTAAAAAATGTACTTCATATGCTTAAGTTCAAGTATAATCTCCTATCAATATCAAAGTTGACAAAAGAACTATCCTGCTCTGTCAAATTCTTTCTTGATTTTTGTGTATTTAAGGATCTTTACAGTGTCAAAGTAAGGGAGCTTGGTAAGGAGAGTGAGGGCTTGTACATCATCAAGAAAAACAATGATGTAGGAAGCAAGAAGGTTATCTCAAATACTACTACGGAGAAGATGGTAGTAGATGGAGGCTTATGGCATATGAGGCTAGGACATGCATCTGTCAGCATCATGAAGAATGTAAAATACCTTCAAAATAAGGTGAAAAATATAGTTGTAAATAGTGATTATTCAGTGTGTCCTATGGCAAAGTAAAATAGACTCATATTTCCTAGAAGTACCACAAGAAGTGATAATCTTCTTAGCCTTTTACATATGGATGTATAGGGTCCATATAAACACCCTACACATGATAGAAAATATTTTCTTGGCAATTGTTGATGATAATTCAAGGTATACTTGGATACATTTATTGCAAACAAAAAGTGATGTGACTGTTGTCTTGAAGAAGTCCCTTTTTTTCTTGAGAACACAGTTCATATTATATTAAAACAATAAGAACAAATAATGAAATTAAGTTTTTTAACAAGAAAATTGATGAATTATTTACTAAATATGGTATAGTTCATCAAAGCAGTTGTGTGTATACTCCTCAGCAGAATGGAATAGCTGAAAGAAAGCATAGATATGTATTGGATGTTGCACGAGCTTTAAAGTTTCAAGAAAGTGTTCTAAAAAAGTTTTGGGGAGAATATGTACTCACTGTAGTGTGCATTATTAACAGGCTTCCCTTTGAGGTATTGAAAGGGAAAACACCATATGAGATGTTACATGATAGACCACCATCAGTTGCTCACTTGAGAGTGTTTGGGTGCTTGTATTATGCAACAGAGCTTGTCACTAAGTATAAATTCTCACCTAGAGCAAAGGCTTATGTATTCATGGAATATTTAGAAACCCAGAAATGCTATAGGCTACTGGATATTTCTTCTAATTTTTTTTGTGTTTGCAGGGATGTGGTGTTCAAGGAACACATATTTCTATTTGATGTTAACTCTACAACTATTGAAGTATCTCATTCAGCCCATAACAGGGGGACTGATCTGATTGCTCATGATCTTGAGCCACTTGAGTCATCAACAAGTCTTGATATAGTTATGCCAAGTCTTGATATAGTTGCAGAAATTACAGTTAATGCAGCCGATACAGCAGATACAGAAGAAGAACATGACATGGACCAACACATAGAAGATTATGATAAGGTTGATGACAATAATGGAGGTACTAAAATAGAAAACTCAAATGACTTAGTTGCAGCAGATATTTTAGATGCAACAGAGGTAGGAGAAATGGAACCACTAATTGCTGACCCATAACCCATCAATAATATTCCTACTGAAGTCAGAAGATCTATTAGAAGCACTAAAGATCCACTTTGGCATCAAGACTATGTTCTCACCAAGAAGAGGGCCAATGGAACAGTAAAGTATTCTTTGTCAGATCACCTTGCTTATGATGAGATTTCTCAAAGGTGTAAAGTGTTTTTCGCTAATATTTCAGCTCTTGTAGAACCTGCCACTTTGTTGAAGCCTCAAAAGACCAAGGGTGGCTTGAAGCAATGAACTTGGAGGTTAAAGACTTAGAAGATAACAACACTTGGCAAGTGGTAGATCTTCCAAAAGGGAAAACTGTCATTTTCTCAAAATGGGCATACAAGATAAAGTATAAAACTGGTGGAGAAGTGAAAATGTTCAAGGCAATATTGGTTGCAAAAGGATGCAATCAAAAGGAAGGACTTGATTACCATGAAACTTTTTCATCGGTTGCAAAAATGGTCACAATAAGATCACTAATTGCATTAGCTGCTATGAGAGGTTGGAATATGTATCAAATAGACGTGTATAATGCTTTTCTACGAGGAGATTTATATGAAGAAGTATACATGAAGCTACCATAAGGGTTCGGAATACAGGAGGGAGTAAAGTATGCAAGTTGATAAAATCATTGTATGGTTTGAAACAGGCATCAATACAATGGAATATCAAGTTAACTGAAGCTTTGACAGAAGCTGGATACAAACAAAGCCTATATGATTATTCTTTGTTCACTAAACAACAAGGAGAAAAGTTTGTGGCAGTCTTGATCTATGTACATGACTTGTTGATTACAGTAAATAATGAAGAATTCATAAGAGAAACAAAGGAGGTGTTGAAATAAAAGTTTAAGATGAAAGACCTGGGTGAGTTGAGATACTTCTTCGGGATAGAAGTGTTAAGGTTAAGTAAAGGAATTCTTTTGAACCAAAGAAAGTATGCACTCCAACTAATTTCAGATTTAGGATTAGGAGGGGCCAAACCAGTTTACACTCCTATAGATCTGAATCAAAAATTTACATCAGTGGAACATGATAATATGCTGGAATAACAGATGATCCAGTGCTGGAAGATGTTACAGAGTATCAAATGTTGATAAGAAGGCTAATCTACCTAGCAGTCATAAGACCAGACATTATGTTTGTTGTGCAAACACTAAGCCAGTTCATGCAGACACCTAAGAGATCTCATTGGGATGCAGCAATAAGGATTGTGGGATATATGAAATAGAGTCCGGGAATGGGAGTTTTGTTGAGCAGTAAAGGTGAAGATCACCTGATAATTTTTTGTGATACAGATTGGGCATCTTGCCTAAATACTAGAAGATCAGTGACTGGTTATGTGATAAATTTTGGTGAATATTTAATTTCATGGAAATAAAAAAAGTAGCAGATAATATCAAGAAGCTCTACTGAAGTAGAATACAGAATCCTTGCAACAACAACATCAGAAGTTACTTGGTTACTAGGTCTGTTTGGAGAATTAGGAGTGAAATTGCAACACCAGTCAATGTATATTGTGATAGCATAGCAGCACTGCAAATAGCAGCAAATCTCATATTTCATGAAAGAACTAAACATATAGAAATAGATTGTCATTTTGTAAGAGATAAGATAAAGGAAGAGAAGATAAGAAGGCTAATCTACCTAGTAGTCACAAGACCAGACATTGTGTTTGTTGTGCAAACACTAAGCCAGTTCATGTAGACACCCAAGAGATCTCATTGGGATGCAGCAATAAGGATTGTGAGATATGTGAAACAGAGTCCGGAAATAGGAGTTTTGTTGAGCAGTAAAGGTGAAGATCACCTGATAATTTTTTGTGATGCAGATTGGGCATCTTGCCCATATACTAGAAGATTAGTTACTGGTTATGTGATAAAGTTTGGTGAATCTTTAATTTTATAGAAATAAAAAAAAGCAGCAGACAATATCAAGAAGCTCTACTAAAGCAGAAAACAGAAGCCTTGCAGCAGCAACATCAGAAGTTACTTGATTACTGGGTCTGTTTGGAGAATTAGGAGTGAAATTGCAACACCAGTCAATGTATATTGTGATAGCAAAGCAGCACTGCAAATAGCAGCAAACCCCGTATTTCATGAAAGAACTAAACATATAGAAATAGATTGTCATTTTGTAAGAGATAAGATAAAGGAAGGGAAGATTTAGGCAGAATACATTAGCACTAAAGATCAGTAGGTTGATTTACTCACTAAGGACTTGGATATGCACAACATAGCTACCTACTTAGCAAACTTGGAGTTCTTAATGTGCTACACCATGCAACTTGAGGGGGAGTGTGAAAGGATGCAAGCTAAGATAGAGTTGAAAGTTAGTGCAGCTGGTGTAATTAGTTAGAGTATCAGTTAGTTAAGTGTGACAGTTGTCAAAGTGCAGTTTGTAGTTAGTTAGAGGATCAGTCAGTTACTCTCTTCCTTTTTCATTCTTCTTTTTCTTCTCTAGCAATTCTACCATAGTTTCTTCTTATTAGTCTATTGTTCCATAGCTTCGATGTCTATAGCTGCTGAAGCTTGAAGTATACTAGGTAGGTTGGGCATAAAATACCAAAAACTGAATTACCGAACCGAATCAAAAAATTTGGTAATTGGTATTCGGTAATTTGGTATTTGGTATGGTATTTGGGAGTAAAATTTTAACATTTCGGTATTTGAGATTGGGTTTGGTTCAAGATATTAATACCGTTTAGTATTCGGTATTTACCGAATATCGAATTATATATATATATATATGTCTAACCAACCCAATAGAAAATAGTATTAGTCGTTTCAAAAAATCTCTTGAAACTTGGTAATATATTCGTAAAAAGAAACAAAAAGAATATTAAATAAGGTTTCCATTAAATATACTCTTTGAAGTTTAAGCATACATTTGCACTTCTCTAATTTTAATCTGGTAAAACCAAATATCGTACCGAACCGAAGTTTAATTTACCGATTACCGAATTACCGAATTACCGAATTACCGAACCGATGTTCATAAGTATGGTATATGGTATCTATGTTCAAATACCGATTATCAAATTACCGAACCCGAACTTTTAAAATACCGAACGCCCACCCCTAATAGTAGGTAAATTCACACTTATACGGACAGCAAACTCAGAATTCAGCGGATTATCTACTGTGAAATAATGGCAACTTAACTACAGGAAGTAATAACTTCACATGTTTGACTGTGGACTCAATAATTCCAGTAGAATCTCCCATACAAGGGAACAACAATAGAGTCACATCATCAGGCCGTAGTAGTAACCAGGTAGTAGTGGATGAAATGGAATTCTTGAACCGTTGCAGAGATGTAGGAGTTGTTCACATTCTTGGAAACACTGTAGTTAGAGCAAGGAGGGATTCTAGGTTCTACAAGAAAATTACTATCGACTACATATACATGTTGAAAATTGCTTTAAGTTACTGCACTAGTTTTTTTAGTAAAATAAATTATTTAGATTAGGATAAATTTGAATTTTAACTAGGTTGTTAGTTTGTTTAGTTAGTTGAGATATTTTAGGTTATTTTGAATTTTGAATTTATGTTGATTTTCTTTGTAAGTTGGCTATTTAAAGTCATCATATGCTTAAAAAACTATTGAAAGTTGTTAAAAGCTTATTAAATGCTATTGAAAGTTATTCAATCCATTGAAAGCCATTTTAACCTCTTTTTCGCTGCCCTGTCTTTTTTTAAAAACCCAACAGTGGTATCAAGAGCCTCATTGATCTTACAGTATCTGTGAGTTCTTCCAAAGCGCTATCATACCATTTTTAACCCCGAAGGGCTACCTTTTTAACCCGTCAGGGCTCTATTTTAACCCATCAGGATGCCTTTTTCAACCTGTGCTTATTTTCAAAGCATAGGGCTATTTTAAATAAAAAAAGATGTCAAGCAGCAGTCTCTCTTTGAATGTCCAAAAAATTTTCATCGACAAAACTGTCTAATTTGGTCGGTGAAGAAATCATATCTTTAAACCTATCTTTTATGTGATGTTTTGAGGGATGAAAAAATCTTACAACAGTTTGCAAAGCCTATGAAAGTACTTTCAAACAAGACAAGATTGTTGATGGTGTTTTTCCAGCAAAGAATCAAAAGAAAGAAGAGAAAGATCAATACAAAAAAAAAAAGTGCAAGTTCAAAAAAAAAATTAAAAATTCAGCATGCACTTTTTTAAATCGCGATAACTAAAGCAAAGGAGGAGTGTTGAAAATTGCTTTAAGTTACTGTACTAGTTTTTTTAGTAAAATAAACTATTTAGATTAGGATAAATTTGAATTTTGAATTTTAACTAGATTGTTAGTTTGTTTAGTTAGTTGAGATATTTTAGGTTATTTTGAATTTTGAATTTATGTTGATTTTCTTTGTAAGTTGGCTATTTAAAGCCCTTCTATATATGCTTACGAAAAACTATTGAAAGTTGTTAAAAACTTATTGAAATCTATTGAAAGTTATTCAATTCATTGAGAGTCATTTTAACCCTTTTTTGCTGCTCCATCTTTTTAAAAAAAACTAACAATACGCGTTTCTTAGGAAAATGTGTAGGAAAAATAGTGTAATCTTCAATATCCCTCATGAGAGCCTATTAAACGTTGGACAGATATTCTATGTATAACTTTTTTGTTTCAACAAATGTATGATTAAATGTAAAGATATTAATGATGTATCATGTGATTTCTCATACACCAAAATGGTTACTGAGATGAATGGAAGTTTCGCATGACAAGTTTTTAACATTAACATGTGCGCTAGTGTGTTAACTTCCATGTTGAAACTTGCTGCAAGTGCTTATGTATTGCATTGTCTTAATTTTGAATAAATTTTAAGTGCTACAGGAATGTGCATCTAAAAGAATTAACTTAGTCATTAACATAAATATTATGCTAATGATGATGTCATCTCCATTCCTTTCACCTATCAAATTTTCTTTTTGCTTAGCATTCACCATATTTCTTGTGGAAAGACATTTTTACTTCAACAACTTGTAGCTAAATTTTTATATCCTCCAGCCTTGAACAACGATGGTCAAGATGCATTATTTTTGAGTACTCGACATGCATTCATCGATATATTTTTGAAGAATTCGAATAACATAGGCCTTGAGAGTTATTTGACACAACAAAAAATAGACGGAATGAGGACTCGCATCATCTTTTCCCTTCAACTGATAGCATATAGCCTATGGGTCGTGTGACCTTATCTTTACCTGCATTGGTTGTTAATCTATGTTTCTGCAACCGCACAATTTAAATGAAGTAATTGACTGCAAATATAGATAGATAAATTTAGCAAATCAAGGTATTACCCTGTAACCGAAAAACAGTGAAGCTGCAACATGATATATCTAAGTAGACAGAATATATTTAAGTAGAGTAAATATAGAAGAATATTTACTTTAATCAACTTTATGTTTATCTTTTGAATGCGCAACTATATTTTGAGTATGTACAATGACCTTGTGAGGATTGAAGTGCAAGCCAACACCACACATTTTACCTTCAATAAATTAAATTAAATTAAATTAAAATATCCACATACATTGAAAAAATGCTACACTAATTTTCTACACTTTTTTATTCGCTTCAATTTTGTAACCAACTTATCCAGTAATTAGACTCAAAATGATAAATGTGCTAAAGAATATTAATAATAAGGTTGCTTATGTTATAGAGCTCATGAAGCAGTTGAAAACGGACTTCACAAAGCACTGGACAATAACTGACTTACACAATGATCATGAGCAAAGTAAATCTCTCCAGTACTTTAATAAATTCTCATATCAGTCAGTTAAATTTGCTTATATATTTGTCTTCCTTTTCTGCAAGTGTAGCAATTAATCTTTGTTCATCAATTTTGCATTTAAACGAACAAATGTACCTTGTTTTAAATTTTCAAAAGTCATGAACTCTCAGAGAATCTCCGATGAGAAAATTTGAAATTTGACACAAAAAAATAAAAAAGAACATGCATTGCAGAAAGATGAAAATTATATCCATAAAATAAGAATGCCTATGTGTTCTTCAGAAATACATCAGCAGGGACTGCTTCCAAATAAAAATCAAATAGGTTACAATAAAAAAAAAAACTAAAATTTCAACAGAGTAAAAGATGTAGCAAAATCAAGAAACAGCTCCTACTTGATAAGCAAAAGTAGGAATAAAAGGTACAAATACAAATGAAAAAAAAAACGTATTAACTTTGATCAAAGACTCCATTTTCTATTATGATTATAAAAAAATACATTTTGGTATGTTGCATGTAGTGGATATGTATGACATATTTATCTGATAAGTATACAAATGAATAGAGTTTTTCAAGACCACGCCTCTTTGAATACCACATTTCACATGTAAATTTTACATAAGATCTAGTGAATCAATGATCCCAAGCTTCCTACATCAAACAAATTTAGCACTTTTATAGTTCAACTATATAAGTAAAAGTATTTAGGCTCATTAACATACCGTTATTTAATAGTATGATCAAAATAGAATTATGAAAAATACAACAACCACTTTTTGATTTGAAAAAAACTTACATGTACTACACACTAAAATTGTAAGGTACATGCAAGAGTATCAAGTAAAATATCTCTGACGCATTTCGATGAGCTGCAACACTCTTTTGTTGGAGCTTATCTAGATGTATACAAAGCAACACTCTCTGATATGCTCTCTTCATATTACTTCCTTCACCTATATCCACTTAGTCTGTCGGCTTCAATTCACTCTGGGACAGTAAAAGTTGTTTAAATATAAATGTGCTTTAAGAATTAATTATTCTGATCTTAAGAAAGATACTTTTTCTTTCCATAAATATACCAACAGAAGCAAATTTTTAAAACAATTCAGTTATCATCACTTTAACTAATTGTAAGATTGAGAGCAATAAGCAAATATTTTCTTTTCTTTCTTGTAATAATAGCTTAGTTGTAGCATCTAAAGACTATCATTTAATAGCAAACAATAACAACATTATTATGGATGCTTATGAGTCCTTTAGAAATATAGCAAAAGGAAATGCTATCAAAAAATTGATATTCCTGAAAAAGTAGAAACAATATGACTTATGATATCGGATGCAGGTGGAAAAACTGAAAGTGTTGTAGCCTCTGATTCTGCCTTATTCTTTCTCTAGAATATCTTTGTTCTTGTGTACATAGTGAAACGATGTTATTGAAAAAAATCGATATATCTACTCAGGGAACGAAAAAAGACATGTCCAAATAATTTTATTACTGACCATCCTATTAATATCAATTTTCCATGGTATAATCCACCCGATCATTAGTGTCGCGTACAATTTTTTTATGCTGGTTTGTCTTTATTTTTCGTTCACTAAATATCAAAAGAATAATTGGTACCAACCTCAATGAACACAAGAGATACAACCTCAACGAGTATAAGTCATTACAGATGCATACACAATGAAAAGATCACAAACATAGTAAAGAACAAGTCATTAAAAGGGAAGATTTATAAGTCTGAATTTTACTAATTGTATCAAGCAGCATCTTAAAAAACACTGACCGAATGGTATATTACACCAGCATGAACAATCGCCTATTCTGAACCATGCAACTACTAACATTTTCCCGAATAGTATTGTTAAACTATAAGGAAAAAAGAGATACTAAACATATATAAATCAACTTCTGTCTGAGCACCTAAAAGAAAAATAGAAGAAATATTGGACAGCAAAAACATCTGTATTTCCCTACACTCAATCGTAAGCTTTGCCCCAATTATCCACTACATCTGCCATATCGCCGACCCCTACATGTTGAGATTTGGGAGACGGAACTGAACCACTCCCTTTTGGCTGAGAAATAAGTTACTTCATTGTAATAGATGCCCTGGGCAAACTGGAAGTGATTTCAGGCTCTAAGATACTCCACCTATCAGACGAGGCAGCAGGTGGAGCTTCATTCACCCTCCAAGAAGAAGGGGCTACTGCTAAATCATTTGGCTTCTTGGATCATTCTTCGGCATCCCATAGATTTTTCCTTAAATGAGGCTCCTGGACTGTAGCCTTTTTCCATGAATTACCCCTGAGAGCTGCAACTCTTCCCCTGTCCTTGACTGCTCCAGCAACTCCTCAAACATTAGTAGCGGCTGCCCCTGCTGATGCAACACCACTCTGGGGAACTACAGTAGCACCATAATAAGCCGACCCCTGGTCTAGTCTTCTCATAGTTGTTGTTGTTCGGGCAGGATCACTGAACACAGCCAAGGCATTCTTGTCATTCAACCAGACAAGCTCGCATTCAACACCAAACCTGAGAACTAACGCACTAATGTCTATATCTCTTGGCAAGTCAAACAAAGCCACAACAAGCCTTGGATCCATATCCACCAGCGAATCAAAAACAGCAGGCTGAGCAATGTTATTGACAGTACAACCTTTGGCACCAAGTATACGTGTTGGAGCATTAGACTTGGGTGTAACATGAATAACAATGAATCTCTTGGGTTCCAACCAGTTGTATTTACTGAAAGCTTCCACCTTGCAGCTATCAGTCTAACTACATCCCGCTTTTCCTTTGACATTGGGAAAAAAGCATGAACTTTGAGCGTGTTAACCCCCACCTCTGCTCCTGCCAAGAACCAAAAATTTGCACATCTCCTCTATAGACAAAACCCACTTGGCGTCACGCCTAAGAAGATCCCCAACACTTCAGAGACAGTTGTATTCTTACCAAAATGGAGGGCCTCTAAATTTTGGGGAGTTATACCAAAAGCATAAGAGATACAACCTCAATGAGTATAAGTCATTACAGATGCATACATAGTGAAAAGATCACAAACATAGTAAAGGGCTCATTTTGGTCGGAGAAATAAGTTATCTCGAGATTGTTGTTATCCTCACACTCAATGTGGGATAAAAATAACATTACAAACCCGAAATAAGTAATGCACATGGGATAAACTCATCCTAAAATTTATGTCAGAATTAGTTATGTCTTATTGCACTACTACACTAAAAAAATTATTGATGAAAAAAAGTAAGCATGTGATAGTTGAACTGACCTTCGGATTGGATCATCATCAGTGGATTGATGAACAGCCCAAGAACGACCCATTATTCGGAGCGCCGAATTTGAAAACACAAAGCTTCAATTCATGTAGAATCAATCACGACTCTACGCCTACTGGAATACATATGCTTCTCCAAATAAGGAGTAATATTACCAATAAATATGCCGTGAAAATTCTAGTCTATTATCAGGAACCAACTACTCACAAAACAATAATAATCTATGGTAAAACGCCAAAACAACAAAAATTAAACTACAAATATATTCGATTCTTAAAAGGAAAAAATCAAAATCTTACATCTTTCAAATATATCTAGACAAGTCAATAGCATCTGAAGATACACATCTGCGGCATCACTGAAACAGTATAAAGGTTTCTCAATGGACCATTTCATCTAACATTCTGTGTGTGTCAAAACTAACTCCTAAAAAAAAGAGCAAAACAAATTATAAAAGTTGCTAGGACAGAGGATAAGTTCTATTCAAATTATTGACGAAACTTACCAGATTTCCTCGATACAATTCAGAAGTTTCATTTTCATCTCGTTTTCTTGCATCAGAAATACAAACTATTTCTTGCTTACACTATTGCTCTTGCACATCAAATTTGTTACAAATTTGTTTTGACTTGAACACCATCAAATTTGTTTTGATTTGAACACCATAAAATTTCAAAAGAAATGGGATATCTATGGACTTTATGGACTAATTTGCATAAAGTTAAAAGAGGTATTCTTCATGATATAGAAACGTTTGTGTACTATCTGAAAAGGAAATAGTCAACTAAAGTAGCAACCGCAATAAGACAAGGCATGTGTGCGTTTGTTTGCTTTCAGATGCTCTGCATGAGACATGACATTTAGTAATATCAATTAATTTTTAATCTGAATACATATGTATCCTTATGATACTGAAACGACTATCATTATTGGTATCAAACCTATTAGTAATGGGGTAACTTTCAAATTTTAGGCCCAAATAAAAAAGTTTTCTTAAAATAATTTTTACCTATTAACTAATATTCTTTTGGACAAAACTGCCCCTGATCAATGGAGTAATTACATAAATAATCTTAATAATGGATAACAACTCCATATTTATATCTTTCAACTTTTATTTTTTTCTCTTTTTAATTTTACTTTGATTTTTTTCCTTTTTTTTTTAATTTTCTCAACCCTTACTTTTTTCCTATTTTCCTCTCAACTTTTTTTCTTATTTTTTTATTTTTTTATTTTCTCTTTCCTTTTTTTTATTCTTTTTAGTTTTTGTCAACCCTTACTTTTTTTTACACCTTTCAACGTCTACTTTTATTTAAAAAAAAAAAAAAATTTCTTTGATTCTTTTCTTTTTAAATTTTTCTCGACCTTTATTTTTTTTAATCTTTTTTTTATTTTTATCAACCTTTATGTTTTTCCTATTCTCTCTCAACTTCTACATTTTCTTTGATTTTTGTTTTGTTAATATTTTCTTCATTTTCTTTTTTTTTCGAATTTTTATTATTTTTGTTCTATTCTTCGATTTCTTCCATTCAAGTTATATCTCATGAGCAAGAGTTGACACTATCACATTATAAAGCCAAGACTTATGACTTTCAAACAATAAGCTACGTTTCATGGGCAAGAGTTGATACTACTACATTACATTGTTGATGCAAGACTTATGACTTTCAAACAACAAGTTATGTTTCATGGAAAAGAGTCGACACTACCACAATGTATTTTAATTTATGAGATATTTTATAACTCTTACCTTAGAGGAAAGACTTAGTTCAGGGACTTTCAAACAATAAATTATACCCCACGGGCAAGAGTTGACTCTACCACGTTATGTTTTCATTTATTAGATGTTCTACAAGTATTGCCTTAGGAGCAAGACTTAGCTCAAGGACTTTCAAACAATAAATTATGTCCCACGGGCAAGAGTTGACTCTACCACATTATGTTTTCATTTATGAGATATTCTACAACTCTTGCCTTAGAGGCAAGACTTGACTCAAGGACTTTCAAACTATAAATTATGCCCCACGGGCAAGAGTTAACTCTACCACGTTATATTTTCATTTATGAGATGTTCTACAACTATTGCCTTAGAGGTAAGTCTTGGCTCAAGGACTTTCAAACTACAAATTATGCCTCACGGGCAAGAGTTGACTTTACCACGTTATGTTTTCATTTATGAGATGTTCTACAACTATTGCCTTAGAGGCAAAACTTAATTAGCTTAAGGACTTTCAAACTACAAATTATGCCCCATGGGCAAGAGTTGACTCTACAACGTTATGTTTTCATTTATGAGATGTTCTACAACTATTGCCTTAGAGGCAAGACTTAGCTCAAGGACTTTCAAACTACAAATTATGCCCCACGGGCAAGAGTTGACTCTACCACGTTATATTTTCATTTATGAGATGTTCTACAATGCTTGTCTTAGAGGCAAGACTTAATTAGCTCAAGCACTTTCAAACTATAAATTATGCCCCACGGTCAAGAGTTGACTCTACCACGTTATGTTTTCATTTATGAGATGTTCTACAACTATTGCCTTAGAGGTAAGACTTAGCTCAAAAACTTTCAAACTACAAATTATGTCCCATGGGCAAGAGTTGACACTACCACGTTATATCTTCATTTATGAGATGTTCTACAACTCTTGCCTTAGAGGCTAGACTTAGCTCAAAGATTTTCAAACTATAAATTATGCCCCACGGGTAAGAGTTGACACTACCACGTTATGTCTTCATTTATGAAAAGCTCTACAACTCTTACCTTAGAGGCAAGACTTAGCTCAAGGACTTTCAAATAATAAACTATGCCCCACGGGCAAGAGTTGACACTACAATATTATCCTTTATTTATGAGATATTCTACAACTCTCGTCTTAGAGACCCGACTTATCTCAAGAGTTTTCAAAGAACTTCGTAACAATAATTCATGCCCTTAAATTTTCTTTGATGTAAAAAAAAAATACCTTTGAGGATTATCCAATTTTTTATTTATTAGCAAAATATAATAGAAAAAAAAAAGAAAAAAGAGATCAAATAAAAAAGGAAATAAAAAAATAATTGAGAATAAAAGGAAAGAAAAAAAATAGAGATCAAGAAAAAATCAAAGAATTAAAAAAATTGAGAAAAATAAAAATGAGAGAAAAAATGAAAATAAAGTTTGAGAAAAATGAGGAGAAAAAAGAGAACTGAAAAAATGAGTGGAAAAAAGAGAACTGAAAAAAGAAAAAACGATCAAACAAAATAGAGAAATAAAAAAAAAAGAGTGAGCAAAAAAAAGGCAAGAAAAAAATAAAGATTAAGAAAAAAGCAAAGAATTTAAAAAAATTGAGAAAATAAAAAATGAGAGGAAAAAATAAAAATAAGGTTTGAGAAAAATGAGGAAAAAAAAAGAACTGATAAAAAATAAAAATAAAAAAATAAAGGTTAAAGACAAATGAATTAAAAAAAAATAGATAATGCTTGAGAAAAAAGAAAAAAGAGAAAAAAATAAAGGTTGAGACAAATGAATTAAAACATGAAAATAAAATTAAAGAAAAAAATAAAAAGTGAAAATAATAAAAAATATAATAATAAAATTAAATAAAAAAATAAAAAGTGAAAATAATAGAAAATAAAATTTGAGAGAAATAAGTATGGAAAGTTTAAAAAAATATATTTGAGGTGTAGAGGGGCAAAATGATACTTGTTCTAGACTTAAAAAGTAAGGAAGGTTATTTTTTAAAGTTAATACATAAAAATGACCCTAAACTTGACACAAAATTATAAATTTGACCTTCAACTTTGACAGTGCACAAATATAACATTTAACTATTCAAAACTGCACAAATATGACCTCCAATCCTACGTGGCAAAACGCGTGTTCAACACGCAAAACTGGGTGCGTCCAGCTTAAAATCTAAGGGCATAATACATAAATATGACCTTAAACTTTGGCGGTGCACAAATATGACCTTTAACTATTCAAAACTGCACAAATATGACCTTTAAATGACTCTTCACTATTATTTTTTTATTATTTTTGGCTCAAAGATGAAAATGGCGTCTAATTTCTTTTGTCATTGCGGAAAAAGAGCAATATTGAAGATTTATTAATTAGGCGGATCAGCCTCATACAAAGGGTATGTATATATATTATAAAGCAGAGGATGAATTTAAGTTATATAATATATCTAAATATTATTTATTTAAATATTAAATTAAAGATGAAACTATACTAATAATTAAAAAAATTATAGTTTTAATAAAACGTTATTAAATTAATGTTATTAAGGAACGTTATCAAATTAACGTAATTAAAATGTTATTAAATTAATGTTATTAAAACTTTATTAAATTAACGAGGGGCGGACCTACGTGGTTGCCATGGGGTCCACCCGAACCCCCTCAGTAAAAAAATTACGTTGTATATATATAAGATAGAAAATGTATATTTATGTACGTATATTAATGTTGAATCACATGAAACAAGGCACTTAGATAGCCCAGTGGTCTTATTTGCTCTTCTTGAGCGTTTCCTTCAGCCTATTGTGCGGGTTCGGTCCCTGCTAGTGGCTGTTTTTTTTTAATTAAAAAGAAGCTAGGCGTTGCTGCTATAGAAATAAATAAATAAAATAATAATAATAATAATTTTTTTAAATTAAAAAAAAGTTAGGTGCTGCTACTATAGAAATAAATAAAAAATTATTATTATTATAATAATAATAATAATAATAATAATAAAACGACATTGTTTTAACACAAAAAGCAAAACTTTGATAGTGCACAAATATAACCTTTAACTATTCAAAACTGCACAAATATGACCTCTCTCCAAGTCAGCCCTTTTAACGACATGGCACCGTGTGATTGGATTACCTTTTCACGTAGGCGCGAGTGAGACTCACGCATGGGGTTGCAAAATCGGAGGTCATATTTGTTCAGGTTTTGAATAGTTAAAGGTCCTATTTGTGCACTATCAAAGTTTAAGGTGAAAGTTAAAATTTGGTGTCAAGTTTAGGATTATTTTTATGCATTAACTCTATTTTTTAAAGACATTCCTTATTGGGATTAAATATCTAAAGTCACTCATATTTGGATTTATGGCATACAATTTCCTAATTGCAATGGCAGTAGTAGCAGTTGTAACATGTTTTTTTTTAGCTATTCTGTTTTTATTTTGTTTGATGTGAACCAAAAAAGGAAAAGGTGAACTATAACCAACGCAAACCAATCATGCATACTCCACTTTTAATGTCTTTTTCATATACTAGTTTAGAATACGAGTGCGGGTAACTCGCTTTAATAAATTTAATTTTATAAAATTACTTTGACACTGTAAAAAAAATATATTCCAGCAATTGTTTGTCATTATAGTAAATTTTTTTCTTCAAATTTTATATTTAATTAAATATATACCTTGAACCTAAAAAAGATATTAAAAATAATGACGATATTGGTTTACTGTCAATTGAAACAATTGCATATAATTAAATTTTAAAAGAAAATTCATATAGAATTAGAATGACTAACCAATTTATTGTGATGGAATTAACATCCAAGAAATCTGAACAAAATTGTAAATAAGTCAATATAATCAAAATCACAAGAAACTTCTCAATCAACAATTATTTATTGAGAATATATGATAATTTGTTATTTTAAACTTCAAAAACATACTAAAATTACAAAAGAAAACTTCTCCATTAGCATATGTCAATTAAAATACATGATAATTTATTTTTATAAACATAAAAAGTATATTAAAATCTTAGAAAACTTACCTCAAATCACAAGCTAATTTATCTCTTCAATATTAAAATGAAAAACTTCTTAATTCATAATTATCCATCAAGAATATATGATAGTTTATTATTGTAAACTTCAATAACGTATTAAAATCTTAGGAAACTTATGTCAAATCATTAAAAAAAAAAAAGTATCTCTTTAATCATAGAAACATCAAGATTGTAAACATTAAGAACATACTAAAACTTTAGAAAATTTCCCTCAAATCACAAACATGTTTTTTTCAACAATCATAAGATATCTCAAATTTCACAGGAAAAAAAAAATTCTTAATTAGCAATTTTTATCTAGAATACATGATAATTTGTTTATTACAATCATAAGATATCTCAAATTTTAAGAAAAAAAAAAAACTTCTCAATTAGCAATTGTTATGAAGAATACATGATAATTTGTTTACTGTAAATTTCAAGAATATACTAATACTAAAATACTTTTAAAAAACTTACCTCAAATAACAAGTATTATCTTTTTAATCATAGATATTATTAAGATCTCAATTTATAAGAAAATTTTATAAAATAATCTAAATAAAGAAAGACAATTATCATTAATTAATTAGTTAAAGGAATTCTAATTTAAAGTGATTTAAACCTAAACAATCTAATAATTAATAGCTATTTAGATTTTATAAAAAGCATGATTTTTTGATTTATAAGGAAACTTTTCCTTAAAAAACGAAAGAACGTTTTTACAAAAAAAAAAAAAATACTTTAGGACAGTTATGATATTATTTTGGAAACTTAAGGATTTTGTTTTCCTCAAAATTTTACAAAACGTGTTTTCTATTTATTTTTTTTTCCTCAAAAATTTAAAATAAGGTTTGTTTGTTTTTTTGAAACTTTGGCACTTGTTAGTTTTTGTGTTTTATAAGGAAAAGTTTTCAAAAGATATTTTTCTTTTACCTATAAGATTTCTTAATTTTAAATATTATAATATAATGATATAATTATTAAAGAAAAATATAAAATGACGATTTTGTCTAAAGCATAAACTTTTAATGAAGAGTAAAAAGTTCGAATTCTTCACACTTTGAATATATTATAAATATAGATAAAAAGTGCATATTTTTGTAACATTTTTTCTAAATATTTTATATTATTTAAATTTTAAGTGAGCAGTCTAATGAAATTTAAAACTAGGTACAGGAACGCTGAATAATAAGACCTACAGAAAGCTGCTAAGTGATTGTCAAGGGATAAAATTTAAACGAAAGAAGAAAACATTTTGGGGTACGTAAATGACTCAAGATTCAGACCGTAAATAAATAAGGGGGTGGGCGGATTTTGGTCTAAGTCCTTGTCAAGGACGATTAGACTAGTGGTGACAGGAAAAGTTAGTAACCGGAGATGACGAATTAAAATTCTGGTCCAGAACAGTAGAAGGAAGACATATGAAAAGTATAGGATTAGACATGTTTCTTGTATGTCTCTGTCTCTATCTCTATCTCTATCTCTGTCTCTAACCATAATTTTTGGTTAAACGTCTACAAAAGATGAGAAGGTGGTAGTCTAGAATTCCGATCCAGAACAGTTAGAAAGTAGAAGACATGAAAATTTTAGTTCTGGGATAGAATTTGCCAACACTGAAGAGACTTGTACATTTCTCTAGCTTTATTATTCCTCCCCTCAAACTAATAAAGAGGGCGTTTTCTTGGTTGCAACTTCCAACAAAGCAAAACCCCAAATGAATGGTGGGGTAAACATCTTTGCTTGCTTCACACAAAACGGAAAAGGAAAACTATTTTGTCTCAACAACCAACATCAGTCACTTTCAAAGGCCAAAGTTCCATTTTTAGATACAAATGATGCTCCTTTACAAGTTGCAATATATCAGGATTTTTTCATGTTTCTCCGGAATAATATTATACTCTCTGTCGATCATTAGTCTTTCGACAATGTTATTTCACACCCTCAAGGAAACAATTCTCCCCACTACATATGATACAGATATATTCATTATCCCTGTAGAAACTGCTTGCAGAATATCAAGGCAGAAATGCAGAAAAATTGCCCACACCATTACTTGGACTGTTGGTTTTGAGGTGGATGAGCTTGTGGTCTTGTTGGGCACGCTGCAGACATAGCACGCAAGCGTCTGGCAATTTCAGTGAAAGATGGCCGAACAGATGGGTCTGGAGCCCAACACTGTTCCATTAGAATTCTCCACTCGGGGTCGCAGAAGCTCGGAACAGGTGGTCTCAAGGTGTTGTTGACTATACCACCTGCATATATAACACAAGATATCAAGAAGCATGAATTTCCAAACTCCAATTGTGGCTCTCACAATTTCCAGCAATGTTAATAGACAACAAGAAGGTTTTTATGACAATACTAAGCACCCTAGTGAAGCATGGAGGGCCGATAGAAACTACCCTGAGCAACATCTTTGGCATTCTATGGATGAGGTGGGACAAAGGGAAGCAGAAAGTGTTCATTACAGATTTTACTGTATGTTCAGCCATGCTCAACATTCCAAGAGGCTCCCAAAAAGAATGGAGGCGCTCAAGCTGAGTAGAAACTAGAAGCAATTAAACACGCTATGCTTCTATTTATCTTCATTAATTTGCTTTTCTGAGTGCCTTTCAGCTAGAGTGTTGACATCATTCTGGTTCTCAAGTGCATCAACATCATTTGATAAAGACTCTTAATAAAATTAAAAAATGACTTCTGTAATTAGGGGATGAAAATAAACATGCCTGACTTGATGCATTACACTTTTAAACGGTTTAGTTTTCCAGTGAACAAAATTGGTTATTGTTGCATTTTGCTGTTAAGGAGCCACACTCCTCCCCCATTTAATTTTGAAGCATTGCTAGGAAACGGAAGATGTGACAGGTGGTGACTAAATTTCATGTCAAGAAAGCAATACAAGAAGATGCCATAACTGAACAGCAAGAATCAACGCTAAGATGACGATTGAGTAAAGCAAACCTATAATTGCTCCATAATGCATATTAGCATAAGGTTCCTCGCCAGTCAGAATTTCCCAGAGCACAATCCCAAAGGAAAAAACATCAACCTGCAAAGTTTCAATAATGTCACTCAGAAGAAGAAATACATATACATACGATATACCACTAATTACCCGTAAGAAAATTGGAGGGAGTATAGTAAAACAAAAGGACAGAGGTTATTGACTGCATAAATTTAATAGACAGAAAACGGCACAGAGAGAACAGGCCATCCAAATGATAACGAAGGTTTGGAAAACAGATAAGAGAGAAGCATCAATGTACTTCCTACCCATCACAAATTAAAAGGGGGTTGAGCATGAAATTTGAATAATAGAAATTTGAGTTGATCAGCAAGAAATATGCTCTCCCCGTCGCCATGCCACAAAGAGAACCAAAAATGTATTCATATCAAATTAGGATATGTCAATGTAAATATTAGAATCTGAAGGCTTACCTTCTCAGAAACCTTATTACTGCTACCATTCAATAGCTCCGGCGCCATCCATGGAAGGGTACCCCTAACACCACCAGTGACCAATGTATTTCTCTTTATTTTTGAAAGTCCAAAGTCACCAACCTATAATAAATTGGCATAACCTTTTTTTAGTTTTGCTTAATCTTACACAACATTTTATTGTTCATTTCATGATGAAATGAATTTTCCTCCAATAGCTATTACTAATGATCATGGTGAGTGACTAATAAAGTTGCAAAGGAAATTATTTACAGTGCAAAGGCACTCGTAAGATCATTACCTAAATGATCAATAAAAAGAAAGGTGCTCCTAGATATGCTAATATGTCAGTGATTACAATCATCAGACCCCTTTTTTCTTCTAAGAATCAAAGAAAAAATCATTATATACTAGGTACACACCTTACAGATGGGTCGAGAAGGATCTTTTAAGTTGACAAGCAAATTGTCACATTTCAAATCAAAATGCACAATATTCTTTGAATGCAGATATTCCATTCCAAATGCAGCATCCATTGCAATTATGAGCTTCTTGCGGCGATCTAGGTGTCTGGTAAGTCAGAATAGGCAGAAAGTAAGAAGTTTTGTCATGGGGAAACACCGAAGCATAGAGCTAGGTATAAAATGAAACAATATAAAGGTTGAAAGGTTTGAAATAACCTGTCCTTGCAAAGCAAAACATGTCTGAGAGACCCATTCACCATGAATTCTGTTAATGTGGCAAGAGTTCCCCCTGGCCCATCTTGCACTACACCATAAAATGCCACCACATTTGGATGATGAAGCTTTGAAAGAATTTCAGCTTCACGCCAAAACTCTAGAGTCTGGAAAAAGTTCAACGATTCCATTACAATGCTAGCATTAAAAACCTCAAATCATGATAAATATATGAACTAATACGCTAGTACAGGTTAAAATTTAGTCGAAACAAAATTAAATTTCTGAACTACAATGTATTTTGCTCAACATCGACCTCTATACATCTATAAAACTGATTAAAATGGTCCAAGATATATTTTGGAACGTTTGTAAGTTAGTAAGCCTTAAGTTAGTTTGTACACAAATCTCATGGAAGAACAGAAAAACAAGCAGAGCAACACAAAGTTACAGCATGAAGAATAACAATGCAAGTGAAAACATGTTCATACAGCTTTACTCATACAAACTACAAAGAAGTTGGAGTTCAAGCTAATGAATCAGGAAAACAGGTGCCGGCTGATTATACTAGCAGACAAAATTACACAAATCCAAAGACGCTCACCAATCTCTCCTGCTCTGATGAGCGACCTGTGAAACAGCTTTTCTTTATTCTCTTTATGGCAACATCAGTTCCTCTCCATTTTCCATGGTAAACAGTTCCAAATGTTCCAGAACCCAATTCCCTCAACTCCTCAAGATCTTCGTTCTTGATAATCTGTGAGGCAAATAGAACAGGTTGACTACAAAAACTGACTCAAATTACTGCTGCATCTACTTATTACATCTTAAATAAAAGGATGCCTAATTTGTCTAGCTAGCTGAAACATGCAGATCACCAAACAGAAATCCAGAACAGTGAATTTTAGAATGAATTCCATTATATATTCTTGATTGGTAAAAGTAAGAAAACAATCTCAAAATCTACATCAAATGCATAAACTGAAGACGCAGAAGAGCAAGCCATGCATATAAATGCAAAGACCCCTCATCTCTAATTAAAGCAACAAGTTTAAAATAGTCTCTTCATATATGCATTAAATAAATGCATAAATTCAAGATACAAAAGAGAAAGCCATGCATATATGAACCAAAAGCCCCCTTCTCTCCAAGCAAAGCAATAACGTAACAAATAGGATTCAAGAAGTGAAGATATATTGAGCTTCTAACATAGTTCAACAAACCATCAATGACCACGAATTTCTTAGCCTTCATGTCAAACTTGTCGTCATATAGGATTCTAAGGCAGAAAAACAGAACTTGAATTTATCCCATACTTTTGGCATGAAGAACTGCTATTGGCTGTGCTCTATGCTACCTTTGGTCGCCAGCATCACTCATCCACCGAAGACTCAACCATCAAATAGTATACATACTTCAAGATATTCCAGATCTATGATACTTAAAAGGGCACATTACCTGCAATGAATTTGGATCAAAACCTCCCATAGAGAGATCGATGAGTGGAAAACCACTATCCTGAACTTCTTGGTTCTCATCCTTCAAGTTCAATGAAAGAGTTTCATAATCACATTTGTACGAGTTCAGAAAACAAGTGACAACAATATAACCTAAACAACAATAACGCTGCTAGATGTCTCGACAATTCAAAAAGAATACCTGATAATCGGATTCGGGTATTTTTGAATGCATTCCACCATCATACTGCATGGTTTCGATGCCGGTGGTTTGAGAAGGATTGTAATCTGAAGGCACATTCATGGTGGATGGTCCAACATCATCGCGTGATGGATGTTGAACATCCCCTTCAATATTCATTCGGGAGTCCATATGGTCTATCATAGCTCCACCACCCTTAAAAGGAGGATAACCATAATCTATGGATGCTCCATCTTCAACATTTGCACGAGCAGAAGAGAGACTAAGATGATCCTGGTCTATCAGAGATACATCTTTTCTGACGAAATCATCTTGGGCTAACTTTTGGAAAAAAGACCAGTGTTTTGGTTCATGGTTCTCCATATTTAAACTCAAACCAGTTCCATCGGCACGTAGCGGAGGAGGCACTGATGAATCACCCATTATTTTAGCTTTGGAAAAAATATCAGATAGGAACTCTCGGGGATAGTGGTCATTAATGTCAATAAGAATGTCACCATGCTCAGGAGAGCCACTGGTAGCAGATGGCTTCCCTGTTGCAACTTGAGGCTCTCTCTCAGCTAGTGGCTGTATTTGCCCCGTAGCTTTATTTTCCTCTGGTCTATTTGCAGCTGCTTCACCCCAATGAAGCTCGGTTGGCTTGGAAGCAGATATGTCATGAACTTTATTGCTAGTGATAGGATTACTTGGTCCAGCTTTCACTTTATCGGCATAAGTTGCTGCTTTCAGTTCGGGCTTCTCAAGATTTGCTTCAGAAACATCTTGACCAACTTTTGAATTAACTCCCTTGGCATTGTCACCTAACTCTACAGACTGCTGATGTTCAACCTTTTTCTCTTCGGTAACATGTTGATTAGCAGATGGATTCTTATCAGACTGGATAAATCTCCCAACATGAGGATTGACATTTCCATCATGTAATTTATCAACTGATTCTAGGATCTGCTGGCTGCCTTCAAACTGTGTGTGGGTCATTAGGAACTGTGCCGCCGAGGAATCATCAGATTTGGACAACCGATTTAGGCCAGCCTGCTCCCTGGGCAAACGTTCAGAACAAAAAACTCGCAGAGGCATTGAAGGTGGCTCATGACTAAGATCATATGGGTATGCTTCAGAGTCTCCATAGCCTGCGTTCAAAGTTTTACCAGATGCAGAAAAGTGGCTATCTTCACTATCACTATATCCATCGGGTTTTTCTTCTTGAACAGCTCCAAGAGACGCTGTGCCTTGCAATTGTTCCTGACTCTTCTCATTAATTTTAGATGGCATGACAGAATTTCCAGGAACTGCCGTGGCAGCAGAATTTGATGCTTCAACTCGGGAAACAGGACTTGGAGCAGAACTGATGAGTGAACTCGAGGAAACAGCTTTTTCAGTCTCCGCGAGCCGCATTTTCTCAGGCTCATTCAATTTCTGTGCAGAGCTTTCCCGTTTCAGCTTTACTTCCTTAAGCACTTCCTTTTCCAGAGATTGATCTTTGGCAAGTTCAACTTTCTTCTGGAAAGAGGTGTCTCTTTTCATTTTTACCACCTCAGCTGGTGCTTCTTGGCCGTTCATATGTGAGCTTCTATATGGTTGTTCCTGAGTCAAACCTCCTTCCACATTCGGGTAGCTGTGGCTAGAACTAATGACAAAGTTATCTGTGAGTTGTGAGGAGTTGGGTGGATGAGGATCATGCCCGTGCTGCAGCAGACCAGTGTTTTTGGCATCTAAATTTTGGAAGTTGTCAACGGGCATGGAAGGGGGTAAAGGTCTCCATTCAGCACCACCGCGATGAACAGTTTGACCATGGTACCATGGCTGGTTTGAGTCAAAGGCATGTAATGAACTTGACACCATCACATGAGCAGATTGACCAGTTAGAGGCACACCAGCCGCTGGCTGAGAAGCATCAGCAGCAACTCGACCATTCTCTCGACCAATTGTCAAACTAAGAAACTCATCGAGATTATTTCCTGAAGTGCTTGCCAGAGCAATTGAGTTTCTTCTGGACCCGAAGTCCATGCCATTGACAGCAACAACATACTGCATCTCTGAATCTCCTTCAACATTCTCAATACCAGCTTGAGCATCATCCAAGTCACTGCTAGAGAAGAGAAAAATCCGCAGTTTCTGTGATCCATCACCTTCTTGAACATGACATTCCTCTATCATGTTCTGCACATCCTCATCACAAGAAACTGACACCAATGCATCAAGATCCTCACCAGGAAGCTGATATTTTAGGGTATGTGCATGACAATATATTGCCAACATCTTCTGCATAAGCTCATCATAAGAAATATCCTTACTGACTCGAATAAGATGTGTATCACCTCCAACATATCTAAGTTTCCCATCACTAGGACGAGGCATTATTCTACCACCAAAACTGCAGAGAAACCTCAACTTTCCTGATGTGCTAGACCTAGAAGACACATGGCTTTGATACCCACGGATATTGTTATTTCTAGATGAGGCTCTGGTCACAGATTGCGCAACTTGGTGGTAGGATCTCTCACCATTTATGGAAGCCCTAGATCTCTCATGATTTTGATCTCGACCTTTCTCCACTGAGGCAATCATGGAGATATCTGATCCGCTTTCCGAACCTGTATGAGATATTCCAAGTATGTCCTTCAGTTCCATATAAGAAGTTACACCTGCAGTCCCACCAGAAGCATGCGGAACGAGATGCTGCTTCGGGTTAACCCTTTCCCGCATGAATTCCAGAGCAAACTCCTCACCAGTCTGAATAGAATAATTTACAGGCCTAGCTCCAGCAGGTGCAATGAAATCAGGTGGTCTTATGTTCGTATTAATAGAACTGGATGGATCCTGGAAGAATCTCTGATTTGTAGAACCAACGACCTCATTTCTAGTTTCTACAGAGCTATAGCGGCCTTGTTCGTAGTTCTGCTGCCCCGTCTTGCCTTTTCCAACATTTCTATCCATTTGAAACAATTCTCAACATTCACAACCTAAAAAGACTGTTCCAAAGAGAAATGAGATATAAGTAATTTTTTATGTAGCCACCACCCTTACTGAACTTTTTACAGGAGTATCATGATCACACGTTAACTGCTGATCCTTGTAATGAAAGAAGGCAGATTTGATTCCTTATTACACTACACTCACACAACTTCTACATGCATGCCTTGATCTTGCAGTTGGGGAAAGAAGCAGAAGCTGCAAACACAGAAATCAATGCTTCATCGGAGCATGTCCAACAAAAAGGTTATAAAAAGCTTAACATGAAGCATATCCAAAATACTGTAAAACATAGTTAAGCAGTGATCTCCATAATCCTAAGTGATTCTCATTAACGGAATCATATTATTTTGGCCTATGAAGATTAACTTAGAAAACTAAAGCCTGACATGTGATACAAATTACAGCAAAGGCATTACGAAATGACTCCAGCAGTCTAACGGAAATGCAACCTCAATTCAATTAATCACAAATCATGATACAAATACAACAACAACAACAACCACAAATACACTTCACACCAAAGTTCTTCAAGTCAGCTTTATGAATCCTCACCATACCATTCTCATTTCAATAACTTCGGATTCTCTAACACCAGAGGCTCACTACATTTTCTGCTGATCTAAAAATCCTAACACAACTACTTCAGATCATCGGAAAGGTTAACATTACTGATTTTAAACTCCCCCAAAGCAAAGGCATTACAAAATGACTCCAGCAGTGTAACCAAAACGCAATCTTGATTCAATATATCACAAATCATGATACAAATACAACCACAGTTATGCTTCATTCCCAAGTCATTTGGAGGCAGCTTTATGAATCCTCATTCCTCACTATCTGTTCCCCTTCATCTATATCATTCTCACTTCAATAATTCATCAACTACATTTTCTACTGATCTACTAATCATAATAACACAAATACTTTAAATAATCAAAAAAAAAATTAAAAATTCAGACTAGTAAATGTACAAAACAAGTCTCTTCAAAAGATCTGGAGTTATTCGGAGTACAAATAAACACCTTTCAGACCTAAAATCAAGTTCGAAACCCAGGATCCATCTAACAAAGCAACAATCAATCAAACCAAATCTACAACCAAAAAACCACTCAATTAACGCTAAACATATCATATTAAACCAAAAAGAAATCATAAAAACAGCACATCTATACCGTCGTAGGGTCACCGGAGAAGAACCGAGCGACGGCGGAACACGGCGGAGGAAATGATAACAGAGGAAGGAAGCAGTGAGTGGAGAGATTTTCTACATCACTAACACTAGAGAGTCAATGGAGGGTTTGTGAATTGAAATGCCCTTTTGCTCCTTCATACGCTATCGAATGGAGGTACCTTCTAGCTTTACGTGTTGTACATTTTGGACATATTTTGTTTCTATCAAATTGATTTCTATTGGTTTGTTCCGTCAAGCGAAAGTTACGCGTAGGGGCAATTTCGTCAACGAAAAGATATATGTGTCATGCTTGCTCACGACGTTACGAATGCAAACTACTGTTTGTTTATACTTTTTAAGTCCTTGTACTTCGATTAGCCTTGCACTTCCGTCATGGTTTTAACTCAAAATTACGAATAGACCCATCAAGTTCAAGCGCAAGTTTGCTGTTGTTGCTAGTGTAATATAAAGTTGAGCAAGTTCATATAAAGACAAATACATTTTATTTTAGTATTGAACTCCAAATCTAATGAAGTCATGATGGGAGTAATACTTTGATTTAGTCCTAAGTTTGAAAGACTGTATCGAGTTTTAATGATGACATTATTTTAAAATTATGTAATATAAAGTTGAGCAGGTTCACAAAAAGACGAAACACATTTTATTTTATTGATTGAATTCGAAACCAATAAAGTCACGTTAAAAATAATATCTTAATTGAATTCTAGTTTTGAGAGATTTAACGTATAATAAATTACAATTTTAATTGATGGTTTGATTCTTCTAAGATTTTTGGAGATTGATGAACTTTATTTTAGGAATCATTTAAAAATAAAGCTAATGTGATACGTACGATGATACATTTGATCATATTAGCTGTGTTTTTTGGCAAAGGATCTTATTGATCAATTTAACTATTGTTACAACGAAAACAAAGTATATAAAATTTAAACATATAAAAAATTATCACCGAAGACATATACATGTGAGTATATATTAATTTATGCGAACGTGTGTTGTGTGTGAGTCTCATTTAGTGAGTATGGTATGTTCAAATTAAAACAATAACATACTTAATATTATAATTCCACACGTGGAGTTTAAAGAGAAGGTCTGTACGCCGATTGACCTTATCTCTATCTTGTGTAGGTAGAATGGAATGAGTTTGAATTATAAAATATTTTTTAAAAAAAAAAAAAAAAAACTCCATAAAATGAGAATGTTTTTTTTTTTTTTTTTGGAGGGGGGGGAGGGGGGTTAACAAGACGTGCATTAAAATTTAAGACATTAGTTAGGAGCTCAGTCTGGTTCTATAACAAAATTAGAAGGGATACGCCAATTAAAGTTCATAGAAGGTACAAAATTAAAAGGGATACACGCTAATTACGGAAACTAACAGAAATTTACTTAATCAAGGAGTAAATCATTCTTCATATCATTAAATTAATAAACAAGAATCTCCGAAAAAAAACATAATTAGTTGTTATGTATATTTTCAAAATATCAGTGTCCCCATTCTATTGGCATAATCAGTCTTCTCCTCTTTTCTCTGTTTTTTTGTTGCTGTGATTTTTTTTCAACGATTCACCGAAGCATGTCTTGTTGAACATCTCAATTAGTTCTTTTGACAGAATTTCTTCAAACTCTTCTAGATACTTGTCATTACACGAGCTGCCAAACCTTGAACGATGTTGTGAAATCTCATCAATGACATATTTCGTACCCTGAAAATAGAGTTAATCATTAATTAAACATATCAATCAACTAAATCATGTATCGATAGATAAAAAAATACATGAGATACATTATAACATATATATTGTAAACATATGAATAAAAAATAGAGTTGCATATTTTATGTATATATGAGTCGCATTAAACAAAAACATATTATGTATCTATAACTCCTACTTATGTATCTCAGTGTATCTTTAGTAAAAAAAATACAAGAGATACATTACATTAATCCTTTTAAAAATACATAACTATAGAGAGATACATAAAAATACTTATGTAACATGCGCATGAAACTGAGATGAAAAAAGTAATTGATGCAATCCTAACATCCTTTTACATGTGCATAACTTCACTTGTCTGGGATTGAAATAAAAGAAAAAGTAATGAAATTCTTAACATTATTTGAGTTTGAAATAAAAGAAAAACAATGAGATCTTTGACATTATTTGGGGTTGAAATAAAAGAAAAAGTAATGAAATCCTTAACATTGTTTGAGGTTGAAATAAAAGAAAAGGCAATGAAACGTATATACATTTATACAAGAAAAGCTAACAAAAGAACTACAGAAAACATTAAGGAGAAAAAAGAAGCGTGAACTATGGAGAAATGGGAAGAGAGAGGGAGCGGATGATAGAAAAGATGTTTATTAGTATATAAATATTCAAAGTTTTGACCAAAATAAGCCATTTTTAAAAAATTAATTCACCAAAGTATATGTTTTTTGAAAACTTTACAAAACTAGTATAAACATTGTTGGCCGTAACATATTAGGTTTTAAAAAAATTAACGGATCAAAATGAACCGTAGATGGTGTTAAAGCAAGAATCGTTACTGATAGTAACGTTTTTTGCTTAAAACATTAAAAACAGTAACGAGACTCTACAACTCTGTCACTCTGCCAAATCAACTCTACAAAGTCTGATGTGGCAGAGTTGCAAAATCTCATTACCACTGGTAAAGTTTTAAGCCAAAAATATTGCTTTCAGTAACGATTCCTACTTTAATGCCGTTTTGATCCGTTGATTTTTTTAAAACCTAATATGTTACTGTCAACAATGTTTTATACTAGTTTTGTAAAAAAAATTAAAAATCATATTACTTTGACAAATTAGAGATATGCATAATTTTTACTAAGTGAAGGGATTTTAAATATTTCAGATAACTTAAATTGTGGTTTTGTTAATTTTTTTCCTAAAAAAGGTGTTTTACATAAATTTTATACAATATTATACGCTTACTATATACAAATATATGAGCTTGTATAAATATGCATTATAATATATAAGAGGTATTTATACCTTTTACATTGTTATACACATTATACATAATTATACAATGTACAATCTTCAATTCACAATCACAAATTTAAAATAATAGGGTCACTAATTTAATTAAGTGATTGGTTGGAAAGTAACAGGACTCCTTCAGACAGTTGTTAGATCAGCAAAACCAATTCAACAATACTATAATTTTTTTAAAAAAAATCATTACTGTTCATTTTTAGATCTGTTGTAGCATCATAGACCTTGTTGTTTGTGGTGGTGGTGTGGTGTGATGGACAGATGAGGAGAGCAACGATGGGTTCTGGTGGTTTTGTCGATTTACGTTAGAACTGTTCTGACCAGTGATTTACAACCATTATTGTTGATTGTTTATCGAAGCAAGGAGTTATGATTAGAAGCGTGGTGATGAAGTTGTTGCTTGTGGGTCGTCGAGAAAGTGAGTCACAAAATGTCATTGTTTTATAAGTTGTAATAATTTTATTTGAAAGGTCATATAGGGTAATTATCCGTTTCTTTCAGATACAATAAATTATTTGTGTAAAATTTAATGACGAAAATAAATGCATTATGTTCAATAAATATGGTGACAATAATGAACATTTATTAATGATAATATGATAAGTTAGAATCTCAAATTTTTAAGATGTAATGAATACAACAACAACAACATACACAATATATTTTCACGAAATAGGATCTCGGAGGGTAAAGTGCGCGCAATTCATACCAATACCTCAGATGAAGTAGAGAGGTTGTTTCTGATACCCCCGACTCGAGACAAATAACAGTATAACAAATAAAAACATAAAAATAAACAACAAAATGAGATAAAACACAACTAAATAATAAAAGAAACAAGACACCCACAGAGTACTACTATAAACTATCTATCCGAAGTCACAAACATCATCAAAATACCACGAACAAGAAACTAGAAGACACATGAGTACATGCATAACCACAAACAAATCAATTATACCTACTAGTAAGGACACACTTCCACTCATTAACTATCTATCCTAATTCACATCCTTCACACCTTTCTATCAAGGGTCATGTGCTCCTCTAATATTTCTTCGACCTACATCTACCCCACATGAAATCATCCAAAGGTAGCTTTTCATATCTCCGAACTGGGGCATTTGTCCCCTTCATCATCATACACCCGAACCATTGAATGATAATTCCTTCTTAGTTAATGTAAAGATTAAAAACTCTTATAACTCTCTGTAATAAATCAATATAAACATCCATTAGTCATACGAGTTTGTTGGATGGGAGAGTAGTTGTTACTACTTCATAAATGTACATTTATTCAAATGACAATTAAATGTAACTTTGTGAATGAAGAAACATTCAGAAGTCTTGAAAGTTGCTGGTCTTGATGACTTTGTCATTAATTCAAGAATAATGTTACATTATGTACATTAACTCTGAGTGTCTTCTTTCACTCTTTTGATGGATAAAACGCAAATGATATACCTATTTAAGGAGCATCATTTGAGAACAAAAGTCGAAGAAAACATAAAAAATAAAATTACTCTCTCTTTCATCAATTCTCTGTCTTAATCTTGGCTTCCTATTCATTGTCAACTTTTGGAAAATTGGTTTGGGCAACCTCCAACCTTTCAGCCACGAGTGCACATGTTTGAAAGTAGCTGCGGAACCTTGAGGAGCGACTGGCTAGAAGAATTTGCACCGGAGTTGGACTAAAATCGCTTTCAAGGCAGTGGCTTGCCATAACACAATATTTGTGACTATTTACTTATTATTATTAATTTCAGTTCCAATATCAATATTGTAGTAGTTTTTTTCAACAATTTGAAATCGATTTCCTTACAATATTGATAAATATCTATTTATTTTTTTTAATAAAAATGCTTCTAATTTGTCAAAACTTGAGCCATTGGACAAAAAATAATTTGACTTTAGTCACAAAATTTTTTGACTTTCTTCAAACAATTAGAAGCTAATTATGTTTTACTTATTGATGGTTCTAACATTACTACTGGTTTTAATGCTATTATGATTGTTGATGAATCTGCTAAAAAAAAATTAAAAGGGATCGCAAAAATGCTATAGGACATTTATTGAGTCATGTGACTAATACTTTGATTTATTTGTTACTTATAAATCTACTAAAGAAATGTGAGATAATTTGCAAAGCTCGAAACAGTGAAGATAAAATGATGTCCAAGTTCATTTTGCTAAGGGTGATGAAGTGATTGCCGCAGTAGTCATCGAGACGAACCTGGTAGCTAACAAGATTGACTGGGTGTTGGACACGGGGGAGGTATTTTTGCGCCAATAAAGAGTTGTTCCATGACTTTGTCGAGCCCATTGATGGTGAGTACATCTACATGGGTAACTCAACTACTGTTGGAGTTATGGGTAAAGGAAAAATTTCTCTTAAATTAACTTCTGGTAAAACATTACTATTGAACAACGTTCTATATATTCTCTCTCCGTAGAAACTTAGTTTCTGAAGCACTTTTAAATAAAGTAGGCCTTAAACTTATTTTTAAAGTTGATAAAATAATTATTTCTCCTGAAAGAGACTTTGTTGGAAAAGGTTATCTTAGTGGGGGTTTATTTATATTGAACATTATTCAAAAGACTATTAATGATGAAAGTATTTTTAATTTTACTTATATTGCTAAGTCTATTAATTTGTGGCATGGTAGACTAGATCATATTAATATTGCTTCTACTAAAAAGACTTAGAAAAATGAGATTAATTTCTATACTAAATATTGACGATATCTCTCAATGTTCTGTATGCATAGAAGCAAAACATGCCAAGAAATCTTTTAAATATGTTACTAGTAGAAAGACCGAATTGCTTGAACTAGTACATTCAGACTTAACAGATTTTAAGAACACTATTAATAAAGGTGGAAAGAAGTATTACATTACGTTTGTTGATGAGGCTGAAGGCATGTTTTTAAAATTCAAAGTAGAAATAGAAAATCAATTAGACGAAAAAAAACAAGAGATTTGGATCTGATAGGGGCGGTGTATATAACACTAAAACTTTAGAAGAATTTTGTGAGAAAAATGATATTGTCCATGAGTTTAGTGCTCCCTATACTCCCCAACCAAATAGTGTAGCGAATGAAAGAATAAAACTCTTAAGGTATGATGCATTCTATGCTTTTATTCTTGGGTCTACCTGACTATATATGGGGAAAGTTGCCCTGTCAGCATGCTATATTCTTAATAGAGTCCCTCACAAAAAGTTAGACAAGACCTCATATAAGTTATGGAAAGGGTTTTCTCCTAACTTGAAATTTCAGAAAGTGTGGGGGTGTTTGACTAAGATTGATCTACCTTACTTTAGACGGGTAAATGTATACTCTAAGACTTTTGACACTGTCTTTATTGATCATGCTCAAAATAGTATTATATATTGATTTATGCCATTAAATGATTATTTTATTTGTGAATCTAGAGATGCAAATTTTTTTGATAATGTTTTTCCTTTAAAAAATGATGTGCCTAGTAATGTGTAAAATAATATTTCTATACGACTCAACTTAAGAGTTTTGTGCTTCTAGGATAAGAGGATAAAGTATGAAATTTGAGAAAGTCCTTATATGGACTTAAGCAGGCACTTAAACAGTGGTATGAAAAATTTCATTTCACATTAATGGATAATGACTTTGTTGTTAATTCATTTGATACATATGCTTATTTTAAAATGATAGAATCAGATTATGTGATTATATGTTTATATATGGATGACATGTTAATCTTTGGCTCTAATGTGAAGGTTGTAAATGAGACTAAGAAATTTTTATTTTCTAAATTTGAAATGAAAGAACTTGGAGAAGCTGATGTGATTTTAGAGATAAAAATTAAAAGAACTTTAATGGTTTCTCTTTGTGTCAGTCTCATTATATTGAAAAAATGTTGAAAAGTTTTGCTTGTTTTGATGTAGCTTCAGTAAGAACTCTTTATGATCCTAGCATATATTTGAAAAAAATAAAGATTTCAGTATTTTTCAAACTAAATATGCTAAAATAATTGGGAGTGTAATGTTTCTCATGAACTATACTCGACCTGATATAGCTTATGTTGTTAGTAGATTGAGTAGATATAATCATAATCCCAGTAGTGAATATTAGAATGCTCTTCATCACTTGTTAAAGTATTTGAGGGGTACTATGGATTGGTGTTTGCATTTTAATAATTTTTTTATTTTTTAGAAGATTTTTGTCATGCAAACTGGGTAACTAACAATGATAAAGTTAGCTTGACCGGTGGCTATATGTTTACTTTGGGTGCAGGTGCTATTTCATGAAAATTTTCAAAGCAAACTTGTATAGCACGTTTTACTATGAAATCTGAATTCATTACTCTCGAGTTGGCAGGGCAAGAAGTTGAGTGGTTATGAAATCTTTTGACAGATGTGCCTTTATGGGGAAGACAAGTGTCACCAGTTTCTTTACATTGTGACTCACAAACAACAATTGTGATTGCTAAAAATAGTGTATACAATGGTAAAAAGAGACATGTTTGCATCAAACGTGATGAAGTTAAATAATTATTGAAATGTGGTGTTATTTCCTTGAAATATGTAAGGTCCAAAAGTAATTTGACGGATCCCATGACCAAGGGTTTGACAAGAAAAATAGTCCTTGAATAGTCGAGGGGATGGGGCTAAAGCCCATGGATTGAGGTAATATGATGGATACCCATTTACGACAAACGAGGGCCTTTAATAAACACTACATATCCTATCCCTATGACGTGAGGTAGTGTATTAAAAGGTTGAGCTTGATTTTGCTCTTAATGATCTATAGCCTTAAGGTGATCTATGAGATAAACTTGATGGATCACCTACGTGAGTGTAAAGAATTGATCACCTTTTATGAAAAACTTGAGTCGTATTTCTAGAGTACTCATGAGATCCAAGTTTTTTGTGCATGACCATAACAACACTTTGTGAGATTGCGGAGGTTGCTTAAAATCAAGGATATGATATGTGTTGTGGGAGTCTCAACTTATGTCTATCTAATTCAAGAGTACTTCGCTTTTTGGATATTTGTTGTTGCCTCATATCACTACATGTCAATTCAAATTGAAAGATATACTGACACTTAAGTACATGTTGTTCCTTCCTTTTGCCCAAAAATTATTCCATTCTTAATCTTTGCATTGGTGGGAGATTGAAGGATAATTCCTTCTTAGTTAATGCAAAAATTAAAAACTCTTGTAACTCTCTGTAATAAATTAATATAAACATCTGTTAGTCATAAGAGTTTGTAGGATGGGAGAGTTACTACTTTATAAATGTATATTCATTCAAATGATGATTAAATGAAACTTTGTGAATGAAAAGACATTCAGAAGTTTTAAAAGTTACTAACCTTGATGACTTTGTCATTAATTCAAGAGTAATGTTACATTACGTACATTAACTCTGTGTGTCTTCTTTCACTCTTTTGATGGATGAAACGTAAATGATATACCTATTTAAAAAGCATTATTTAAGAACTAAAGATAAAGAAAACATAGAAAACAAAAATATTCTCTCTTTCATCAATTTTCTGTCTTAATCTTGGCTTTCTATTCATTGTCAACATTTGGGCAATTGGTTTGGGCAATCTCCAAACTTCCAGCCACAAGTGCACGTGTTTGGAAGTTGTTGTGGAACCTTGGGGAGCGACTGACTAGAAACATTTGCACTGAAGTCGAACCGAAATCGCTTTCAAGGCAGTGACTTACCACAACACAGTATTTGTGACTATTTACTTATTATTATTAATTTCAGTTCCAATATCAATATTGTAGTAATTTTTTCCAACAACCATCTCAACCTCAGGTCCTGCATCTTCTCTTTTACCGAAGTCACTCTGACCTATTCTCGAATAATCTCTTTTCAATCCATATCTCTCCCAGTGAGTCCACATATCCATCTCAACATCCCCATCTCTACCGTGCACTTTCCAACGTTTGGATGTGGGAGCTTCTTATTGGCCAACACTTTTCTCCATACAGCATTGCTGGTCAGACTGCAACTTTGTAGAACTAACCTTTAAGCTTAGGAGACACCTTCTTATCATACAAGATTTTCGAGGAAAGCCTCTATTTCAACTACCGTGCACCAATACAGCAGGTGTCATCTTCGCCAATCCCTCAATTTCCTTGAATTATAGACCTAAGATACTTGAAACTATCTCTTTTTCGAATGACCTGAAAATCCATCTACACTACCACGTCAGCCTCATGCGTCAAATCACCAAACTTATATATCAAGTACTCCGCCTTGGTCATATTCAACCTAAAACCTTTAGAATCTAGGATCTGTCGTCAAATCTCCAACATATCATTAACTCCTCGCCGAGTCTCATCATTTAGCACTACATCATCAGCGAATAACATACACCAAGACACCTCTCCTTGAATACGCAACGTCAATACATCTAGCTCGAATAAAAACGGACTAAGAGTAGATCCCTAATGACGAAATGTTAAGATTTACTCATAAGTATTTACTTCTCCAAAAACAATTAAGAGAAATGAAGACATAATTAAAACTTTAATGTATTTATATTTGTTAATTGGATTTTAATAAAAATAAATATTATTAAAATAAAAATATCAATATTTTTGCAAGCATTAATGGTTATAAATGCTCAATATTATACTATAAGGGGTTGTTTGGTTTGAAAACAAGTTATACCAGGATTAGTTATGTTGGGATTAGTTATGATGGGATAAGTTATACTGGAATTAGTTATGCTGGGATTATTTTTTATTGAGTGTTTGGTTTGTTGTATTCAAAGTAATATGCATGATATAATTTCTAGGAATAAATTGATTGATTACCAAAATACCCTCAATCTTATTTATATATATATATATATATATATATATATATATATATA